>NW_022631008.1:28069997-28488964 GCF_010015895.1 Lontra canadensis
TTTCTTTCTTTCTTTCTTTCTTTCTTTCTTTCTTTCTTTCTTTCTTTTATTTAGGAGACATCAACTAACTGTAGCAGGAATCATTTTTTCCATACTCCTGAAGTTTCCTTCATATAAAGGGAGCTCAACTGATGAAACCTCAGACCTCTACACCCCTTTCTTCACTCTGCTCCTGAGAGAGGGACTGGTTTATTTGATTGGTAAATTTGGGGGGAATAACTATGTAGGCTCTATTCAATTCTACCTTCTGCCTCTTGGTAGCAAGCTGTCAGCAGAAAGCCTGAGTTTTCCTGTGTTTGTCTCTAATGAAAGCTGTTCTAGGCAGAAACCCTATAGGAACCTTGCAATGTTGTCTACCTGAGTGGGCAGCTGTGCCTAATTCTAGGATTGAATATTAGCAACCCAACTTGGCTAAGAGATCTAAAGCCATGCCCTCATCTTAACTGCATCAGAAATGAAGGTTATATTCTTGGACTTTATATTTACTATTTTATTTATTTTTCAACTTGTTTAGAACTTGGGAGCCGAAAGGGGGTACTATTCTCCTCACAGACTCCAATACTAACAAAGAAGAGTTGCAAACAACTCTTTGCCACCATCCTCCAGTTCCTTCCCTCCACCAAAAAACCCCTAACACTTATTTATAGATACAACTTTATGTACATCTTCCTCATACTTTAAGAGCAAAAGCGTTCCTTTTCTGTATAAGGCATGCTGCCCTGTTTTCTGTTCTTCTTGCTCCCTAGCTACTGGCTCCCCTCTCAGATGTAAACATGCCCAGTTAACCTCTCCCATTAAAAACAAACAAGTAAAACCTATTCCTTGACTCTAGCTTCCCCTCTAGCTTCTTTTCTTTGTTGATGCAGTGCATTCCACTAAAATGGTTCTTGCCAAGGTCCCCAGTGTTAGACACTGTGTTGCCAGATCCATTTGACCCACTTTCCTGTCTTTAGTTACTGGATTTATCTGGTTTGTGACAGTGTTGGTCACTGCCTTTGTCTTAAAAATCTCTTTCCCTGGCTTCTGTGACATTGTTCTCTCCTGGGTCTCCTGTTTCACTGTCCAGGAAGGAGACTGTAAAAGTTGGTGTTGCTCAGACTTGACTTAGCGCTTCCCTTTCTGAATAATCTAACTCCTCTCTCCCAGCCCAGACTTTAAATCTTTCAGCCCACTCTGAACCCTCCTACAGGAGTGGTGATCTTTCTTTTAAACAAATCTGATCATGTTATTTTTCCTCTCAAAATCAACCAATTGCTATACAGGAACAAATCTGATTACTCAGGTGGCTTCACCAACTAAATATAATTTTTTTTCAAAGTATTGTTCCCCAAATGACCTACCAAATGGCTAGAGAATTAATACTATCTCCATAGAAATAAACCCTCTGTGCTAGGAACTATGCTACATTCTGGGAATACAATTATTATATGGTATCACTTGCTTGTGGAGCATAAGGAATAACATGGAGGACACTGGGAGAAGGAGAGGAGAAGGGAGTTGTGGGAAATCAGACAGGGAGACGAACCACGAGAGACTGTGGACTCTGAGAAACAAAGCAAGGGTTTTGGTGGGGAGGGAGGTGGGGGTTGTGTGAGCCTGGTGGTGGGTATTAAAGAGGGCATGTATTGCATAGGGCACTGGGTGTGATGCATTAACAATGAATCTTGGAACACTGAAAAAATAAAATAAAGTTAAAAAAATAGATACAGTTCTTGCCTTCTACAATCATGTAGTCTTGGGGGTGGAATAACCAGGTAAAATGATTATACTGGAAGTATGAAATTTGGAGGTATGAATTGTGGGATCATGCATACGATTGTTCTTTAAAGGCATGAGATTCAATGGGATCAACTATGGAGAAAGTGTAAGTACCAAAGAGGGCCTAGGACTGAGAACTGAGCCAGTCATTATACCAGAGTGAGGATGGACAGAGTTCTGGGCCAAAAATAGCTTAAGGCCTATTTTTATATAGCTTCTAGCTAAGAATATTATTTACATTTTAAAAGAATATTACTTTTTTTTTGTATAAAACCAAACAAACAAACAAACAAACAACAAAAAAGAAAATGAGAGAGTGGTTATATGTGGCCACAGAACCTAAAATATTTACTACAATATATACTACATAGAGGATGTGTAGAGGTGAAAACATGGCCAATGAAGTGGGAGGAGGACCAGGTGAGTTGGGTCCTGGACTAGCCAGGATGAAAGCTCTGAGTGTTTATATAAGGAGGAAACTTTAATCAGCAGGGAGAGAGAGAGGCAACCACAGTTTCAGCTATGTTGAGTTCATTGGTGAACTGGATAACAGTCTCAGTGGAGGGGCATGAAATCCCATTTGGAGGGGTTGAGTACAATAGACACCAGTGGGCTGGAGGGTGGAAATGACAATGGTAAATGATTCTCGAGTTGTTTTGCTGTGAAGCTGAGCAGAGTCGAGTAATGGGGCAGAGATTAGAGGGGATGTAGGCAAGCTCTTTCCTTTTTTAAAGGACAGGAAATAAGTTACAGCATGTTAACATTTTGGTAGTAATGGTCCAATAGAGAATAAGAATAGGATAACACAGAAGAGAGAGGGAATACTTTGGGGAGTATTGAGCTGAGAAAGGATTGGATTCAGAGCATAGGCGGGAGATGGGACTTTGACAGAACGAGGGACACTCCATTAATTATATGAGGAAGGGAGGTACAAGGGTAAATACAGATGTAGGTGGACTGATAGAACTGGGGAGGAAAGATTAGGGAAGTTCTCTTCTCTTTGCTCTTATATTTCAGTGCAGCATGAAGCAAGTTCACCAGACAGACTGACAGAAGAGGAGGTAGGCTGTTCATTATGTTGACTTCTTTGGTATAGCCATGATGCTGGGGATACTTGGGTTTACTAAGATATGGGAATAGAATTCTCATGTGAGTACAGTAGGGACAGAGGTGGGTATACAAGTTAAGGGTGTTTGAAAATAATGATTATACAATTGTCCCTCTTCTCTATGGGGGAGACATTACAAAACCTTTAATGGGTACCTGAAACTGTGGATGGTACCAAACTATATATACTACAGTTTTCCTATGCATGCAAACCTATGATAAAGTTTAATTTATGAATTAGGCTCAGTAAGAGCTTAACCACAATAACTAATAATGAAATAGAACAGTTATAATAATATACTGTAATAAAACTTATGAGAATGAGGTCTCTCTTTCAAAATATCTTCCTTTAATTAATGTATAATGTATTATTTGCTTCAGGGGTATCGGTCTGTGAATCATTAGTCTTACACAATTCACAGCACTCACCGTAGCACATACCCTCCCCAATGTCCATAACCCAGCCATCCTATCCCTACCCTCCACCTGCCAGTGGCCCTCAGTTTGTTTCCTGAGATTAAGAATCTCTTACGGTTTGTTTCCCTCCTCAATCCCATCTTGTTTCATTTTTTTCCCCTCTCTTCTCTCCATGACCTCCCCGCCTCTCAAATTCCTCATATCAGAGAGATCATATGATAATAGTCTTTCTCTGATGGACTTATTTTGCTTAGCATAATACCCTCTAGTTCCAACCATGTCATTGCAAATGGTAAGATTTTGTGGGGTTTTTGATGGCTGAATAGTAAGTGTATATATATATGTGTATATATATGAATAGTAAGTGTATATATATATGTGTATAATATAATATAATATAATAGTAAGTGTATATATATATGTGTATAATATAATATAATATTATATATATATATATATATATATATATATATATATTATATCTCCATTCATCTGTTGATGGACATATAGGTTCTTTCCATAGTTCGGCTATTGTGGACATAGCTGCTATAAACATTCGGGTGCACATGCCCCTTTGGATCATTACCTTTTTATCTTTGGGGTAAATACCCAGTGGTGCAATCACTGGGTCATAGGGTAGTTCTATTTTCAACTTTTTGAGGAATGTCCATACTATTTTCCAGAGTGGCTACACCATCTTCCATTCCTACCAACAGTGTAGGAGGGTCCCCCTTTCTCTGCAAAATATGTCATCTCCTGATTTGTTAATTTTAGCCATTCTGACTGGTGTGAAGTGATATCTCACTGTGGTTTTGATTTATATTTCCCTGATGCCCAGTGATGTTGAGAACTTTTTGGTGTCTGTTGACCATTTGTATGTCTCCTTTGGAGAAATGTCTGTTCATGTCTTCTGCTCATTTCTTGATTGGATTATTTGTTCTTTGGGTGTTAAGTTTGATAAGCTCTTTATAGATTTTGGATACTAGCCCTTTATCTGATATGTCATTTGCAAATATCTTCTCCCATTCTTTTGGCTGTCTTTTGGTTTTGTTGACTGTTTCCTTTGCTGTGCAAAAGCTTTTGATCTTGATGAAGTCCCAACAGTTCATTTTTGCCCTTGCTTCCCTTGCTTTTGGTGATGTTTCTAGGAAGAAGTTGCTGTGGCTGAGGTCTAAGAGGATGCTGCTTGTGTTCTCCTCAAGGATTTTGATGGATTCCTGTTTCATGTTGAGGTCTTTCATCCATTTTGTGTGTGGTATAAGGAAATGGTCCCGTTTCATTCTTCTGCATGTGGTTGTCCAATTTTCCTAACACCATTTGTTGAAGAGGCTGTCTTTTTTCCATTGGACATCCTTTCCTGCTTTGTTGAAGATTAGTTGACCATAGAGTTGAGGGTCCATTTCTGGGCTCTCTATTCTGTCCTAACAGTTTTGGAGTGGAGTCTTTGGGTTTTCCACATAAAGTATCATATCATCTGCAAAGAGTGAGAGTTTGACTTCTTCTTTGCTGATTCAGATGTCTTTTATTTCTTTTTGCTGCCTGATTGCTGAGGCTAGGACTTCTAGTACTATGTTGAATAGCAGTGGTGATAGTGGACAGCCCTGCCGTGTTCCTGACATTAGGGTAAAAGCTCTCAGTTTTTCCCCATTCAGAATGATATTCACTATGGGTTTTTCACAGATGGCTTTTATGATATTGAGGTATGTCCCCTCTATCCCTACACTGTGAAGAGTTTTGATCAAGAAAGGATGCTGTAGTTTGTCAAATGCTTTTTCAGCATCTATTGAGAGTATCATATGGTTCTTGTTCTTTCTTTTGTTAATGTATTGCATTACATTGATTGACTTGCAGATGTTGAACCAACCTTGCAGCGCAGGATTAAATCCCACTTGGTCCTGGTGAATAATCCTTTTAATGTACTGTAGGATTCTATTGGCTAGTATTTTGGTGAGAATTTTTACGTCCATGTTCATCAAAGATTTTGGTCTATAATTCTCCTTTTTGATGGGGTGCTTGTCTGGTTTTGGAATCAAGGTAATGTTGGCCTCATAAAATGAGTTTGGAAGCTTTCTTTCCATTTCCATTTTTTTTGAACAGTTTCAGGAGAATAGGTATTAATTTTTCTTTAAATGTTTGGTAGAATTCCCCTGGGAAATCATCTGACCCTGTACTCTTATTTGTTGGGAAATTTTTGATGACTGCTTCAATCTCCTTACTGGTTATGGTCCTGTTCAGATTTTCTATTTCTTCCTGGTTCAGTTTTGGTAGTTTATATACACCCATTTCTTCCAGATTGTCAAATTTGCTGGTGATAGTTGCTTATAATATGTTCTTATAATTGTACTTCTTTGGTGTTGGTTGTGATCTCTCCTCTTTCATTCATGATTTTATTAATTTGGATCTTTTCTCTTTTCTTTTTGATAAGCCTGGCCAGGAGTTTATCAATCTTATTAATTCTTTCAAAGAATCAGCTCCAAGTTTTGTTGATTTGTTCTATTGTTCTTTTGGTTTCTATTTCACTGGTTTCTGCTCTGATATTTATTATTTCTCTTCTCCTGCTGGGTTTAGGCATTATTTGTTGTTCTTTCTCCAGTTCCTTTAGGTTTAGGGTTAGGTTGTGTACTTGAGACCTTTCTTATTTCCTGAGAAAGGCTTGCATTGCTATGTACTTTCCTCTCAGGACCACCTTTGCTGTGTCCCAAAGATTTTGAACAATTGTATTTTCATTTTCATTTGTTTCCATGAATTCTTAAATTTCTTCTTTAATTTCTTGGTTGACCCATTCATTCTTTAGTAGGATGCTCTTTAGCAGCCATGTATTTGAGTTCTTTCCAACTTTCCTCTTGTGGTTGAGTTCTAGTTTCAAAGCACTGTGGTCTGAAAATATGCAGGGAATGATCCCAGTCTTTTGGTACCGGTTGAGACCTGATTTGTGACCCAGGATGTGATCTATTCTGGAGAATATTCTATGTGCACTAGAGAAGAATGTGTACTCTGTTGCTTTAGGATGGAATGTTCCCAATATATCTGTGATGTTCATCTAGTCCAGCATGTGATTTAAAGTCTTTATTTCCTTGTTGATCTTTTGTTTAGATGATCTGTCCATTTCAGTGAAGGTGGGTGTTAAAGTCCCCTACTATTATGGTATTATTTTCAATGTGTTTGTTTGATTTTGTGTTTAATTGGTTTGTATAATTGGCTTTTCCCATGTTAGGGCATAGATATTTAAAACTGTTAGATCTTCTTGTTGCACAGACCATTTAAGTATGATATAGTGTCCTTTCTCATCTCTTATTATAGTTTTTGGCTTAAAATCTAACTTACCTCATATAAGGATTGCCACTCCGGCTTTCTTTTGATGTTCATTGGCATGGTAAATTGTTTTTCACTCCCTCACTTTAAATCTGGAGGTGTCTTTGGGTCTGAAATGAGTTTCTTGCAGACAGCATATCAATGGGTCTTGTTTTTTTATCCATTCTGATACCCTGTGTCTTTTAGTTGGGGCATTTAGTCCATTTACATTCAGGGTAACTATTGAGAGATATGAATTTAGTGCCATTGTGTTGCCTGTAAGGTGAGTGTTACTGTATATTGTCTCTGTTCCTTTCTGGTCTGTTACTTTTGGCTCTCTCTTTGCTTAGAAGACCCTTTCAATATTTCCTGAAGGGTTGATTTGATATTTGCAAATTCTTTTAGTTTTTATTTTTCCTGGAAGCTTTTTTTTATCTCTCCTTCTATTTTCAATGACAGTCTAGCGGGATATAGTATTTTTGGCTGCATATTTTTCTCATTTCGTGCTCTGAATATATCATGCCAGTCCTTTATGGCCTTCCAGGTCTCTGTGGATAAGTCTGCTGCCAATCTAATATTTCTACCATTGTATGTTAAAGACCTCTTGTCCCGAGATGCTTTCAGGATTTTCTCTTTCTCACTAAGACTTGTAAGTTTTACTATTAGATGATGGGGTATTGAAGGGTTTGGGGAAAGTTTTCTGTGCCTCCTGGATTTTGATGCTTGTTCCCTTTGCCAAATTAGGGAAATTCTTTGCTATAATTTGCTCCAATATACCGTCTGCCCCTCTCTCTCTTTCTTTTTCTTCTGGGATCCCAATTATTCTAATACTGTTTCATATTATGGTAGCACTTATCTCTCAAATTCTCCCCTCGTGGTCCAGTAGTTGTTTATCTCTCTTTTTCTCAGCTTTTTTATTCTCATTTGGTCTTCTATATCACTAATTCTCTCTTTTGCCTCATTTATCCTAGCAGTAAGAGCCTCCATTTTTTATTGCATCTCATTAATACCTTTTTTTATTTCAACTTGGTTAGATTTTAGTTCTTTTATTTCTCCAGAAAGGGATTTTATTTCTCCAGAAAGCAATTCTCTAGTATCTTCCATGCTTTTTTCGAGCCCAGCTAGTACCTTGATAATTGGCATTCTGAACTTGACTTCAGACATCTTACTAATGTCCATAATGATTAGGTTCTTAGCCATCGGTATTGTCTCTTGTTCTTTTTTTTTTTTTTTTGAGGTGAGTTTTTTTTTGCCTTGCCATTTTATGTAGATAAGAATAGATTAATGAGAGAACAAAATACTAAAAGGGTAGCAATGACCCCAGAAAAATATACACAAACCAAATTGGAAGAGACCCAAAACCAGGGGGAGAAGAAAGAAGAAAGAAAAAAAGAATTATACATATGCTATATATATTAGACTGTTGAATAGAATAGAACAGAGCCACACACTTGATTTTGGATGTATTTTGGTCTGTTAGAAGAAACTGTCTCCCAAAATTTTAAAGAAAAAAAACTTATATATATATGCAAAAATGAGGGTAAACACGATGAAGGAATGGAATATGACTGCAAAGATGAAAATTTAAAAAGAGTTTAAAAAAGGAATTGATAAGACAAAAAGTTGGTTGAAGAAAGAAAAACAAAAGAAAAAAAAAACAGGAAAGAATGTGATCAGGCTGGAGACTAGAACAAAGCCATGTGTTAGATTTAGGGTATATTTTGATCTGTTAGAAGAAACTGTATCCCAAAATTTTAAAGAAGGAAAACCTATATGTATATAAAAAATAAGGTTAAATACAATGAAGGGATAGAATATGATTATAACAATGAAAATTAAAAAAGATTCTTTAAAAAACATATTGTTAAGATAAAATAGTTAAAAGAAAGGTTGAAATAGGAAAGAGGAAAAATTTTAAAAATAGAATAAGAAAAAACTTTTTTCAAGTTAAAAAAATTTAACTTGAAAAACTAAAGAATTGTGGGGAAAACTCCATGAATTCTATGTGTTGCATTCCCCTAGCTCTGGAGTTCTGCAGTTCTCATTGATTGGTCAACTCGTTCTTGGCTGGATGTTCTTGCTAATATTTTCGGGGACGGGCCTGTTGCAGTGATTCCCAATTGTCTTTGCCCAAGGTGGAATTGCACTGCCCTTGCCAGCAGCCAGGCTAAGTAATCTGCTCAGTTTTGCTTTTGGTAGCTTTTGTTCCTTGAACACTTTCTGTACAGCTTTGGAGGATGGGAGGATGGTGGCCCCCCCAATCTCTGGCCCTGTAGGAGCTGAGAGCTCAGGGCCCCTCCTCCTCAGTGTGCCCTCAGAGAAAAGCAGTCCGTCACTCTTGTCTCCCTGGTCTCTGGCCATGCTCTGTGTTCATCCAGCCTGTGACCGAGAGTCTCTATCTCTGGTGCAGAGAGATAGAAACGGTGCCCAGCCCTGTTCGGAGTCTCCAAACCCAGCAGATTACTAGAGCATGCTCCTGTGCCACTCCTCCCAGAGGAGGAAGGAAGGGGTCTCTCTGGATCTGCAACTTGTGGGGTCCCTGCTCGAAGAGGAGTAGCCCAACTGTGCCTCAGTCACAGTTTAAGGTAACCCTGAGCTGAGAGCCTGCTCTTTGGCTCCATCTCTGCAGCCGGTTTCCCCACTCTGATACTTGGGAGCTCTTCCACACTCAGGCACTCCTCAGGATCTTGTGGGTTCTGAGACCACACTATCCCTGTGAGGGCTCCACCCCTGTGTAGCCTCTGGAGTGATGTCCCTCAGTGGAGTGGACTTTCTAAGAGTTCTGATTTTGTGCTCCACTTCTCTACTGCTTGCCAGGAGCTGGACCCTCCCCCCACGGTCTATCTTCTAGTGTATTGCCTCAGATTCGCTTCTCCACACATCCTACCTTCCAGAAAGTGGTCGCTTTTCTGTTCCTAGAATTGCTGCTCTTCTTCTCTTCTCTCTCCTGTTGAGTTTGTAGGTGTTCAGAATGATTTGATAACTAGCTGAACTCCTGGGACCCAAGGATATTTAGGTCTCCTACTCTTCTACCATCTTCCTCCTCCCCCCGCCCCACTCAAAATATCTTATTAACCATACTCACCCCTCTTGTGATGATGTGAGATGATCAAATCCCTATGTGAGGAGATGAAGTGAGGTGACTGATGTAGGCATTATTCTGTAGCATTAGACTACAAGTGACTTTGTGAGGATATGTGAGAAGCAGGATCATCTGCTCCTAGACAGAGGTTGACTGTGGGTAACTGAAATCATGGAAAGCAAAACCACGGATAAGAGGGACTACTGTACTGATCATTTTAGTTACTTAAGGAGGGAGAAGAGGATATGAGAGGAGCAGGATAATGAGCTGGAGGAGGTCTCCATGTGGTCAGAGAATTGCTGGAGTGGGTATTCCAGAGTAAGTGAGATAAGAGAGGGAGGGGCTTAACACTGGGATTTGGAAGGAGGTACTGTTATTGACGACAAGACCTGGGTATGGCCATAGCAGGGATAACAGGGTGGGATGGAGGAAAATCTTGTTGGACAGAAGTTATAGGAGCCAGAAGTCTGAAAGCTAGTGGGCTTATCCATCTGGATTTTGATGTCTCCAAGATAGTGATGGGATTAGGGATAGAAAGGAAGACAGAGAGCTTGCTGCTGAAATTGTCAAAGGAGGAGATGGTGATCAGACGGCTTTAAAATGGTATCCTTTCAAAGGTAATACAAATGAGTTAAGAGTAATTTTGGGATTGTCTGGTTCACTGGAAATTTTTTACGTTAAAAATATGTCTCTTATTGATTTGAATGCTAGCTTTATTAGATACACAACTTACAAGTAAAGAGTGATTAGGATGGCTCTAAGTTGCACTTTCTGCCAGGAGATCTATGCTGTCCAGTTTAGTAGCCATTAGCCACACGTGATGTTATGGAGCCCTTGAAATATGGTTAATTCAACTGAGGAATTCAACTTTAATTTATTTCATTTTAAGTTATTAAATTTAAATCTAAATTTAAATAGCCATATGTGAGTTGTGCCACCATACCACAAAGGAAACTGAAAAGCTCAGTCACCCAGTCTTGCTTCTATAGTGCTGGTTAACATGACATGACAGATTTGAATTGGATTCCATTATTGTTCTATGACACTGAGCTGCTGTTCCAATCTGCTATAAATACAAACCTACAAGTCACATGCATCCCTACCTTTATTGTCTCATCAAGTTCTGAAAGGGTCAGACGAGGTGTTGTCAGAGAATCCAAAGACATCTTCAAAGAAGTGTTCACCTCTTCCATTTGTTCCCTCACTCTCTCGTGTTGTTTCTATGGGAACAAAGAATAAGCGAGAGTGGAAGAGAAGGTCACTTTAGAGAATGCATCAGGGAGTGTGGTCAATGTCACCTCCTGTCTTTGTGCTCAGATAAATCTGGGTTCCTCTCCCAGCCCCACCACCTAATTGTTGTGTGACTTTGGGAAATTCTACCCATGCCACATGCAGTTTTCTCATTTATACTATGGAGATAACAAAAGTGAGCACTTTGGGAGTTTGAAGCACTTAGTTATGATTTTTACTTATAACACCATCATCTCAAAGAGACTGACCACTTCAGAGAGAGGCGTTGACTTTTTCTCCATAAATGTAAAGTGGACGCTGGACACAGGATTTTACAGAGGCTCTATTTTTGAGTAAATGGAAAATGAAGTAATTCAAAAAACCATTTATCATGTGGTGACTTTGGGCCAGGCACAAATATATCATTTGGGTAGTAATAAAGCATATACAAACAAATCTTAATGCTCTTTAAAAAATGTAAATGGCCCTACTATTAAATCATGAAATCGTGATCTCCCATCCTAGCACTTGGAGCTCTTTATGTTAGATGCTCAGACTTTTTGAGGAGGGAAGTGGCCCAAGGGATTTTTTGATGAATGGTTTAATTTCTACCTTCACTGTTAGGTTCTAGAAGCTGGCACGTTGTGATTCTGAAGAAATATTAGAAAACTTCAAATGAATTTGGAGTTTGAAAGAGCCAGAATGATACTTCAAGAGGGAAAAGTAAAACTCATTTTACAGTCTGGGTAAAAAACGAGTTGAAGTTACTTTAGAAACGGTCATTTGAATGGGAGTTGAAATACATGACTTACGGTATAATCTAAGATATCATGGGAATAATTACAGAAGCCCAGATATAGAGGGACATACTTTAAAACTTCTGAAGTTCATCTTAGTGTCTTTCGTGCTGCCTGTGGTCTTTTCTAATTTAGTGAGAAGGAAGACAGAAGCCATCTTCTCCAAACGCATTGCTAGAGGGGAAGATATAGGTCCAAGGACAGGAAAGAATCCCATTCGAACATCTTCTTAATGCAAGAACATTACAAAATCAATTTCCCTTCAAAATCCATCAGGCTTAATACAGTGTGACTATCTGAGGTTAATTATTCTTGTCTCTTCAAGGAGAGGTAGTTACACAGTGCTACACAAAAGCAGTATTTTAAAGCATGGGTATTGAACTATATGTAAGGAAAGGAGGTGAAAAAAAAGTTGGTATTATTTAGCTCCTTCAGAGCCGTTTTCCGTTTACAGAATCTGAGATATGACCCCTGCCGGAAGGCTCTTGTATCTGGTCGCCTTAAGGGAATATAGCTAAAACCTGAAAGTTAGAGCCAAATTTCAAAGCCCTGTGCTAACAGCACTGAGTGAGAAGTTCATTTGCAGGAGCTGGGAAGTGATATGCTTCACTCTCAGGGGCTTATCCCTTATCATATGCCGGACTCATCACAGATAACATTAGACAGAAATGAATAAAATTAGCTTTGAAACAAATATACTCCCACAGAATGAAGGTCAATATGAACACAATAATTATGAAAATGACACACAATTAACACTATCAGGCCTGTTCAGTTTCCATCTCACAGATGCAAAGAATAATAAATTTCCCAAGCCTTACAAAAAATGAGAGAATCAGGTCTGGGAAGGCAGAGCTTTGCTTTAACAGACTCTCTAAAGAGTGCTTTCCAAAACACAGAATCTTTCATTCATCTGACAAAGATTTTTATCATTCTATTACCCTTTGGGGTGAGAGCGGGTGGCGAAATAAATCATGTAATTATTAGTTGTGTGGCTACCGTCTGCACATATCAAAATGATTAAACTGTGTGGTTATTTTTGGTTTTGTAAAAAGATTGGAAATTTGCCGTTATTCTTTTGCTGTAGGTCTAACAGTGAAATGTGAAATACAACACTTAGGCGGGGTAGGGAAGGCAGGTCTGTTAAGGGATGATCGCGATACTGAAACGGGAACGGCACAAGGTGCATTATGGGGTTGCTAAGGAGAGTACCTGTTAACCTGGGCCTGGGGAGGGTGAAGGGAGGGGAGGCCTCCCAGAGGAGGTGATGCCTGGGCTATCCCTGCGAAGGAGAAAGGAAAAGGAAGTCTGTGTTCCAGGCCTATGGGGTTACTGGAAGCATGATATTGCCTGAACTGAACATGGGAGGCAGGGACTCCGCAACAGGGAAGGCCAAGGAGGCTGGCGAAGGGTGGATCAGAGAGCGTCCCTCGTGGCATGTGCAGGGGCATGAGCTATCCTATCGGACAGGGTCTCGAATGTTCTTAACTGGGAGCCACAGTAAAAAATGAGATTTATATTGCAATGCTGAAGCAGAAAGGCGATGAAAACCATACCTTCTTATAGATGATGTGCTTTGAAACTTTCTGTTCTATTCTTTCTTTTCTTTTTAGAAAATGCTGGTTATTCAACTAAACTTCAATTAAAAAAAAAAAAAAAGGCTGGTTCCAACCCTCCCATACTTATTTTATGATCACTCAGTGGTTCACAAGCTGCAGAGTCAGAGGCACTGCTATAGGGTCAGAAGGAAAAGACGAAGGGTTTTACCACAGTGAGTAGCGCAGTGAGAACCGTGACGGGGGCAGCTGCTCAGGCTGGGTGGGACAGGGAGGTGGCAAGGGAGCAGGAATGGAGGGTAGAAAAAGGGGGGCTATTTTGGTCTCTATCTTGGCCATCGCTATTCTTAAAAAATGCTGGCTGAGGGACTGCTCCTATTAGAAAATGGTGGTGCTAAGGGCAATTCACTTTTGTTTAGGAAAATTTCCAGTGACTTACTGAGAGTTGGTGATGACTGATAATCAGGGTGGAGAGTCTCACTTAAGTTGGTTTTGGCAGACAATAAAAGCAAACATAACTGAATTAATGAACTTGCTCATAGTTGCTTCCTAGTTTTTGACATTGCTATTTCACTCTGATCTTTATAAGTACGTCCAAGATGCACGTGTCTTCCTCTCAGAAGATTGCTCCTCTGCATGGTGGTGGTTGTGGGTTCATGCATTGCTTGGAACAGCCATGACCGCCACCAGATCTAAGCCCCCTAAGGTGGGCATGCACGGATCCTGCCCCCATCAGTATGCCCGCCTTTGCAAGCTATGGCTACGTCTGGGAATTTCTCTCATCTCTTTGTATTTTCATGACCTTTGGCTTGAATTAGACTCCCTATCCCTGGGGCTGCCAACCAGCCCGGCTGTGAGATTTGCTTATCATACCTTTCCAAAAATTACACATACCCTTCTAAAACATGGTTCTGGGTTGCTTTGGTGTTCTAGTGCTCTCAGTTTAAAAAAAAAAAAAAAGGTAAACATAGAAATAGCACATTGCTAACTCACTTGCAAGAACATCCTATCCATACGCACAGACACAAGCCCCAAGAACAATTACATTCTTACCCACGCAGAAGCTCAACAATTATAATGCGTTCAACTCAATTTTAGGTGCACACAGTGACATTAGCAAATTACGGTGGCAAAAAATGCATAACTATTTTAAATATACGAATACTTGAATATGTCAGCATTTTAAGGAATTGTATGCCAACCATCCCTTCCTGTTAGAACTTTGTGTGGTATATGTCTGAAATGCATTTACAGGGAACGTGTCCACTGTACCTCGTGGTCCCGCTGCTTGGCTGCTGTGGCTCTGTTCATGTCTTCGGCATCCCTGACGTGGTCAAGAGCCTGGTCCAGGGATTCCTGGAGGTCTGACAACTTAGCACCGTAGTCATCCAGTTGCTCCAGGACGACAGGAAACAGGGAGCGAGTGTCATTGTAGAGCCGCTGCCAACTCTCAGCCTGGTTCAACACTGGGAAGAAATGGACACAGAACCTCAGCCTGGGCTTCTCCTGCCTTCTCTCCCTCCATCCAGCAGTTAGCAAAGCCACAGATTTGTCCGGCCATGCCTTCCCTAGCAATAGAGACTGAAGTTGTTGTTCATAAATATAGTCCTGCGTTTTATACTTGGAGAAAGAAATACAAGGTTATAGAGTCTGAGAGTCCCAGGATGACAGTCAGCCCCCCCCCCAAAAAAAAGTCTGATTAGGTTTTCCAACGAGATTATGTTTTTTGAGAAAACCATGTCATCATTATGCTGTGTTTATTATTACCCAGATTATTCATAATTTTATCAGACAAAGGGGTATGGATATACTATAGTTTTACTATTAAAAAATAGGAGTGCCTGGGTGGCTCAGTGGGTTAAAGCCTCTGCCTTCGGCGCAGGTCATGATCCCAGGGTCCTTGGATCGAGCCCCACATCAGGCTCCTTGCTCAGCAGGGAACCTGTTTCCTCCTCTTTCTCTCTCTGCCTGCCTCTCTGCCTACTTGTGATCTCTGTCAAATAAATAAATAAAATCTTAAAAAAAAATAACCAAAGTTATCTTATCTGCTACTGACATTTTCTCTATTCTCTTCAGGCAATTGTCTATAGGTAGCTTCTTTAGGTCAAACCTAAACCTTTGTTTAGGGTGGTAGGAAGAGTCAATGGCAGTGATATATTCTTAAATTCTGTATATGTCTTAATCTTTTGATAAAAGTAACATGCATTGATTACATGTCTTAATTCTCTTTTTCCTCCAGGGAATATCTGTCTGACTTTTCAAGGTTTTGTGTTTTTCCTTCATTAGTGTGAGCAGAAGACACACGCTCATGACTGAGTAAAGAAAGTGGTTAAAAATGCATTGACCAGGCAGAAGGTGGCTATGTGTGAGATGTGATTGGTTTCACTTCCCCAGGGCAGACTCGTTCCATTCTAAAACAGGCAAAAAGTGTGGAAGCATTTGTGACATCAGAGCTCTAGCTTTCCCGAGCACTGGCTTCATCCTGACCCAGAAATGGGGCCAGAGACTCTTCTTGAATTCTTACTGTTTCTAAGACTTTATACATTTGTTATGATAACATGCCTTTAGGTGAAGAATGTTCCTCTTCTAGAATAGTCACAATTATTTTTAGCAGAAGTTGATAGTAATGATCCTAGGGAAATAATGTAGTACATGTGTTCTTAACCCTTTTTGTACCATGGGACCATTTGCAATCTAGTGAAGCCTTCAGGCCCCTTCTATCATGTATTTTAAAATATGTAAAGGGGCGCCTGGGTGGCTCAGTCGTTAAGCGTCTGCCTTCAGCTTGGGTCATCATCCCAGGGTCCTGGAATCGAGCCCCGCTTTGGGCTCCCTGCTCCGTGGGAAGCCTGCTTCTTCCTCTCCCCACTCCCCCTGCTTGTGTTCACTCTCTCTCTGTCTCTCTGTCAAATAAATAAGTAAAATCTTAAAAAAAAAAAGTAAAATAAAATACATAGACTTAAAGCGAAGACCAAGATATTAAAAAACAAACTGGTGATACAACAACACATGTGCTTATTTATTAAGTCTGAAATAACAAGATCTAGAGGTGGGACTAATAACTACACAATTTTGAATTACTGATGAACTGAATGTTGTGAGATCAGACTACAGCTAAAATCCAATACCCAGATCCATGGCTTCTCTTGTTGATTGTGTGGATTAAAATTGATACAAATTCTTTGCAACTCTTCCTATCAAGAGGAGAGTTAATATGGGCGGGTCTGGGCCTGTAGGATAGATAAGACACAATTGAGTTCCGTTCTTGTCTTCCTAGAAAGCTGCTGCCCTGTGAATGAGCCTGGGTGAGACTCCTTGAGGGTAAGACTCCAGGGAGTCTTACAATCCTGGGTAAGGCCCAGTAATCCTGGATAAGGCCCCAGACATCAGAGGGAGCCCAGCCCCTCCTACATGGAGCAGAGATAAGCTGTCCAGGTGGAGTGGAGCCCAAATTGCCAGTGAAATCATGAACAAATAAATGATAATTTTAAATGAATATGTTTGGGGTGCCTGGGTGGCTCAGTCTTTAAGCGTCTGCCTTCAGCTCAGGACATAATCCGAGGGTCCTGGGACAGAGTGCCATATTGGGCTCCCTGCTTACTGGGAGCCTGCTTCTTCCTCTGCTGCTCCCCCTGTTTGTGCGCACTCTCTCTCTCTGTCAAATACATAAAATCTTAAAAAAAATGAATAATTTAGAGTGAGTTGCTAGATAGTCATTGACAACTGATAGAGTGGCCAAGTCATAGGTTTGCTGATACTACTGTGGTTTCTTGCCTACATTCATCATTGAAGGAAATGTTAAATTTGTGCTGGAGGTTAAAAGTCATTAAAAGTCCTTTCATGGACCTCAGAACAGGAATGTTGCTGGGCTTCGCCTTCGCCATATATTCCTTTTATTGGAGTTCTGAAAAGTGGTTCCCTTTAGTTTTTCTTCTCTTGTTTTATACGTTTTCACCAACTATCAAGTCCCTATTTCTTCTCCTCAGGAGTTTAAAGTCTACAGATTTTATGTGGAATCTCAGTTCTTTTTCAAAAGGTCAAGGTTGGGCCTGGATTTAAAAATTTTGACCGTTCAGGCTGTCCTGATTCCTTGAGGTCACGTATAAGTTCTAAACAGCTGCATCTAGAGGAACCTGGGTGGCTCAGTCAGTTAAGTGTCTGCATTCGGCTCAGGTCATGATCCCAGGGTTCTGGGATCTAGTCCTGTGTTGGGCTCCCTGCTCAGCGGGGAGTCTGCTTCTCCTTCTCCCTTTGCCCCTCTCCCAATTCATGTGTGCGTGCATATTCATGTCCCCCCTCAAATAAATAAATAAAATCTTTTTTTTTTTTAAGATTTTATTTATTTATTTGACAGAGAGAGAGATCGCAAGTAGGCAGAGAGGCAGGCAGAGAGAAGGGAAGGAGGGTCCCTGCTGAGCAGAGAGTCCCGGGGCTCTATCCCAGGACTCTGGGATCATGACCCAAGCCGAATGCAGAGGCTTAACTCATTGAGCCACCCAGGCGCCCCATAAATAAAATCTTTATAAAAAAATAACTGCAAATATTGGAGATTGCTTGCTTTGACCAAACATTCCCCTGTAGCTCAGCATCCTCTCTTGGACCCACAAAGGAAGCGGACACATGCTGCGCCTTAGGAGTTGAAAACACCTACGTTCGTGGGCTTCATCTGCTTCTTCATCCACCAGCTCCCTTTGCGTGAGAAATGGTTGACGGCGTCTGATCTCCTCAAGCATCTTCTGGGCCAAGACCAGCTTCTCAGAGATTTCTTCAGAGGTAAGTTCCTGCTCCTCCCCATAATAGAGCATCTTGTTGTTGATCTCTGAAAGGAAGGGCACAGTGAGAGAAGAAAGCAGGGTGGGGTGTCTGGGCATTTTATGGGGGATGCCACTGAGAACACGGACAGTGAGGGCAAAGGGCAGGGCTGATCCTGAAATGGAAAGAGGGTTTCATTCAAGGACAGTGTACTAAGGTTCATCTGTAAATACTGGTGTCAGCATTGGAATTCACCATATATTCCAAGGAGAAGTAAAACATGAGGAAACAACTCTGCTTCCCATTTGGTGTCTTCAGAATGGGAATGGGATTAATATAAAGCCTGTCCTGACTCCAGCTGTGTCTGGTTTCCATAGTAATTCCTGAACATTAACATTGAAGGCACACAAATCTGGGGTTTTTGATCAACATTTTATATAAAATATATAACTTGGAAAAAAATCCTCTGAGGCATCTCCTGTCCTTTGTAGGATGTGTTAGAGATACTAATTATATTTTAGCCAAGGTTCTGACCAAAGCTCTAAACCAGAATGAGAGTATATTGGTAGTTGTTCAAGTGGATCTTTCAGATTATTCTATAGACCAGATATAAAAATAGAGGTTTGTTATATTGTGATGTGAGTTTTTGTTCATTTATATATATATAATATAAAAATATACATTATATATATGTCATATATATATTATATAAAAATATACATTATATATATGTCATATATATAAATATATATTTTATATATATAGTGTATACACACACACATACTTTGCAATTGTTATTTGCCTTCTGTAGTATGACTGTCAAGACTGGGCCATTTTGATTATGGGTCATTTTCACCCCACTTCTGGAGAATTTTAGAACCAAAGGGACTACTGATGGTCAGAGGGATTAAATGCATTGTCTAAATACCTGCAGAGCTGAGTCGTTCTCTGACTTTATCTTCCTACTAAATATGATCAGATGAAAGTTATGTAATTGCACCTTGTCCTCTGACAGCTCTGGGAGGAAGTATTTTATCTTCCTGGCATAAATGAAATTGTGTGTCTGTGGTTTACTATGATCTATGCGGTTGGCCAGACGAGATGGGTAAACAATCACTGGTGTCACATCAGTCATACCAGATAAGGGCTTGTATTTTATGTGGATAATGGCTTGAAGGTCACCAGGAGTTATTTTACAGATGGTTGGGAAAAAGGAATGACACACTGTTGGTCCTGCGTAGTATCCCTGACTTCTGAAAGAAAGGAGATAAACGGGGAAGGAGGTTTTTGAACACTGTAAATATTACTGAGAAAGTTACAGGGAAACCAAGATAGGCTAGAAACAAAACTATGAAGGGATTAAACATTCACTTTTCAAGTGAAATCTGTAATCTTAGCTCCGGAAATAAATGAAACATAGATTTCCCGCGTCCCCTCTTAGATATATCACTCACATCACTGACTTCTTTGGCATTTTGATCCAAATATTACATTTTTAATTCTGGCCTGTTTTAGCCATGTCTGGTGTAGATTAGAAAAAGGAAATGTAGACAATAACATATTTGCCTTAGTCTTGGAGACTATTCATGCATTATTTTTAAAAGGTAAACTGATTGAAATTATTGTTTCCCATTTACATGTATCTTTTGTATTTCTTTCATCTTTCCTATGCTGAAAGGGTCACATAGAGGGCTTAGATCCCTCCCCAGTGAAACATGGTAGAATAAAAAATTTACAACAGCAAAGGTGAATTACTTTCTCTGCATGGTTTACTAGGACCCTGGCTTGATTTGCTGCCTAGAGGGGTATTTATTTCTTAATTAGATGAGGTCAGCTCATCTAGGTTCAATCTTACTTTTTGAAAAAAAAAATCAGTAATAACTCTAAAATGAAAAAAAAATTATTGGTAGATGCAAAAGCATGAAACAGTGAAGATGGGATTGGGGGGGTGTTTGAAATGCCTGCTGTTTATTTTTATCATGTATTATAGCCACCAAAGGAAATACAGCAAATGTCTAATCTTAGTTCCATTCATTCTTCTGCCTGAAATATGTTTCCTATACCTCTGGATAAAGATGTGACTTTCTCACTGTGGGCTCCTTTACTGCTATTGTGCCCTGAGATGCACTTGATGTTATCACCCAGCTCTTAATATATAGGATAAAAGCTATGGAAACACACAAATACTGTATCTTTGCAGACTGTGAGGCAAAGAAATTCTCTTTATTTTAGAACAAGTGAAAGTGCCTGTTTTCTGTTTCTGGCTTTCAGGGCTATTAAGATAGTCTTCAAATACAGCCAACACTTATCAGAAGTTAGAGCACAAATAAGTACTCCTCTAAGAAGGAAGAAGGTAAAATCTGCCACAATGCTTTAGGGCAAAGAAATCTAACATGCAGCCTCCAGGCTTTTGTCTGGCTTGGGGACTGGAGCTTGTTGCCTGCTTGGTCTTCGGGAAATGGCATTGTAGGGAGAGCTTAGGACAGTCTGGGTTAGTGGACAGTTCCCTGCCACTCTAAAGGTAGGGTTTTTGCTGCAAATAGTACAGAAAAACATGACCCCTACTCAACTCTTGCATTTTAGAGACACCATAGCATTCCATTTCCTTGCTGGAAGGGTATTCTGGCATTCCACTTCCTTGAAATGCCTGGAAAGGGAATGATTCCATACATTTATTCTCGATAACCAACAGATAGTAAGTAGGGATGAGTGCTCAGAAATCCTAGATGGCCAAACTGGAAGACCTTATATGTAATACATATAAACTATCATAAATGCATATATATATATTACCTTACCTGTAACAGTAGTTCCTGGCACAGAGCGAACACTAACAGTAGCCATATTTTTGTTGTTAAAACACAAATGATTCCTTGACATTAAGCGGCATGAGAAGAGAATATGTTTACCTTTAATTTTATCCCTCATATCATGAGCTTGCTCCACAAGATATGTTGCGTGGTTAATGGTATCCATGCTTTCCTTCTGAGCCAGTTTGCCCCTTCTTGAGACTTGACTTTCCTGCAAATAATTCATATAAACAGCAGCTTAAATTTACGAGAAGGGAATGTTCTACCTGCGCATGCGATGGTGGGTGGGCATAATGTATTCCATAAACATAAATTTCCTTGGCATGGGGAAGTTATATAACATATAAAATGGCCCCAGAAATCACACGTGAAGGCTGATGGGATGATCAGCTTTAGAATCGCAGGATGCTATAAAATCAGCTGTGTTCTCATGCCATCAGTCACAGTTTGGTCCAAACCAACCGCCTTTCATATGCAATCTACCCTTGGACTTTTTACTGTAGCTCACAGTTCCAGACTAGGAAATGACCCAGGTCTGCAGACCAATCTGACTTTGTGCTGGCAGAAGAGCTTAGAATTTCACAGGGGCAATTGTTGAGAAAGCAGGCAGACCTTGAAATGCTCTCTGCGTCCAGTGGCTCCTGGGTGGTCCAGCCAGCGCTGACACTGAATGACCACAGAGATTTAAAGGATTATGCTGACTGGGCTCAATGCTGTTTTCGGTGCTGTGTTCCAAATTCCCATCAACACTGATGGCACTCGGGTACAAATGACCACTCAGGCAGACTTGGCTTGGAGTGAATGAGACTCTTCTCTGAGAAGTGGACTCCGCTCTCTTCACTAAGGAGTTTCTGTTTCCGAGCTCCCACGTAGTATTTGTCAAGATGAAATCCCGACTCAAATGCAGCTTCTGGAAGCACGGGTGGGTGTGTATGTGGACGTGCATATTTCTGCGTGTGTAAGGACGGAAGTTCATCTAAGAAATGGCTCAAGGCCAGGACACTGGCCTGTATGCATGGCGTTGGGGACGTGTCCTGTGTACTTCCTTTCAGCATTAGAAAGGTTGGCTCATGGGCTATATATAAGTGGAGAAGGAGTTTTTTTGTCTGAACTTGGTAGATGTCCCTTGGCCTCATCTGGTGCTTTTCAGGCTCAGTTCTCTACCAAAGCGCTGCAGCATCTGAGCAGAATGCAGGGTGGCCTCTCCCCGAGCGTGCTTGTAGACCCGCTGCACAGTTTCACTGGGAGAGGGGAGCGGCTCTGTCCTCCCGTGTTCCAGCCAGAGGATTACTCCATGACTTTACCTGGAAAAGCTCTTAAGCTTCCCAGGCATAAGCCACAGAAGGGGCCCTTAGCCAAGGAAGACAAAGCAGAAATAGTATCAGAGCAAACACATGCCCAGAGGATTTTTATCAAGCCAGTTCCAGATGCCTTCCATATAAAGCTCGCTGGGCAGCAGTAATGCGACCATCAGACGCTTCCCGAAACAGTGGGTTCTCTGGACTAACAGACACCTGCATTCTGCATCATTGGCGTTCCTTCCTCCAATGCCCGTCTTCCTCTTGCCTTGTTCTCAAGCTTTCCAGAGATACAAAGTCTGTGCCCATTTTAAAATCATATGATGCAGAAACTAAGATGAATCTTATTCTGACGTCATCCCTCCCTGCTTCTAAAAATTATGGACACAAATATTTAAAACATCTAGAAATTTTCAACAAGTTGATTTTTGATCTGTTTAAATTATATATTATATAATATTATAATATTATATATTATATATATTTATATTTATATATATTATATATTTATATATTTAACTTTGGCTTTATCCTTCAAAGAAAAAGGCCTTTTGTGATTACTGTAGTCGTTTAACTTATTTCTTTTAAGGAAACTTTGAATTGAAGCAATGAAGGGCTGGGGAGGCTGGAGGGCGTCTAAGAACACTTCTTTCTGACAAACACCAGAGGGCGCTGAGACATACACTATATATTTGACCAAGGACTCAGAGGTAAAGAGGACTGCCTACCTATCACTTTAAATTGCAAACTTATTGGCCTTCATAGATAGTGATGCCTTATTTGAAAGTTTTATTTTTTTCTGTACCTTTGCTTATAGAAGAAAAATAACAGTATAGCCCCCTGGTCAAAAAGATGCACCTTGCTTTAAGAAGAGCTGAAATTAAAAATTAACTGACAGCTATAAACTGATGAATGGTTCACATTACAAATAGATGAAGCATTTACTCCCCTCAACAGCAAAGTCTCCTCGTACATGTTTGACATAAAAGTGACAAGAACTTTTTGGTAATACAAAGCATGGAGGGGAGTGTATCTAGACTGCTGATTAAACAACAACAACAACAACAACAACAACAAAAAACCAGGGTGTCTGGGTGGCTCAGTCATTAAGTGTCTGCCTTTGGCTCAGGTCATGATCCCAGGGTCCTGGAATCAAGCCCCGCATCTGTTCAGCAGGAAGGCTGCTTCTCCCGCTCTCACTTCCCCTACTTGTGTTGTCTCTCTTGCTGTGTCTCTCTCTGTCAAATAAATAAAATTTAAAAAAATTTAAAAATCAACCAGACTAAGTGAGGATGATAATCAACATGTAGGATAATCACATATGTTATTGCTTATGCTATGACACTTTTCAAAGTGAAAGGGGAAAATTCTAGGAATCATTCTGGGAGACAAGCATAAATAAGGACAGCACCGGATGAAACAGTAATGGAAATACTGGTGTGCCATTTCAGTATGTGTATAGGGATACCTACTCTGGGTTTCCTTACCTCCAGAACACAGATGGCTTCTAACAACTTTTCCAGACTGGATCTCTCCTCTGAGCTACAGACTCAAATCTTTCTCTAACTACCCTCTGGTTAGTAGAAACATCCAGATTAATCTATTCTGTAATTTTATTTTTTGATATTTATTTATTTGTTTACTTATTTAAATGTAATCTCTACCTCCAATGTGGGGCTTGAACTCACGACGTTGAAATCAAGAATTGCATGCTCTACTGACTAAGCCAGCTGGGGGCCCCCATTCTGTAATCTTAGAATAGTCATTTCTTCAAGCCAGAGCTTTCTCCTTATTACTTCTCATGTCCATTGGTCACCCAGTTGTTCTTACTCTGCCTGCCATTCTTGCCTCTCTTCCTGTTCCATACGATCACAGTCTTGACTGATACCTGATCACTATAAATTCTTCTCAAATGAAGGCAAGGTAGCCATCAACCATGCTTGTCTAGACTCCAGAGGCAGTTTTCCAGACTAGTGCTATCCGTATCTTCAGAGTTCTTCACTCGCTAATCCATCATTCCCTACCGAAGAGGAATGTTTTCGAAATTTCAAATCTGATCAGTTCATGGTTCTATGTAAGTACTTCAGTGTTCTCCAAAGTCCACAGGATGAAGTCCACATGTTCCTGAGTGTGGTGGTCAAGGTTCCTCATGATCTGGCCTCTGAGAACTTCTTCAGCAGTATCTCCTGCTCCTTGCCTTGCAGCTAATCTTTTTTTTTTTTTTTTAAAGATTTTATTTATTGATTTGACAGAGAGAGAGAGATCACAAGTAGGCTGAGAGGCAGGCAGAGAGAGGGGGGGAAGCAGACTTCTGCCTGAGCAGAAAGCCCAATGTGGGACTCGACCCAGGACCCTGAGATCATGACCTGAGCCAAAGGCAGAGACTTAACCCACTGAGCCACCCAGGAGCCCCGCAGCTAATCTTTACTAGGCCATACTAAAGCTTTTCTAGTTCTAAGAACACATTGTGCATATCTATCTCTTTGCTCCTGTGGTATTTTCACTTGCTTGGAAGTACTTGATAAACTCCTAGTCATTTTCTAAATGTGTAGGTCAATACTCAACTTCTCTGAGAATTGTTCCCTCCTGTACCCCTAGTGAGCAAGTTCATTATTTTTTCCTTAGAGTGCTCCCTTCAGCCCGTACCATGCCTCTCTTATTGAATGCTAGTGGTAATTCTTTTGTTTTATGTATCTGTTTTCCCTGCCAGATTGTGAGCTGCTTGAGAAGAGGGTTTATGCTATATTACTATGTTCGTTTCAGTATCCCTAGCAGCTAGCACGATCACTTAGACACCAGGTATTAAGTCATGCTTTGGGGATTGAAACATATTCTTGTTTTTTGTCTTACATTTTTGTCAGGATCAGAGATGAGGCTCAGGTGCTTTTGATGTACATAGGGGACCTACTTTCCTTCCAGTCCTAAACATCTCTTGGATGTGTTGATAAGCAGGGAGCTTTTGTTTTGGCTAAAGGGGTAGGGTGGAGGTGGAGGAGACAGAGGAGTGGAGGTGATTGAGTGGCACCCCCTGAGCCAGCCCTTGGAGACTGGGCTCTGTGACTTGGGGCTCTGCATTTTAACATCAAGGTCCAGTTGGCAAGAGGCAGCAGCGCTGAGACTGAGAGAGGGCCAACGCCTCCACTTTTCCTTACAGCCTAGTGCTACTCCGACTTTGAGCATGGTGGCTTGGGAACGTGGGAAAGTGGAATCTTGACATTGTGTTTGGTGCTTTCCTACAGACATGATCAACAGTGGTGGAAGTGACGTCCTTTCGAGCAGGGGCTATTTGTGAATACAAATGCATGGACACCCTTTAGGAGGTTCCCAGAAGTAAGAGGGTAGGAAAGGGCTGTAGAATTTTCCAAAAGGGGGCTAGAGGACTTAGTTATGAAGGTTGGGACAAAACCAGTCACTTTAGATTAATGTGAATTGTGAGATTTGGGTCTCATGAAATTTATGTGACAATTTGCACGAAGGTATTTTCAAGTTTCAAGAGGAAATATTACTGTCATTTGAAAAAAAAAATCACTGTGGGAACGTACAGTGAAATCCTGCAGTCTATTTAAAGGCAAATATTAGTCAATTATGTGGTAGAAGACTTCGTAAGGCAACTCTGTTCTTAAATCTTTCTGAGAATCAATCACAGACTTTTCTAGACTAAAGGATTGAAGGATGCTTGAGAACTCATTAAGACCAGCTCTGGGCATTTGTTTCAAAATGTTTTAGCAGGTTCTTACACCATCTGGACTGTTGTTAGAAAGACCTTATTTTCAATAAGAGTCAGTGGAAACAGCTGAAAGCTTCAAGTGCTTTATCATCAACCTCCTGCTTTGGTGGTCTGTTCTTGGAGCCCACGAGCCTCTTCTGTTGTGATGTCACTTTTAAGCTCATGCTATTTTCTCCCTGTGAACGTCTGCATTTAAGTTACACCAGAAGTGGAAAAATTGTACAATAAAAGGATCGGTAACTCTGTGTCTAATCTCGGTGAAAATATTTTCTCAAGAATTGAGACACTTTGGGCAAATTCCAACCATGATACTGAAATGAAAAAACAATGAGTTTTTCACAGAGATTTCTTTCCTGGTATTTCCTTTGAAACTTAAGAGATCTCACCGCTTTCTACATATGCTCATGGTTGGTTTAAAATGCACCACTGCGTAGGAACAAAGGACACAATTTTCATACACATTTCGAAGTAGTTGAATCTTCCAAAGATCCAATTAGAATAATCCATGTTTTTAGAACATAATCTTTTAAAAGTTTAAGATGTACAAGTTCAAAAGAGATTATCAGAGTTATTTTAACCATTATTTTTGCAGAAAATAAGAACTGTTTTTGAAAAGAACTTCAGTGTTTTATAATATCAAACACCAGCGTCTGAAAGTAGAAATTCCAGAGTACTCTGGGCAGTACTGGTAGAGCATAATTAGGGGGAAAAATGTGTCAAACATTTTAATATGTAAAATATGGCACCTTGTGGCTTAGTTATATTTTTCTTTATTAGTACAGATGATGGATATTTTTCCATTAGGCTCCCTGGGAGTGTATTTAATAGTCTTTCATGTTCACTCTGCTCCTGTTTTAGTGTTTTTCTTGTTAATTTGTGAGAGCTTTTACAAGCCATATTTCCCTCAATATTTTTCTTGGTCTAGGTGACTTTTTCATTTATTTAGTTGTTTTACTGGGTATTTGAAATTTTATCTTATCAAATCTATTACCTCTTTATCTTATCAAATCTATTACTATCTTATCAAATCTATTACCTCTTTTTATTATAACTTTTCATGCTATATTTAAGCACACTGTTATTTCCTTTCAAGGTTTAACAATTATTTAGTTCTGCTTTCTTATGGATTTGAGATTTAAACTCAAGTCTTAATCTGTCTGGAATTTATTTCAGTATATGGTATAAAGTGAAACTTGAAAGTGATTTTTTTTTCCCTGTCAACCTGCAAAACTGTTTTCTCAGCGTGGTTCTTCTTTCCTTTTATTACTTAAGGCATCCTTTAGCAAATATTTATATTTTATCTTCTGTATAATAAAGTTTATTTCTGGGCTCTCTACAGCTCTTAGCCATAAAATGTTATGGCAAACAGCTGACCAGCTATCCTAACTGAAACATATATCAACCATATTAAGCAGCAGCAGATACAATGAAAGTTCCCCATAAACATAGTTTTCCAAGGAAAGCAATCAAAACGGGAAGAGACTGTAGAGACCAAGTACATTAACTTTCTCCACAGATCTTGCCTTGATTTATTTTAAGGCATGTGGGTCACTGCATTTTTCCTGCACTGTGTTAAGCCTTGATCATTTGTGACTAACCAGGCTCACCCCAACTAAATCCCTTCTCTGAAGGCAGTCCCAGAAACTGAATACGTACCCTTTCCGCTAATTCTTCCACGTCAGACAGAAAGCTTTTCATTGTGTTCTCAGCATTGTTGATTTGTATCTTTCTTAGGACATACTGGTTTTCTCTTTCTGACAATTTCGTCTGTGAAAAAAAAAAAGTTTTGAAAATAATCAGTATGTGCACGCCAAGTTTTAAAAACTATCCATAAAAGGGGGCTTGGGTGACTCAGTTGGTTAAGTGTCAACTCTTGGTTTGTGGCTCAGGTAGTGATCTCAAGATTCTGAGATTGAGCCCTGTGTTGGGCTCTGCATTTAGTGCAGAGTCTGCTTAAGACTCCTCCTCTGCCCCTCCCACTGCTCTCTCTCTCTTCTCGCAAATAAACAAATCTTAAACACACACACATACATACACCCCACTTTCAGTACAAGAGGACCCAGAGTAGAATGTGAGCTTCTGTTACCAGTCTGAAGGCTGCTGTAAGCTGGTATGAAAGAAAGTTGGGGTCTGCACAAGGGTTCCAACGGCCTTCAGGGCTGAAATTCCGCAAGCTCTGCTCCCTAGGCCAGAGACTCTGACCCAGGTTGTGCTCACCATGGAGGAAGGGCTCATTTTTCTAATTTCACAAAGACACCCTGCACACTGATGGAGGCCCAGGGTGTCTGACCTTTACAATTTCTATTTTGGCAGGCCCTGGAGGAAATGATCAACCCACAGGGATCTGTGTAATGGGAAATGGAGTTTGGAAATTTATTTTTTATTTTTTATTTTTTATTTTTTTTGGAGAAGAAGAGCAATGCTCTTTATTTCAGATCATTTGCCCTTTCTTTTCCATTTTTGAGGAGTTTGGTCTAACGTAACTTTACCTGGATTATTTTGGACTAAGCCTTTCAATCCTGGCACTGACTTCCTGTCGGCTCTAAGTACACTTATCTTGAAATTGTGCTGTTGAGGAAAGAGAGTTCAAGTGGTATCAAGAGGCCTGAATCTGGGCAACTCCTCTGAGAACTAGTGCCTCCATGTGTCCAAACAGATGAGTGTGGATAAGAATGATTCCTAAGTTTAGAATAGAATGCTCACAGAAGTCCATCCAGCTCTATGATTTCATGATTTCTGCTTTTCTTTACATTTTGCATATTTGGCCAATTGCTGTCGATATCATTTATTTGCCCCTCTAAAAAGTAGAGTAATGAGCGCCTTCTAAGGTAGGTACTTTTGCAACTTCTCTACACATATTGCTTGGTGAATTCTCTCTACAGCCCAGGAGGCTGGTACAATAATGACCCTCGGTGCCGACGGAGAAAACTAAAGAATGAACATGTTAAATAACTGACACAAGGTCACATAACTAGTAAGTATCAGAGCCGGGATCTGAATGCAGTCCATCTGGTTTCAAAGTTAACGCTCTTAACCAGTATGTGAAATTGACAGAGTAAAAATCTGTGCCAGTATTAATTCCATTATGCTTTCAGTTAATTATTACTGTTTTAAAAAATAACTGTTGGTTGTGACAGAGCCCATAATTTAGAGGGGGAATAAAACACCTCTTAAAGTTTAGGTGTAGAAGCACTGTTATAGTCTACTGTTTTTGACTGTTGTCTGACTGTGTATAAGGTATTAACCACTAGACCTGTGAGGAGACACTGAACAAGGATGTCTGTGTGCTTCAGTGTGTGTGTGGATGGGAAGATGAGAAGGGTGGGAGAGAGAGAGGGAGAGAGCAGGAGAGAGGTTTCTAGAGAAACTCCTCAAAGCACTGGAAATTGAGGTAAAGGTAATGGTAAGTTTGTGGTAAGGACCTGAATAACCAATGTACATTTCTACCCAGGAAGTAAGAGTGTTTTCCTTCCCTCAATAGATTGGTACATAGAAACTGCTTGTTTTAGTAGTTGCCTTCTCCACATTGACTTCTTTTATACGTGGCAGCTCTTGCTTTAGATTGAAGCTCATGGTTACAATAAACTTTTTCTCATTTCCTAGTCTAACAACCTATCTGTAATACAGCCATGGGACTCAGATGACAGAAGGGGTAGGAGTTATAGGAGCAATCCTGTAAGACCAGCAGGAGATACAGCTGAAGGTACAACGTGGCCGCCTACCTTGAGGAGGTAGATGGTAGAGTTGAGTTCATTCACGTGCCTATGAGCAGCTGCACCGGATGAGACACTCAACAGACCAGATTTGCTTTCTTCAATGGAGAGTGCCGCTAATCGAAGGTCATCTATCAGATCCCAGATGCACTTATCACAGCCTAGAGGTAAAACGGATGTGTTATTTCTTTAAAACTGAAAGTCATCCGGGAAGTATGTGCTCTAATAGATCATTACGTCTACTTCTTTGTTTAATATTATTTTTATGTTTGTTTCCTGAGGAACTTTTCTGGGTCACAGAACCAATCCTTACTCTCAAAGCACACTGGAGTCCAAGATGACTCAAACTGTACGTCGGGCACTATCCTCACTGAAAACCTAACAAAATGAACAGCACGTGCAACTGGGCAAGTAGGCTGTCGCGGACACCAGTCACTGAATTGAGAAAGAAAGGAAGCATAAAAGGGCAAGCCATTTGCAAGGTGGGTGGGGGAGCAGAAGCACACTCTCCACTTTTCCTTAGTGGTGGGACAGCCCTCTGGGATGGCTCTCTTCATGCCAGGCTTTTGCTTGGTGCCCGCCGGTGAAGTTGGCTGTTCGGTAGGCACCCCGTCTTTCCTATTCCTATCCCAGGGGTGGCTCAGCGCCTCTGCGTGGCCTGACCTCATGTCTGGACAAACACTTCAGCCAGAAGGGGGTCTGTAGAATGTCACTGTTTGTGAATATCTGCTCAGCCTGGGCATGTGGTGAAATAGGTCGTAGTTTCTCCCCATTGCTCGCATTTCACATTTGAGTTCCGCTTACCGCTGTCATCACCTTCCTCCCCCACCCCCTGCTGCTCCTGGGGGGCCCAGTGCCCACTTGTGCTCACTAAGGAGGACAACAGACTGTGCTTTGAAACCTGTTTGACCCAGTCTCTGAAATTTTTCTGTTTCCAATCTCTATTTCTCAGACTACGCTCTTTTCTAGAGAACCAATAAATGCAGACTGAGTGTTAATAGTTGTTAATATGTTAATTTGTTATTTGAAGTTTAACATGGTCTTACGTATATGCTATAAGAATCAACCATAGCCTTTTCTAGACGAAGGGTTTGAAGGATGCCCGAGAAGTCATTAAGACCAGCTCTGGGCTTTTGTTTGGAAGTGTTTCAACAGGTTCCTGCACCATCAGGACTGCTCATGGTTTGATTGATTGGAATGACAGAGAAATCCAGGAAAGTAAGACTTCAGCTCCATCCCATAAGGCCTGAACATTTTTTTTCCTGCTGTCATTTCCATTTTGGAGTGATGTGGGAAAAGCCACTTAAGTCGCTTATTGTCTTGGTTTCCCTAGTGTTATAAAGCATTGTCTGTATATCACATTATCTGAGGACTTGAAGAGATGACAAAGAAAAAGGAGCCAAAATGAACTCGGTCACTAGGAATTGTGCCTCTGACTCTGCCTTTGCCCACGAGGTAAGATGCTGAATTTAAAGGCTTCATAACATAAGTTTTCTAAAATAGAGTTGCTTCAATGTAAATCACCCATTTTGCCAATTGAAATCAAGTAGCTTCCGCTTAGGGTCCACTTGGTGGAGGCAAAGACAGGGTTAAAGCCAGGAGGGGGACGTAAGCAGTTTGCAGAGAGGGAATTGCATAGCTCTTCTTAATCCTACACCTGCAGCACATTAGAGAAAGTGGGGTTAGTCAATCATGTACTGTTATTTTTACTTATGGTTGGGCAGTCCATGCCTGTAGGGGGTTCAGAACCTTCTTCCAAGCATTCTCCGGTTACGCTGTCACAGGGGCCTCCCCCACAACTGCACACTGTGGGAAACAAAAACAAGAGGTTAGGGATTTGTTTCTTAATACTTTAGATATGGCAGAGTTTTCCTGGTTTCTAGAAATACTGGCTATCAGTATATAGTTCTTCCAACAGGGATTAATTATACTCTTCCTTATTTATCCTGTAGAGTGCAAGATGTAGAGATTATGCCCCTCCCCCAATTTAGGCCAGCCCAGGAAGATATTCAAGGCAGTCCTGGGGCAAAAGTAAATCTACATTTTCTAGGACTCCTCTCCCAACTTTTTGGGATTCTGGCATGACTGTGCAATTGCTTCAGTCCAAAAAGATCCTGGGAAGTTTCACAAAGTACAAAATGATCCCGGAACCCATCATTCAACCGGAATTTGAGAGCTCTCCTTTCATCGCGGACTGATTCTCCAGTTTAATCCAACTCCAGGGTTGATCATTGCCAGGTGTAAGGGAGGAGCAGTACTGGGGGAGGGAGGGAAGAGGTGCAAGAAGGGTTTTTGGCTCCCACAGTGCTTGACCCTTGGCAAAACTGACTCCAAACCTCCAAACGATAGCTATCAGTGGGATGACTAGGAATAATGTCGTGGAAAGAATCGGGAACATATTTATGTGAATTTAGAAGACCTGAGAGCCCATTATGAATCTACTGATGATTTCCAAGAATGTCTTTTGGGAAAAAAAAAAAAAACAAACAAACCCAAAAACAAAACCCCGATCTCATCACACTGCTCATTTTCCACTGAATTTCTCAGTAGCAATTCATTTGTAATATTTAAAGATTTCCTAAGCTATCTATGCTAGCCATCAGCTGGGATAGTATTATGAATACTAGGAGGGGAGCCGACCTCTTAACTGTCTTTATAGAATGATCATAAAAAAATCAGCTTCAAGAGGAATGTACATTTATTACATTTCAGCTGTGTGATGTTCCACAAAATGTAGATTTATTAAACAATTCAGCAAGGTTATACTTAATTGCTTCTAACATTAGCATCATTTCTAATGGTGACCTGCATTTATGTGGTATAACATAAGTTTAGCAAATGTTTTGAGAACTGGAGTATCAATGTCTAAGGCTTTGATTTTGCCAATACCCTTTCAGACACATGCCTGACTGAACCCAGAACTCCTTTCTTGCCTCTGGTTTTATGCCTCAGGGCACCTGGCTTTCTTATAGGCAAGTATACTTTTATTGTGACTTCTGCAGATCATAAGCGCCTTCTCCTCAACTTTAAACTCTTCACTTCTTAAAATCTTTTCAGGTGGGAATCAGCTTCTGGGAGGGGAATTCCAGTAGAAGCATGCCCCAAGGGCACAGTGCCTCCTCACCCTGCTTCCTCTTAGTCACAAAAGAGTAAGAAATATTCAGTCTCAACCTTCTTTTGCTCCTAGAAAAAGGCAATTTAACTTTATTTCTGAAGATGTTCCCTCTATGCAGCAAATGGATTAGAGAAATCATGAATAGAATTTGTACATTTTGGTCCAACTGAAGTTTAACCAGGAAGATTTCTTATACTGACCCCGCACTATTAACATTGACAATTTGAGGACATTGGGGGATGACTAAACTGTACCATTGGCTTGCTAATCTATTTCACTAAGAAGTCAGTTTTAGTAGACACAACTGGTAAAAGGTAGCTTCCAGAATAAGAAAACAGAGGTAAATCTTTCAAGTTTTCATTCAGAATTCTGGTCAATGATAGGTAATCCATGGAAGGCTGATTCACTTCTTTGATCAAAGTTGGAAGACTAGGGGCACCTGGGTGGCTCAGTGGGTTAAGCCTCTGCCTTTGGCTCAGGTCATGATCTCAGGGTCCTGGGATCAAGCCCCACATCGGGCTCTCTGCTCAGCAGGGAGCCTGCTTCCTCCTCTCTCTCTCTGCCTGCCTCTCTGCCTACTTGTGATCTCTGTCTGTCAAATAAATAAATAAAAATTTTAAAAAAATTGGAAGACTAGATGATAAGGTGAAAGTTCATTTGTGTGATGGTCTCATGGTTTATTCTACCGATGAGCTAAGTTGTACTAGTAGTTTTGATAATAATATCTAACCCTGGTGAGTATAAGGTGCTCATTCCTAAGTATAGGGTGCACATTCCTAAGAACGTGCATTGCCCTGGAAAAGTAACAAGGGGGTACTTGCAGTATTTCCCCAACATCGATCCATCTAAATTCAGTGTACGTGCTGGCCACGATCTGCAGTACCATACCTGCACAGTTCTTGGCTATCCTGGCATCCCCATAGTAGCCAGGGGCACAGCGTTCACACTTGAAACCCGTGGTGTTGCGTAGGCAATTCCTACACTGGCCGGTGACCTCATCACAGTCTTCAAAGATCAGGTTGGGATCTGAATTTCCACTGCAGTCACATTTCTTACAAGTGCTTCCAATCAGCAAGGGGTTTCCATAGTAACCTGGGGCACATCTGAGGCAAAAATCACAGGTAAAAATGTAGCAACCATAGTTTTTCTTCTCTTTTATCTTCTCTCCCACCTGAAAGAATGTATAGTGAATATATGTAGATTGCCCTCCCCGAATTCGTTTCTACTTTTCCATCTTTCTAATAGGGACAGACTTTGTTTTTAAAGAACCACTCACTCTTCCCTATTGTGTTGAAGTCCATCCAGTTTTGTCAGACCTCCAGATGCATGAACGTCCAGACATAACTAGCGTGTGAGCATTTTTGGTCACCTCAATCACTATGGTATGTGGCTGGCATATGATCGAGAGGTGTCGGATATGCTAACTATACTGTAGGGTGGCAGTACTAGGGCACAGCTGAGAATTGTCCTGGCCAAAATGTTATTATCTGTATTGAGAAACACTGGTATAAATCACCAACTGCCTTGCTCTACTGAATTGTTCGGAGAACGTAAACTGAGCTACTTAGTGCCTGGCATTGTCCTGGCTAATATGTGTGGCTGAGGAGTGACTCATTCAGAGTGTAGCCCAGGGCTCTTGCTTGAGGGGTGTGGGAAGGCATTCTCTCCATCCGTAGGGGAATGAAGAGGCAGGTAGCACTCAGCTCTGGCAGCCATCTTGTGATGGAGGGAAGGCAGTGTGGAGACAAAGCACATGGCATGGCTGAAAGTACCACAGATAAATTAAATTGGAGCCTGGATGGCCATTATGGTGGACATTTTAATATATGAGCCTACAGAGGCCAGGCACCAAACTGCCTTTGTTGTGGGGGCAGAGATGGTGCCTATGGTCATGGCAGCTGGGTCGTTAATGATTGGTTGGAGAGTAGAGGCCAGAATCCATCTAGCCTTTGCCGGACTTGCTAAGCTGTGCCTTTGGTGCGGGGCGGGGGTGGGGGTGGGGTTGCTCCTGCTTAGAGGAAGAAATGCTTTTCTCTACTTTTCCCAAAGGAGTCTTGTGGGCCAGGGGAGGCCCTATTGGGAGTGGTGGGACCACAGGCCCCATCCAAGGTGGTAGCTGCTACTCAGCTCCTGTCAACTGTTTCCACACTGTGGCCTTGAAGGAATGAAGTATCTGTGTTGCCAGACCTTCCTATTTTTAAAACAAGAAAGTTGAAGTTTGGATTTTTATGTGAAACCGCAGTTTTTAAAGGTTGGCTCAAACTTTATAAGAATACTGTATGAGCCAAGCTATAGATGTTTTCTGGCAGGCTACAGCCTCCTCTTTGCTGTGACCCTAAACTAGTATCAAGGCTGGCTAACTGGAGTGGAAGAGGCTTTGGGAGTGGCTGGAAAGAATGTGTAGTCACCCCTTCATGGAGTGGAAGGTCAGGCATAGGAGTAGGTTCTCATGTGAAAGAGAAAAAGAAAGGGAGCCCACAGAGGTTTTTGTGATGATAGCAGAGGTGGGGGAAGCCAGTGATGGCTTCAGATGCTGGGTGGAATTCGGGCTGTAATGGGGAGATCAGGCTGGGGTGTGGAGGCCCTGGGCTAGGGCGTTGGCCTTGGACAGGAAAGCAGGAGAGGACTTTCCAAGGAAATCAGAAAGACCTGGCCAATAATAACAAGACATTGCCCTTTCTTTCTTTCTTTCTTTCTTTCTTTCTTTCTTTCTTTCTTTCTTTCTTTTTTTTTTTTTAAAGGATTTCATGACTCAAAATATTTGAAAAAATAGAGAAATGAAAAAAAAATCACCTATAATCCCAAGATCCTAACAAAATCACAGTCCGGCATTCTGCATCTGTTCTTCCAGGCTTTACTCCTATGTCTCAGTTTTTTTTTGGTGTAGTTGTAATAATGATAGACGTTCAATCTTTACACCCTTTACTTGCATTATATCCCTTAGCTTTGCCGAGGTGGGTTTATTTAGTTACCACAGACACCTGGGAGGTAGGCCATGCAGGCAGGCCTGGCATGCTGAGAGGCTACTTTGGTCTTCCAGGCTCATATGGCAAGGAATTCACAGTGTGAGACCCAGACCTTCTGACCCTGATGTTCTTTCCTTCACTCCACCCTGGACCACACTGCTGCTGCTATAAATGAATGAATGAATTCATCCAACAGAGGGACAATTCATGTCTATTTTATGTAAGGTGGGGAGAGGCAGAAAGAGGAAAAACACACAGCACATGCCCTGAAAGAACAGGAAGCGAATCTAGCACACTTATATGTAAAATCATGAACTCTAGAAATTGAAGTCCATGAAAAAGATAAAAATGAATATAAGTGCCACAGAACTCATGGAGAGACACCCCTCTGGAGGAAATGTTCAGTGAGTTTCATTATTCATACTCATGTCTTTGCACCTCTGATTTACAGGTTCTCTGGTTCCCAAGCCAGCACAAATCATTACTTTATGGAACGCATGGCTCTGGATTGAATTTCTGTCCTTTGCTGCGGTTCACCAGAGAATATGAGACTCTTGGTCCCACTGAAATGGGACTCCTCAAAGTAGAGTTGGGAATCCTGAGGTCTGGGAGTGAAGGACCTTGCCCAAGCTCACAGAAGTCAGATGACACTTACTTTCTTCACTCTGTTGAATCCCACTGAATCTGATCTCCATAGGTTGTCTCTTGGTCTTACACAAGAGAAAAAACAAATTCTCTATTCTGCAAATCAGAATCTTTTTTTCCCCCCAAATATTTTGTTTATTTATTTGACAGACAGAGATCACAAGTAGACAGAGAGGCAGACAGAGAGGGGGAAGCAGGCTCCCTGCTGAGCAGAGAACCTGATTCAGGGCTCGATCCCAGAACCCTGGGATCATGACCTGAGCCGAAGGCAGAGGTTTAACCCACTGAGCCACCCAGGAGCCCCTGCAAATCAGAATCTTAATCACAGGAGCAACCTACTTTGAGTTTCAAGAACATCTTTTGGTGGTAGGTTCAGAGGGAATTCTGAAGTCATAACCTAAACTTCAACCCTACAAATTTTATTGAATAAGCATGCAAAGGTTTCTTCCCATAACACCCTATAATCTCTTACTTCTATAGACAAGAAAACTAGAGTGTGGAGAAGCTAAATAATTTATTCATTACTTCAGGGCTCAACCCTATCATGGGATTCCAAGTTTAATGCTCTTTGTGTCCCACAAGTCTGGCATTAAATGAATTAGCTAATTAATCAATTAGTGATTATAACAACTGAATAATCAAATGCTATCAATGCACCCAATTCCTACCCTCAAATAACAAATAACAAAGGTTCAAAGGGACCAGCAGTTGGAATTAGAGTCAGAACTGGAGCCTTGGTACAGTAGTCTGGTCCTATATATTTTCCTCCCCCATAATCTCATTTCTAGCTTTACTAATGACTTGATTCACTCATGGAAAATAGAGCTGATAAATTTGCAGTGTAAACAAAAAAACTGTGGTATATGAATACTGTCATTTCAGTTAGTGATCATATTATTTGGGCAAAATAGAAAACAAAGAAATATGTTTTGGGGGGAAAAAAGATGTTGACCCAAAACTACTATTCTGGGAATTTTTGCAGCTCTTTTCCCCTCCTCTGTTCTTTCTCCTTTGCTTTACCTCCTAGGGTCACACAGCTGTCACTGAACACTTTTACTAAGGGTGCCAAAACTCCCAGGTGGCACAGAAGTCTTTCTGGGAGGGATGCCATTCTATAGCCATCATTGGGGTTAAATTAAACTCTGAAAAAAAAAAAAAAAAGCACCTGTAACATAGTAGGTGCCATATAAATGCTTTCTACTTCTCTATGAAAGACTGATAAATAAGGCTAGGAAAATGCACCCATTCAAAGCCAGGGTAAGAATCCACAAGGGGGATATGGTAGAGAGTAGGGAGTCCTAGAAGAATTTTTTACAGATAACAGAGTTGATAGCATAAGTTTGAAAAAACGTGATACCTTCAGAAGAATCAGACTAAACCCTGGAATCACAAAACTTCATAAATGTTAACTTTCTCTTCCTACTCCTCCTCTCCTTTATTATTCTTTTCTATCATCAAGGTCATCATCAACACCATTATCACCATCACCATCATTATCTCTGATGATACTATATTCAGCCTTTCCTGTTAGGGTTTTAAGGTTCCTTGGATTTTCTTTAATTTGTCCCCTTCTTCCCTCTTGATCTTTAAGCAAAAAGACCCAATGATAAATTTTCTTACTGTCTTAGCATGTCTCTCATTCCACGGCAAAACTGAATGGATGGGGACTGCCATGGGAACAAATGTGGAGTACTGAGGTATTGAGAACATATACATGTATGAACTAAAAACTCTGGATTGGACATTGAGGCTCCTGGGTTTTGGTTTTGGGTTTACCACTAACTAACTGTGACTCAGATTAAGTCTAATGGCTCTGTGTCTCAGGCTTCTCATCTTTAAAAGGTACAACTTAGGAGTTCCTGGGTGGCTCCGTCAGTTGAGCTTCTGACTCTTGATTTCCACCCAGGTCATCATCTCAGGGTCATGAGATTGAGCCTGGCATCAAGCTCTGTGCTGAGCTTGGAGCCTGCTTAAGATTCTTTCTTCCTCTCCCTTTATCCCTCCCCCTGCCCCAGCTCATGCACATGCTTTCTCTTTCTTACAAAAAATAAGGTTAAAAAAAATATCTATATATATCTATATCTATATATCTATATATATATTTATATATATACACGACTTAGAGCAGAGGGAAAGTCACACTGAGATGAGAATGAGAATTGCAAAATTCCTTTCTATAAAGTCTGTACATTTTATAATTATTTGCATCAGATGATAACTTCCATTTGCAACCTCTATTCAGAGGACACTGTTTTGACTCACTCAATTCTGTGTCACCCTCTTCCATTTTCTTGGCATGAGGAGAAGTGGAATGGGGGATCAAATAGGACAAACAATGACTGACTCTCATCACTACAGGTATCTTTTTCAAGGAACATTAACAGTACTGTTATTGTCTTTTATTTTAAAAGAAAGGTATTACTTAAACAAAGTAATGTTGTTACTTTGTTACTTTAACTGCCTGTCTACCATATTCCAGATACTGTGATGGGGGAAGAGCTGCAGAGAAATGAATGAGATGCTACTTCTCCTGAAGAGCTCCTACTTTAATAGTAGAGACTGGGGGGTAAAAAAAAAAAAAAAAACCACCAAATGTGTGATTTTGAGCATGTGGTTGAATCTCTCTGTCTCTCACTTTCCTCCTCTATAAATAAGGATGAGAATGGTATCTCATAGGATTTTTTTTTTTTTTTAGGTTTAAATGTGTCATTGTATGTAAAGTGCTTACAACAGCTATCTGGCACACAGTAAGCACTCCACAAATGTTACTATTTCTGTCATCATCGCCATGGTCATCATCTAAATGCAACACAATGTGGTGAGCTCTAGAGTTGATCTTGTGGATTTGGGGAGCCACAGCTCCCACATGCTGAAGTTAAAGTGTGAGATGGGGAAAAGGACTTTGGGAAAGAGCCAGCCAGGAGCCAGGGCAGGCTAAAACTCAAAAAGCTCACTGTAAAAACAAGGGTGTTTGAGCTGTTTTACATGGTACAGTAAGAGGTTCATATTTCATGCTTTAGACCGATGTTTCTCGAACTTGTGTGTAAAGCAAAAAACATTTTCAGAGAATACCTCTCCTAGTGTTCATTTAAATTATCTTTAAATCTTTGAAGAGTTTGAACATTAAACTAGGTAGAAACTCTTTATACCTATGGCTTTTATACATCTTGAAAACCAAAATAAATTTTACAAATAAAACACAAACGAAACTGTGAAAGTAATGAATTCATATTAATAGCATCAATTCAAGACAGTGTATGATGTTGTCTTGTTCCAACTGAAGGTCTACTTGCAACATGACATGGGAGAGGATTGTGTGAGTTGAGCATCTCTGTCCGGCCACGTGCTGGGTGATGACTCGGTTTGCTTTGATGTCATGCCATTTGACCTCCAATTGTCTGTAATGTGCCACTGACACACCCCTGGCTGTTACTTTCTCCTCCGCTCTGAGGCAGATCTCCCTTTATTATTAAGTGGTTCTACAGAAAGTCCACAACATGTTTCAAGTACCTTTCCCTTCAAGATTATTGTTGAAATTAAACACAAAATTAAGAAAATATTCACTGGGAACTCATGACCCTCTATGACTATTTCTGAGGATGCCAGCGGCTCTTGAGCTACTGTTTGGAGACAGTGTTTTATATCATGCAAGTGTGGCATTAAAGGTTGAGCAGTAGTTCCCAGGCAGTGAGAGGACAGGCATGAGAACCCAACAGGGAGTCAAAACACAGGTCCCTAGGCCTCACTCCTAGAGGTTCTTTTTCAGTGGGGCATAGAGGGGACTTGGGGAAGGCTCAGGAATCCGAAGGTTTCCAGGAGATACATATAGTCAGATTTGAAAACCATCGCTTGACTACAAGATCTCTAAGTACAGAAACACCTAGTGTGTTCTCGGTTTGGATCAATTGTAGTTTTGTTTGAAATAGATGGACATCTATACAAGTCGGCAACATATTTTGAAAATACCTTGTGGAGAGGTCCAAGGTCACAAATACATTGAAAATAGAGATTAGATGAAGCTTAACTGCGACAATTTAACCACCTGGCTGTTAAACTTGAAACAAAACTAACCCCTTCCCCATCAGTCCCAAGGTCAAACACGAAGTAAAAGCAGTGAAGGCTACCTCCTTCCCAGTGACCCAGCCCTCTCTGTGGGAAAGCGATCACTCCTTCCACTACACACCTGAAGGGGCTTTGCTTATCCTTGTATTTGGCTTTCCTTTTCTCCCTTGTGGTGAATGGTATTTTGGTTTGTCTCCTGCTCTAGCCTTGACTTTCACTGAGAGCAAAGACCATGTCTTATCGTATCACATCCCTATCTCCTCCACCAATCTGCTGTGTGGTCATTTCCATTTTGAGGAAGAGTCCTCTGGATGGTAAAGTCAATTTTTGGAGTAAAAGGCCTCAGATCATTCTCTCAAAGACAGTACGGTGTGAGGAAGGGTGGACAGGAGAGAGGAGACAAAGTGGAGGGAGTTGCTCAGAGCGATTCCCCCCCCCAATGTTGATGGCAGGCCTTTAAATGGCGCTCAATTCCCGCACATTTCTTGATGCAGCTCTAGTCAAGGGGAATCTACGAGTAGGGTCACTGCGCTTCTGAATATCAGAGACTCATCTACTTCATTAGTTGTCAAAATTTAAAATAGAAGTCCTTTGGGAAGACACTTGGGAAAAACAGTATGGGCACAGGGAAAGAATCCAGATTTTTAAGCCAAACCGTGAGAATCCTGGTCTCCCACTCAGCAGTGCTGTGACTGGGGACCAGCCCCATCTCCTCCCTTTGCCTGTTTCCTTATCTGCAAAATGACAAAAACCACCTCCTCTCAGGGCAGTGGCAAGGCTGAGATGAGGAATGCAAAGCAGGGAGGACACGGGAGACAAGCAACAAGGGGCACTATCTAGTTCAAAGCTATCATTTCTGGCTGAGGAAACTGCGTTTCAGGGAAATGAGCCAACCTCTCCCAGGCACAGTTATGCCAGGGGTTGGGAGCTGGACAATGGCCACCAGGGACTCCTACTGCCACCAGGCAATTTTTATCGAGCATTTCTGAAGTGCCATGTGCCATACTAAAACCCCCACCGTATCACCTCATGACAGCGCTAGGAGGTGAGCATTCTCATTTTCTCCATGCTGGAGATGTGGAAATTGGCACGTAGAGCTCACATAACTCTCTCAGGAGGATCCACAAGGATTGGAGCTGAGATGCAAACTCGGCCAGGCTGAAACGACACTTCCTCCATATTTGACAACTAGTGCTCCTCCCTTGACCTTACCCGCCCACCAGCCTTAGTGACCAAGCCTTACAGGGCAACGGCAAGGCCAGGGGCCTCCAAGGTGCACCGGGAGGCTGATCATCTACAATCCCACATGTGAGGGAGGCAAGCTATCCTGTGCCGGGCCCCCTGCTCTCACTGACAGGACCCAGGTCTGCATCTCTGTGCAACTCTGCAGGCCTGAACCCTGAGGGACAGAGATGACTTCTCTTCTGGGAGGCCTTGCTTGTGGCCAGCAGGCCATCCCCGGGGCCGTTGAACACCCATTAAGTGATGAACTGTTGAACCTCTGTCACACTAAACAGACTTCAACCTCAGACACTGAGGAGAAAACCCTCCATCCCTGGCTGACGAACAGCCCTCCCTGACTCACACGGAGTCAGAAAGTGAGCAAGTCAGGGATCTCATATTCCTGAGTTCCGAAGTAAGGAAATACGGAATGAGTGTGTCACAGACATTAATTAACAAAATCTGTTTGTCTCTCTCAAAGGATGGAATTCATACGTGCCATGGGCTTTCACTTTCCCTCTTCCCTCATAGCAAAAAAGAGAGAAAAACCCCTTAAAAAAATCTTCAGTGAAGGAATTACCTATGATTTGTACATTTAGTCATCATAACAGCTATGCCCTCCGAGTGCAGAGATTTTCTCCACACCACAGACACCGTGGCTTTTTAAAAAGGGTTCAGGAGCTACTCTCTGAGAGGTAGAGGGTGTTTTCTGAGGAACTGAGATAGCCTATCATTTAAGGTTGACATTTGGAGTCCCAGGCCTTTGTGCGGCACATCTGGGGTAGTGGGAGTATGTTGTTGGGAGGTGGGCATGGGCAGATGCTGGGACCAGAGGCTTGGGAAGTCCTTTCCCCCTGTCATTACAGTACCCACATCATCTTGCTACCCAACTACATGGAGAGGCTGATGTTAAAAATAAGAAGACTCTTCTGTGAGACTCTTTTAGCAAAAGCCATTTGATTTGAGAAAATTGAGTGACTGACAGGTGGGGAGGATGGGAAATGTCTCGCCAGGAAATCATGCAGTGGAAAGCTCACATCTTTAGTTGCCAAAGTCTTTCTTACTTGAGCAAAGCCCAAAGCAACTTTAAAAAACTCAAAAAAAAAAAAAAAGGTGTTAAATACTGACAGGGATTCAGAAAATCCAAACTCCCGTGAAATTGTTTACTTTTCAGGGGAGGAGATGGTATAAAAAATGGATTAATAATGGGTTTGTGCCTTTATCGGTGTATTGCTTTACTGACCAGTAGAGAATTCCTCCCCTCCCCCACCTCTTTTTTCTACTAAGGAAGCCTCTCTATCAGTTACGCTACTGGTTCTCAGGGATGGAGAGAGAGATAGTAGTGTTACCAAAACCATCTAGAGAATCTTTTCAAAATATACATATTCATTTTCCTCTTCACCTGACCATTTAACCTGACCTGGACCCATGGGAGCATATTTTTATAGCTCTTTCTGGGGTATGGGATTTAAGAAAACTTCTCCAAAATGATCTGCTCTCCTCTTAAGACCCACTGAATGGGAGTATAACAGAGCTGATGAGTGCAAGAAACAGAAAGTTTCTTCCCACACAGAAAATAGTGAATTTTATTAGCCTACCTTTCACAGTTAGGTCCAGCATAGTTTTCTTTACAAATACACCGAACGGCTCCATTTTTTCTATAGCAGGATTCTGCAAAACTAGAATTATAAGAGAATATTAGAAGTCAATTCCATACATCACTGAAAAGATTGTCTTAACTTTTGATTCCATCATCTCTACCTTGGTGTCAGTCAAATTCGAATGAATCTCCTCATTTGCTTTACTTAAATCAAATCTTCTTCCTTTCAGGAAAGTTTAGACTAGCAGGTTCAGATAGAAAATGCCCAAATGTTCATCCACTGGTGAGACAATTTTCCAGGTCCACTTACTTATTTTGCCATAGAGGCACTTAATTCTTTTTACTCGAAGCAGTGGGAATTTCTAGAATATTTAACGCAAGTCTAAATCACATTCTCTGAAGCCAGAAATAAAATAATCAAGTTCTTTTATATGTTACCTGTGATTTTTTTTTGTTACCTGTGATTTTTGATGAAATGAGAATTTCTGTATTCTCACCATTTTCTGTATATACATTGGAAAGTTTCTCCCTTTTTTTTTTTTTTTTTTTTTGCACTAGATCTCTTCCACTCTTCAAGGTCACGGACCACTTCTAAACTGTACACTATAATCCCCACTGAACCCTAATTTCTTTGTTGTATATCCCAAAGATTGGGAATAGGGGGTACAAGGACTGGCTCTTTTGACCAAAGTCACAAAACAAGTACACAAGCAATAAATAGGACCCACAGGAAAAGGATTCTCATCCATAGAAACCCTTCTCTTGATTACTGTGTGTGTTTTTTTGTTTGTTTGTTTTGGTTGGGTTTTTTTTTTTTTAGATAATAAAAATTTGGACAAAGGACAGAAAAGCAATAAAAATATTGTTCAACTATTAAGGAAGGGGAAACAGAATATAACTCTTCACATGTTTGGAAAATTCTACATTGACACATAAATCCAACTGTATCAGGGGGGTGTGAAAAATTTTAAAGACTTACAAATTAATTGGCTTAGGTATTGTGCCATCAATGGAGTGTGACCTGCTGCTCTCACATTCCTGCTTGTATTAGCAATTTTACCCTAATGGTCTTCGGAAGGAAGCAAATGGATGTGTTTGCTTTGTTTAAAGAGATTTATACAATCAGTCAGAAGATAATATATACTTTGCCCTGAAAGGCAATGTCCACAATTTATTTTTTCTGTGTTTGGCTAAAAACATTTCAGCAAAATTATACTTCTTTGGCCTTTATTCTCCATTTTGCTTGTTCTTATTTTTTTAGCTTACTTCAAAAAACAGTTAAGAATCCAGAATGTGGACAAACCCTCATGCATGTTTCTTTGAAGATGTTTCTCCCAGCAGCCTACCCACAGCTTGAAGGACTGAAGCATCTGCCTGTGTCTGGAGTCATCTGCCTTTAGCTAATGTCCTGCTGCTTCAAACAGATGACATTTTCCTTAATTGGAACGATTACTGTAGCTTCTAGTAGATGGGGAGGATGTCTGGACAACTCCAAAATAAATAAATGAACTCTGTGCAAATGGTCCCTGGGAATAGCTGTGTGAGTATTGGTCTCAGTGGAGTGAGACTCACAGGCAGTGCCAACCATTGAGATTCCTTTTTTTTTTTTTTAATTTAACCAGCATTAATTGTTTCTATTTTACTTAAGGTAAAGTCTGTTTTTGGCTAAGGAAATGAAAACACTGAGGCTTTCTCAGCCCACATTAACAACCATGGCGCCCTCTCTAAGTGGACGGGAGCCTTTTGTTCTTGGAAACCTTTATGGAACCTAAGGAAAAATAGATTTAACACTGTTTGCTTGCTTACCTCCCTCAAGCACAATTTTGTTGCTTTCTGATGTGGCTATCGGAACTGGAAATCCAAATCCTGGTCTGGAGGCTCTACTGAAGGATATCTCAAAGTGTGATGCGGATTTCATATTAGGTGACTTTCTGAGCTCAAATAAAAGTCCTGGCACTTTAATTTTTATAGGAAGTAAAAATATGAATTTCTAAAAAGCCGAAAGGGGCAATGGGTATTTGATTTTTGATAAGATATTTGAAAATAGTCAACTAAGTCAATAATAAGGCCATATCAAAGGCTAGAACCTTATAGGATTCAGGCAAATTTGTCCTGTTCAGTGACCACAGATTACATCTGCCCACATCCCCCCATCCCACCCTTCCTATTTGTAGCCGGTTTCTTTACCCAAGTAGGACTGTTGCCACCTCAACGAAAGAAGGTCTCTCCCAATTCCTCCACACTCCCACATAATGTTTTTTTTACTTACACGTGGGGGTATTTTTGCTTTTCTGTCCATTTGCAGCAGACTTTTCAACTTTAAATGTACGCTGTTAGAAGCCTCAGTTTCCATATCTGTGAATATGTGCCTAACTGCAGAGTACATTCCCGGAGACCTTCAACTGCCCTTTGAACCCAGATCTGCTCACACACCCAAAGAGCATGAGTAGGAATGGTGATCCAATAGAAACTGTTTCCTCCTCCAAGACAGGAAGCTCATCACCCAACTGGCAATTTCTCCCTTATTTATTTTTTTTGAAAGAGCCTTTAGAAGATGTTCTTGATCAACTGAAATACCGCATAACCTAGCTGAAAAGGTGAAACAGTACTTTGTTTTAAGAACTTCAAAATGCTGCTTTATTTTGACCTATTTCAATGAAGTCAGGGCATTTTGATAGTTTTGTTTACTACTGTGACTGGCGACTAGTACTATATGACTGTCACATAATAAGTGCTTGATAAATATTTGTTGACTGAATGTAGACAAAACTTCTCAGTCCACAGGAATTAGATTCCAAAAGTTTCTTATCTTAAGACATTAAGGTCATAATTTAGGTAAGAAAGTCCTGTCATATTGTTGTGGAAATATTGGGGTTTGGAGCAAACGGTCAAGGAAGAATTCTTGAGACGTCTTCGGTGCAAATTGGTTTCTTTATTAAAGCACAGGGACAGACTGGTGGGCAGAAAGGAGGTCCACTGGGGTGGTGATGGTTGACTGATTATATACTTTCAAGCTGGGAGGGGGTTAGGGACAGCACAAACCTCCTAGGAATTTTGAAAACAAGCTGAGGGGGGGTAGCTATTGTTAGGAAAAGGTCATTTATTATTGTTTAGTAAACCCTCAGTCATGAGACCCTTCAGATGTTTATCAGTGGGCCATATGCTTAGAGGATGATTGCCAACATGTATCTTGAGGGTAGAGATAAAGGATGTTTCAAAAGGAACTTCTATATGTTTAAGGTAGACTCACAGGATCCTGGTGGGGGAGATGTGGGGGGTAGGTCAGGATAATGTTAAGCTAAGATTGACTTTCATTTGCCTTTAGAAAAGTGTCAACATCAGGCAGCTGAGCCCCCAGAGGAAGGTTACTCTGGTTTCAAGGACTTGTCAATGGGCTGTAAGTAGTAAGGAAATTTAATTTTTTCCTTTGCCTTTGTTTCCCACATCGACATGCATGGGGCAAAAAGTGCAGAAGTCAGACAATACAATTTGGAGGATTGCTTTTGCAATTCATCTTTAGTTTCCAAAGAAACTGTAGCTCAGAGCTTATAAACCTATTTTGAGCAAATGATGCTACATAGCATCTTCATTTGTATGGGAAATTATATGGAGAACCTGTTACTGGAAAGTTGGAGGTAGGTATATTTAACAAAATAACGATAGCATAGCAAGAAAGCAGAATGATGAACATCTCATCAGATATGGTTAAGACTAATGTTTGAGAGCAGAATATTAATGAACGATTAAAGAATATATCTAGATGAGACAAAGGGAGCTCATAAATCAGGATACACTTGGATGAATATAACAGAACATTTAATGTTTGAGGTTTCGATTCTCCCTCTCAATACCATCCATTTTGCACATATTGTTGATACCATGGGACATGAAAAATCACAAAGCAAGAACTGAAGCAGTTTAGTGGTTTCTAAAGAAAAATGAGGGCTATAAAATATTTGACTTCTTCACTGACAGACTCATTAGAGGATTTGAACAATCATAAGCTTTTAGGTGAAATGTTAGTTGAGTTGGTGTTCAACTAAGAAAAAAAATAGGGGGAGAATTTATTGTCATTTTTGTTCTCTTTATAAGAAAGTGTGTGGGCGGGGGTAGGGGGTGATCTTCAGGCCTTTAAAAAGTTATTTTATAAGCATTAGTTAACTTAATCTTTATAATAGCTATCAACTAAATATTACACCCAAACACTTAGAACATTGCCTGACACAGAGCAAGCAAAATACTAGTGTTAGAAAAAATACAAAGTATGTGTTTAACAAAGTCAGTAACTAGCATACAGCTTTCTGTCTGTAAGGAACCAACTCAAATGCTCCACACATATTGTCCTAGCCCAACTCTATGAGGCAGATCCTTACACCAACTCAGAAAAAAACAAAACAAAACAAAACAAAAAACCCGAGACCCAGAGCAGATAAATGAATTAATGAATGGAGCCGAGATCTGAATCTAGTCTCCTTGACCCCAAATCCCATGGAAAGTGAGACATGGGAAAAAAGTTATCTTGCTTGAGATCACACAGCTATTTTGTGCCAAACCACAGATATGAACCTAGGTTCATTACTCTTTCTACGTGTGGTATAAGAAAAAATACATATTTGATTTTTGTCCTGGTTCCTGGCACAGAGCTCCTAAAGCTCCTGGAATTCCCTGAGTGATAAGACTGTCTTTTGTGATTCAGAACGAGCTCCTCTCAGGCCTACTTGAGCTTGTGTTAATGCGGTGACTCTTGATGGGCCCCTAAGTAGTTTCAGGTTAGTGTCTGGTTGTCAGAGGTGAAAACTACTTGGTTCCAGGGTTGGAACTTTGAACCCCATCCCCTTCAACACCAACCTCAGGGGAGGGGAGAGGGGATGGAGATTGACTTCCAATCACCAATGGTTTAATCAATCACGACTAGGTAATGAAACATACATAAAGTTCTTAAACAACAAAGAAGGTTTTATGGAGCTTTGGGGTTGGTGAACAACCCTGAAATGCATAGAAATTCTACTCCCTCCCATCTCCCCCTCTACACCCTGCCCTATATATCTTCTTTGATTTGACTTGAATTATATCCTTTAGAATAAAACTGTAATTGTAAGTACAGCACTTTCCTGAGTTCTGTGAGTCATTGTAGAGAACTATTGAACTTACGGCAACCCCTGAATTTGTAGTTAGCTGAGCAGATATGTGAGTGGCCTAGGGATCCCATTTGTGGCTGGTTTCTGAAGTGGGACTTAATGTATGGGCTAACTAACTCTGGGTAGTTAGTTAATGTCAGAAATGAGCTGATTGTAGGACACTCACTTGGCTTCAGAGAATCAGAGAAATGGTTGATATTTGGAAAACCAACCAGCACTATACCAATTTAATTCTGTGTTCTATCATTTTTAAGATAATAAAGCGGCCAGTCATGACTTGACTGTTGGATTTATACATGTTATGGACCTGAAAAGAATTCCACTATTTCCATTAAGATGTATGCCTATTCTCTTTTAACTTCTCACTCAGGTCAAAACATAGCCAGAAGCGAACATTTGTTTTCTGCAAAATCTTTTATGAGCTGATTGGCCTAAAGCTTGCATTCTTTTTATCTGTGTTCTAATTCTGATTGAACAGTTTGCCACCACATGTAGGAATCCTCTTCTCTGTGAAAGTAAGAGGAAACACAACTACTGGAAGTACCGGATTGTGAGTTTGTTTGCATTACCAGTTGTGATCTCCCTAGGTCAAGGGATAGCTGAGAAATTAACCTTGCTTATAAAATCTAGGAGACTCATTTGGCCTTATGATGCTACCCAATATTTGGGGAACAGAGTCATCACCCATACTACAAGTCTCCCTGAAAGTGCGTTTAGGCTAAAGAACTTTTCTGTATCTTTTCTAGTCTCATCTCAATATGAGGTACTCAGTCTTTCCACTAAGGTGGGAAAACCTGAGAACTCTGGACAGAACAAAACTAAAAAGTACATAATTAAGGGAATAAGCAGCAGAAGAGAACATCTTCTCTCAGAACTTACTTAGCCACATGGGGTAGGGGACAGGGGCATGGCTGGCAAAACCGGGGTGGTCCTCTGATGGAATCTCCAATATAACCATCTAGACATTTCTCACAGTGCTCTCCTGTCGTGTTCCGCTGGCAGTTCTGTGAGGCAAAAGACAGGAAAATTTGACAAAACCACAAAAGAAATGCTATACACAATATATCTGGGAACCAAATACTACTCCAAGTAAAGAGGATGTGAGGCTCATGGAATTGATTGTGTGGTCAGAACTGGTCAACGCAAAGGGGCCTTGCTGGACAGTCCATACTAGAAAGGGTGGACAATGGTGGCTGACTTCATCCTGAGCTTCCGTGTGTTCATGAGCAGCCTGAGAAGTTTAGAGTTTTCATACAGAGGGGATAATTCATCAACAAGCTGATTTTTCTGCTTAGAATGCCTGGTCATCTTTTAAGATCTGTACTAGACCTTGAAACCTCCAGAAATTCCTTCTGATGCCCCTTCCCTGATCCTTCCCCCATTCCACTGCCTATATGGTACTATCTTCTCCCAACCTCAGCAGCCCTTCTGCCACATTGCGCCTCTCATACTGTACTGCCACCAACTCAAATGGAGCAGGTACTCAGTAGAATAGAGTCAACTCAGCAGTGACAAGTTCATGGATTAATTTCTGCCCAGTACTCTAAACAGGCAATTGTGCTAGTCTAATAGTTTTCTCCAATAGGACTGAACTGGATCGCACAAGCCAATGCCATTAGCACTGTGGTATTTTCATCTCTGTGTTCAACAGAGTATATAACAGTTGAATAGGGTTTTCAGTGAAAAATTATGCCATTAGAATTAGAACATTATCAAAGTCAGCCTCCTGTTTGATCCATTCCCTCAGTAACATCTATGCACAAGAGCTTCAACAGACACAACTGTTTTCAAACAACTCTCTGTGGAAGAACCTGAGGAAAGGCAAGATGGAGCAGTAGTAAGGTGAAATCTGTGCTCTTGATTTTTGTCTTTGTGTTCTATGGTGAAGTTCAAAATAGACTAACAAAACAGAATAAATCCTCCAAACATTTGACATGGGTTAACTAGTTTAATTTTTATAATTCTAAAGTAGGTAACTATTTTTTAACACCATTTTACATGTGAAGAGATGGAAACACAGAGAGGTTAAACACATTGCCCAATAAATTGTCACACAGATGGAAGGAGGTAAAAGTGAGATTCAGACTCAGGCAATCTGGCTCCAGCAGCCAGGCTGTTAATGCTCATATTATACCACTTCTCCAGTGTGTTAGACAAAAGGCTCCTTTCCCAAAAGAGTCATAAAATGACTACATTAGAAGGTGCCATACTATTTTGCTAATAGTATGGACTTCAGATCAAAAGGGCAGAGCTTCTCCACATGAGAAATGCCATCTCAATAACTTGGCCACAGAATCAGTTTAATATAGCAAGAAAGCCCAAGAGGATCACATTGGCCTTCATGTGGTTTGTCACATGATTATGCAAGACTAGAGTCTACCTAGATCTATGGTTCTCAAACTATGTCTAGGGAGGTCAAAACCATTCTCCTAATAATACTAAGATTTTATTTATCTTTTGGACTCTCATTTTCTCATGTGTGTAAGGTAGAAGCTGGGGCTCCTGGGGCTCCATGACATGGAGATAACCACCACAGATATGAGATCCAGCTCCCTTCTCTTAAGCCAAGCATGAACTATATTTTTAATTTGTAAAATATGTTTATATTTTATAAAAGCATATTACTTATGCTAATATGCAATGGGTTTATTGCTATTTTCAAATAAATTAAGAAGAAAATACTAGAGTAACTTTCAGTTTTAAATTCTTTTTTTCTTTTTTATTTCTTTTTATTTTTTTAAAGATTTTTATTTTATTTATTTATTTGACACAGAGAGAGACAGGAAGAGAGGGAGCACAAGCAGGAGGAATGGGAGAGGGAGAAGCAGGCTTCCCAGCCTCATGTGAGACTTGATCCTGGATCAGGACCTGAGCTGAAGGCAGACACTTAACAACTGAGCCACTGGATGCCCCTAAAATTTTTTTTTTAAGATTTTTTTTATTTTAGAGAGTGTGAGAGTGAGGAGGGTTGTGGAGTGGGGAGAGGCACAGGGAGAGGAAGAGAGGTACTCAAGCAGTCTCTATGCTGAACACAGAGCCCGATGTGGGGGCTCAGTCTCACGACCCTGATATCATAACCTGAGCTGAAACCAAGATTAGGTTGCTCCACCAACTGTACTATCCAGGTGCCCACCCCACCAGCTTTTTAAAAGATCTATTTACAGTTTTATTTCAAATGCAGTAAACATGGATAACCCCCACAAACAAAACTCTTTGGCAACTTGAATAACTCTCATGAGTGCAAAGGGCTCAGGAGACCAAAAGTTTGAGAACTTCTGCTCTGTCTAGATCAGTGCTTCTTAAACTTTACTGTGCACACCAATGCCCTGGAGATGTTGTGAAGTTGCAGATTCTGATCCAGGATGTCTGGGGTGGGGCCTGGATATCTGCCATTCTAACAAACTCCCAAGTATCACCAGTGCTGCTGGTCTAGACTGTACTTTGAGAAGTAGGGGTCTAGAAACACCTAGACTAAGTAACGTTGTTTGTTAATTGCTCAGCATTCGGCCCGAGCCTGAGTATCTAGCATAAAAACACAGTACAGGGGCGCCTGGGTGGCTTAGTGGGTTAAAGCCTCTGCCTTCGACTCGGGTCATGATCCCAGAGTCCTGGGATCGAGCCCCACATGGGGCTCTCTGCTCAGCGGGGAGCCTGCTTCTCCCTCTCTTTCTCTGCCTGCCTCTCTGCCTACTTGTGATCTCTCTCTGTCAAATAAATTAAAAAAAAAAAAACAGTACATTTCACTGCAATGAAGAGTGACCCAAGTGTCTCATAAATTGTAAAATTAAAGGTTTTTGCATATATCAGTTTGTTATTTTACTAATTCATTCATTCATTTAATAAGCTTGGATTCAGCTTATATCATGACAGACAATGAGCTGTGACTTATTCAGATGAAGACCAGATTCATTTATGTGTCATTTAATGAAAAAGACCTGGTTCCTGCCTTTGAGTAACTCACAGCCTTATGAAAGAAGAAGAGAGGCCAACAAACAATTGTGTGTTAGGTGCTGTGACTGAGGTATGTATAAAGGATATACCTACGATGGGGCAAAGAGGAAGAAGAGGTTCTGGCTTTTCCTAAGAAAGTTGGAGAAGACCTAATGGAGCTGATGACATTTGAATGAGGCCTTGAAGGAGAAGCAAGAAATCCTAGGTAGAGAGCAAGGGAGCACAAATTCAGACACAGACTCTGCCCATACAGAATTAGTTTTGGTGGCAGTGAGCAACTCAGTGGGGCTGGCGTAGAAAGCCTTGAAAGATTTTAGAAACGAGAATATCTGATTAGGTTGAAAGATGTCTCCATTGCTGGTAAGGAAGACAGAGTAGGGGAAAGAAAGTCTGGATCAGGGCATGATGAGTCATTGGGAAGTCATAGCTGTGGTCTGGGAGAGATGCTGTGGATGGGAATCAAGAGAAGAGAAGAGACTCTCTCTGCGGTTGAATGTTGGGGAAGACGAAAAGGAAGTTCATGAAGCATCTGGGACATCTTAGTATGAGGGTTTGGCAGAATGATTAATTAACTGAGATGAAGAACATAAGAAGAAGAACATATTCAGGGTTGGAAGAAGAAACATGATCTACATATAGGGAACTTACTTGCATTCATTTCCTATTATATTCTCACGTGACTGGGCACAAAGCAACAGAGGACTCTAAAATGTTTGGACATACAATTTTCTGATTTTATTTCAAAACTTCAGTTAGCATGGAACCAAATCCATCCCTATTTGCAAAATTTTGGGGTTTTCCAAGTTGCATCATATTGGAAAATTGTCAGAATTTTGATGTAAGAATTATGCATTTGATCTAGATACCAACCGTATAGTTGCAAGTAAAACAGGAAAAAGAAGTGTCTACAACTCATTTTTTTCTTGCTCTGGGATGTCTAATGAATGTGCTGGTTTATTAATCACACATATTTAGTCTTACAGGAACTTGTATTGGTTGATTTCTGTCCTATACACATAATAAAGGAGAGCTGGAAAAGCATGAGAAAAATGTTAATGTCTGCAGAATTTAGAGATGTAATATCTTTGCTTTCCTGAATGAAGTTTTAATTAGGCTTTGAAGTAATAAAAAATTCATTAGCTTTCAATATACTGGATTACTTCCCTTTCTCTATTACGTTTAGGGTGGGGTAGAAGTCCATTTGAATATCAATATCTTTTTAACTACAAAATTACTACAGGCAGTTGTACAGAATTTAGGGAGGCACACTGTGAAGTAAAAAGAAAATAAAAATCCATCCATGTTTCCACCAGCCAGATAACAGCTTGATGGGCATCTCTTTAGATTTCAATGATATTTTTGCTGTTCTTTTAATAGTTTTAAATCTGAATATTCTAATTCAGATTTAGAAAAAAAAATTCCTGCAATGCGGGGACAGACGCTGAAATCTTTTTAATTTTTCATTTGATTTTCACTGAGCAGATAGGGGTATCTACATGTGCTTCTCAGGCTCCCATTTTCCTCATACCTTGACCTTTACTATGTTGGTCATGTACAGAAGCACTTTCAAGTAGGTGTTTCTGTTCCTACAGCTCTTCAACCCAATACAGTGGAAAAACCACTTAACCCAGATCCTAGGATAATGTCTGGCACATAGGTGGAGCTCAAAAAAAAAAAAAAAAAAGCTTCTTTGTTAAATGGTTAGATGAGATCAATAGACCAACCAATCCTTAATCAAAAGGAAGCTGAGAAGCCTTGTTTCTGTGGTAAACTTCAAGTCAGATTTTCTCCACTCTAGTTCTGGTCAGCGGGCTCCTGGCTTTTCTTTAGATGGGAACTGGCCTTGGTCATGTCCTCTTCTTCTTCTTCTTCTTCTTTTTTTTTTTTCCCCAAAGATTTTATTTATTTATTTGACAGAGAGAGAGAGAGAGAGAGAGAGAGATCACAAGTAGGCAGAGCAGCAGGCAGAGGGAGAGAGGGAAGCAGGCTCCCCACTGGGCAGAGAGCCCAATGCGGGGCTCCATCCCAGGACCCTGAGATCATGACCTGAGCCGAAGGCAGAGGCTTACCCCACTGAGCCACCCAGGTGCCCCAGTCATGTCCTATTCTTAATTCTCTGTACGTAGCCTATAGACTTGGGGTAAAGTATGGGTTATTAGGGACCAGGCATTTCTACCACCAGCCATTTGTCTGCTTCTACCTGTTTCTTCCCCTAATTCCTTTCTCATACCTCCTTCTGGAGCTTTCCTAGAGAGTCTGCCATGTCCACTGGGGACACCTGATCTTTGGGGCCCTGTCTGGCTGACTCAGATGAGAATCCTTCCCAGTACATTCTAGTTCTGATAAGATGCAAGGTAGCTTTTTGGAAACAAAAAGGATTTCATTCATGAAAGCACTTTTCACTTAGCCACTTTTCTGCATTTGAAGAGTTAGCATCCTTCTTGTGAAGACATCTCTAAGCTCCTTTGCTATGTCTAAAATTGTAGCCTAACTTTGTCTACACTATATTTTATTGCCAAATGGCTTAGTTCCTTAAAATCAGTCAGTAAAACACAAGGTCAGTTTTAGAAATTGGACATTGGAATGGAGGAAGAATTAGAAACACCAGGGGGAAGGCAAGGCGGAAGGAAGCATTATAAGCCTTCAAAATAAAAACAAAACTAAAATGAAATAAAAAAGAAGGCCTTTTATATTTGGCTGTGTATGGAAGACGGGAGAAATGAGTTAGGCAAGCAAAAGATAAGAACTGATGAAAACTCAGGCCCACAAGGAAGGATGCAAGGAAGTGCTTGAAGAAGAAGAAATTGCTTCTTCTCTGGTGCCCTGAGAACCAGATGAGCTGGATGGAGGAGCTACAGGGCAGGAGCTGATAACGGCCCCGCTCCACCAGGAGGCCAGAGTGGGGAGGCCAAAGGAAATGGGAAAACCTGAGTTTGATTCCAGTAGGTCACCATTGGCAATATATTTATCACCTAAGTGACAAAGTATTCTATGCTGGCAAGCCTCTGTTCGCTACTTACATTTAATTCAATAAAGTTACATCCTTTTTTTGTCTTTCTAAATTAAATTTGTAAGAATATATGTATATTCATATTTAGCTCTAAGGGATAAGATTGTGGGTGATTTTCACTCTGAATTTCATGTACAGTACATAGCTGTATTGTTGTTTTGTTTGTTTTTTACATTGAGCATATATTACTTCAATCAGGAAAAAAAGCTATTTCCATCTAAGTAGAGTTGGGGTGGAGGGCTCACTATTAGGATGAGTAGGACGGCTGTTCTTTCTTTTTTAAAATATTCTGTCTGGAACATTTAAAATATTGTCTTGGAACAAAGTAACTGGAGGAAGATGGCCAGTTTCCTTGAGTGGGCATAAGAGTTTACACCCCAGTCCATTCCCAAACTTTTATTAGAACTTTGTATGCCCAGGAGCTGTGAAAGAATCATGTGAGGACCTTCTCCCTCAGAATTCCCATCTAAGTCAGAGAGAAAACCACGACAATTCCGATTCTGACAAAGTCACCTTAAGAAGAGTGGCTTTCTCACAGGCACTGGCAGGAAGGACTTTTTAAAAATTAAATTAAATTTAATTTTTTTATTAGGTTCAATTAACAAACACATAGTACATCATTAGTTTTTGATGCAATGTTCAAAGATTGATTAGTTGTGTATAACACCCAGTGCTCATCACCGCACGTGCCCCAGGAGGGACTTTCGCCCTTCTATTTCAGTCTTCCATCTTACTCGCATCCTGATGGCAGCTGATGGGCCTGACAGTCCCTATTGTCTTCTAGCTAAAAAAAAAAAAAAAAACAAAAAACCCAGATAACAAAGAGGCTTTAATTGGTCTAATTATCGGAGATGTACATTATTAGTTCAAATGCATCCATGGGATTTTCTTTTCGAATGTCACTGGGATTAAAATAACAGGAAACCAGAGAGGGAAGCATTAGAAAGGCGCAGGCTTTGGCAGCTGCTGTGTGCCTACACAACTGACTACAGAGGACATCCTGGATGTAAGGGTTATTTAAGAAGATGGGGGAGGGGGAAGACAGAAACACCAGCACTAAACAAACACTACAAAGAGATGGCCTTGTCCAGTGTTTGCCACTACATTCTCTCTGTCTCTAGAAAAGTGGCAACTGCTGGGTTCAAAGTCGATGAAATGTTCTAATTTGCATCTTAATATAATGCATTTACAATGGGTAAAAGAGCACCTCCGTGTGCACACCTCAGAGACCACTTATAATCAAAATGATCGGCTTAATGGAGATAATTATACTAATTTTGAGGTAAATAGGGTGTACTTAATTAAGAATTCTTGTAGTTTATGCAAAAATACTCTTGCACTTTTTGGAAAGCCTCTTCTGCCTCAGAAGATCTTGAAGAATCTAATTTTCCCGCCGTGTGGTACAGCTCCTGAAGGAAAACATGATCATAGGGCATAAGTCCTTAAAAATGCCTCCTAGGACTTCTACTAAAGCCATTTCTGGTAAATATTTCAATAGCCATTTTCACAAAGCTGTCAGTCCACTCAGTGAATGCAGAAAAGTTGCGGCAAAGCCCTTTTTGCTAGAAAGCTCCCCAGTATCCTCCACAAGTCTCTATAATACTTGAACAGAAGAATAATTCATTCCAGTTAAGGGAGGGAAAAAAAAGGGTCTGGGGGGGGCTGAAACACAGACTTACAAAGACCACAAGGCCAACATTTTCATTTTTATTAGCTATTTGGTTCAAACCTTTTTTTTTTTTCTAAACAAATTTTGATCTATAGACCTATCTGAAGTTGTAAAATAGGCAATGAAACAACTGTTTTATTCTTCTGCTTTATGTGGAATGAAGCCAAACATATGGCAAACTATACTATTACAGAGGAATTTGGATGGATGATCTCTTCTTCTGTGTACCCTTTTCAATCCCTCACCCTTGGCCCTATGGTAGACACCAGCTGCCTGGGATGCTAGGTCAGTTCCCTCCAGGAGCACATGCCGTGTCATACCTATGCCCGGAGGGCCAGGTAAAATCACCAGCAGTTTCTAGAAGGTGTCTTACAGGAAAAGGTACAGGGTAAAAAGGGAAACTGATTAGCTCTTTCCTAGAGAGTGCAAACATGCAGGAAGAATATTTGATCCCCTCTGAAGACGCAGAAGCCCAAGGAAGTACATGAACAGTGACAGATGCCCCGACCTACCATACAGAATCCAGAGCCATCCAAGCACTCGTCAGAGTTACCGTTGCAGCCACAGGGCAGACACTCTCCTGACTGGGTGAGAAAGAATCCAGCACCACATTTCTGAAACAGACAGAACAAAAATATATTCTTTATTGAAAAGACCTCTTTTGGTAAATATTTTTTGAGAAGAATAAGAGGAGATGTTTACTGAACTATCTAAATAATTCTTTACAGAATGTACTAGAATGAACTATTTATATTGAGATTCAGTGGTGTATATCTAATTTTTTTTTGTTATATTCTCCCCCTTTTTATATTTTTTTAACTTTTCAGGGGAATATGAATATCTTTAACACTGTCCTAATATTGTAAGGAAGAATAAGAAGATTTTGGGTAACAGTAAAGAAGAAAGAAATTTTCTGATGTTTTCTTAATGAAACCAAACCAAACCAGGACAACTGGTGAGAGTGAGGAATTGCCTCATGCTCCCTAAAAATAAAGACTTATGGTTTCAGATATTACTGGCTATAGCATAACAACTCAGGGATGTGTCTTTCATGCTTAAAATTTTTTTTCTCTTCAGATCCTAACATTTTAAACAGAAGGGTTGAGAAGTTAATGAGTTCTTATACTTGTCAGGTCTTATGTGGGTGTCATTCATATATTTCATTTTTTCTTATAGTTCTGTGAAGAACACATTATTTTCCCGATTCTAGTGATGAAATCATTAGACACAGAGGTGCTAAGTGGGCTGTGGCAATGTTAAACCATCTTTCAATACACCAGTCAACCTACACAACGATGAATTGCCCCTTGCCCTTGCCAATGTCACTCATGCCCTACTTGAGAAACTTTGCGACATTGTTCCTAATTTACATGATGGGAGTTGTAGACATGTATTTTATTTTTCTTCAGAATGTCTTAGTGATGCAAGGCAGCAAGGGCATTATAGACCTGGAAGTCCACTCCCCCCATCAGACAGATTCACTTCTAAAGAATTCCAGACAGATAAGAATCTGGGCTGTTTCCACAAACTTACAGAGTTGGAAATTTCACATCACCTCCCTCCCCCCCATTTCATTGAATCATTGTACTTTGTACTCTCTTAGCCACCAGGAAATTTTTCATTATATCTGGCTGAAGTCCCTTTGACTGCTATGCAAACCCATTTCCTCTTGCTTTTTTCTCTAAAGAAAGAACGACTGGACACTATTCACAGTATAAAAACACCACCACAAAAAAACACAAAACAAAACAAAACACCACCAGTTTGGACCTGAAAACTAAAATCTGATATATTCAATTGGGAGGAAGTTTAACAAAGAATAATGACATTTGTCCATAAAGACAAGGCGAAGAAATTCCGTCTTTCTAAGTGAGAGAAAGAAAGTAAGGGTGAGAGGGGACTGATTTATAATTTATAATGGAGAGTTTGTGGTTGATAGGAAACCTTTTCCTCAATTTCCACTAGGGAACAATAGAGAGGGAAAGTGCTGGAACTGCAGCAGGAAGCATTTAATTTAGACCATCTAAGTTCAAGTATTTTTGAATTTTGTTTCAAAATATAAAAAATACATGTTTGCTGCACACCTGGCTGGCTCAGTCAGTTGACGCTACTACTCTTGATCTTGGGGTTGTAAATTCGAGCCCCACATTGGGTGTAGAGATTACTTAAAAATAATATCTTAAAAAAATACATGTTTTAACTGCGATACAGTACACAGACATACATATATGTATGTAAATATATAAGGATATACATATGTATCAGAAAAAGATTCGCAAAGCACTAGTTAACCTATGCGCCATGTACCTTAAACTTCTTTACTTTATTTAAAGTAAATGGTGGTGTACATCCTTGTGGGGTGCCTGGGTGGCTCAGTGGGTTAAAGCCTCTGCCTTCGGCTCAGGTCATGATCCCAGGGTCCTGGGATCGAGCCCCGCATCGGGCTCTTTGCTCGGCAGGGAGCCTGCTTCCTCCTCTCTATCTGCCTGCCTTTCTGCCTACTTGTGATTCTGTCTGTCAAATAAATAAATAAGATCTTAAAAAAAAATACATCCTTGTTATAAGACATGTGATTGATGACCCATGAATGTGTTACATCCTGCAGTTTGACATGAAGAGGGTTTTAATTATCAGAGGAATGGATAAGAATAGTGAGGGGCCTAGTATTAGTTATCTCAGTAGCTTCCAAAACAGCAGTTTCTGAGCTCTCTAACAGACCAATGCATGGACATGTAGGGAGTCTCTCATTCAGGAGTTCTGACGAAGTAAAAAAATCTGTATTTTTTATAAAATAAATACTGTATTTAAAAAAAATTACTTACTTAAATTAATTAATCCTTTCCCTCCTGACTTTATTGAAATAATAATTGACATTTAACATTGCATAAGTTTACAGTGTACAATGTGTTGATTTGATGTGTGTATATATTGCAAAATGATTACCAGCATAATAGCTTTAGCTAACACTTCTGTCATGTCACATAATTACCATTTCTTTTTTTGTGGTGAAGACATTTAAGATGTACTCTCTCAGCAACTTTCAAATATATAACACAATATTATTAACTATGACCATTGGTCTATACATTAGATGTTCAGAATGTGTTAATCTTGGAACTGGAAGTTTGTACCCTATGATCAACGTTTTCCCATTTTCCCTGCTCCCCAGCCCCTGTGACCACCATTCTGGTCTCTGTTTCTATGGGTCCCAATGAATGGGACAGAGACTGGAGGTGTGTTAGGAGGGGAAAAGCATGCTGGTGTCAGCAGGGAGTCTGGTAGTGACGCCTGGAAACAGAACATGGGAAGAGCTACTTGTATCATCAACTATGGTAAGAACCCTCCTCTGGCCCAAGGTATCAGGTTCCAGTAAAGGCACTCTAAACTGATATTAGTTCAAATCTTTTTGGCATTTTTGCTCCTCTTTTATCTAAAGAAGACAAAGAATATTAAGGTTTGCCCTGAATAAATGCATCATTTTGAATATGACAGTAGGTAATCCTTAAGTCCTTGAGGACTTAGCTAAATCAAGAGATTCATACTCAAAGAACAAAAATAAAATTGCACATCACAGAAAACAATCCCAAATAATAATAACAAAAATTTTTTTTTGGTAAATTCTGTATTTTAGAAAAGCTTCCGATTTACAGAAAAATTAGAAGGACCCGATTTTGTTATTTATTTATTTATTTATTTATTTTTAAAGATTTAATTTATTTATTTGACAGAGAGAGATCACAAGTAGGCAGAAAGGCAGGCAGAGTGAGAGGGGAGAAGGAGGCTTGCCGCCGAGCAGAGAGCCAGATGCGGGGCTCGATCCCAGGACCCTGGGATCATGACCTGAGCCAAAGGCAGAGGCTTTAATCCACTGAGCCACCCAGGCGCCCTTATTTATTTATTTTTAAAGTCCCCTGAAGATTCCAATGTGTGATTAAGGACTGCTCTAAAGCATCTCACGGTGCATTATTCATGTTAATTGCTCCACGAATGCTTGTGATTTAAACAGTTTGGACCAGGATAGCAAATCTGAAGCATATGTGCTGTTGGAAACCAGTGGTTTATGCCGCTAATACACTCACTGCTCCCTACTGCGGCTGGATTTGGTCTCCAATCTTTTTCAACACAGTCTAGGCAGCTACTGCCTAGACTGGACTGTGTTCAATGAAATCTTTATGTTATGCATACTTTAGGAACGGACTTCACCCAGAGCGTCTGTCATTATCTACTTACACATTCCCCAGGCTAAATCTGACCTTGTGTGAAATGGACTTGGCTCCAGTCTCGTAAACTGTAGGAGATGGGAAGAAAAAGGGAGGCAGGGATAGGGTCACACGGATACCCCTGTGGAGAGAGTGCAGTAGGGTGGAAACCCAACCAACTTCTTTTCTGCTGGGCTTTGTACACGGGAAGGATTATATTTTCTAATTCATCTATCTAGAGAGGAGGTGCCATTTTTAAATTTGTATAAAAGCACCATTTAGGCTAATGAAAGCCCTGGGCATGGGAGCTTCTGATGCCACTACTACATGCACTGAATATCTTGGATCCTTTGTGTTGTAGAACCTTAGAGAATTTCTCAGAATGGCAAATAATTAAGTGGTTCGAGAAAAGTTTGAACATCCTCAAGGAAGAGCTTATACTGTTGTTCATTTTATGTAGAAATGTTTGGTCAAGGCTCCAGAAAGTTCTGTTTGTACTAAATATCTTCTTGAAATTCTACAGGAACTGGCAAAACTGACCTTTGTTATAATATTAAAAGGCAGATAATTTTAAGAATGAAAGCAGAGTTAATTTTAGTTTTGTTACTGATTCCAAGACCTGTGTTATTTAGAGACTTTGAAAGCTGAGTGGTCTTCCCACAGAGAAAATGAATGTCTGCCTGATTTCTTTCGGAATATCCTTCATAAGTTCTTAAACGAAGATGGAGTTTATGTTTATAGATGTGTGCTTGAGCAAGAGAAGTGTTACAATTTTTAGATGCCACACTGAACACTCTGGCCCATACGAGAAGATCTGACCTAGAGCATACAACTGTAGAAACACATATGGCTAACCTGAGAATATTCAGAGGGCTTGTACTGTCTGGGATGGTTCCTAGGCTTTAAATTAATGGTAATAACAAGGATAATGATGATAATAATGAAGATAATGATAACACAGTTATTATCTATTGAGGGCCTATGTATCAAGCATTGTGTGCTTCATCCACATTATGGTATCTGCTCTTTGTAACAATTCTGTGCATTAGGTATGAGTATCTGCATTTTGGAAATGAACAAAGTGCTGGTCAGAGAAGATGAAAAATGTATACACAGAGCTGTATAAGGAGTTCAGACAAACCTAAATTTTGTTCTTTCTCCACTACAACATGCTACTTCTCATAAAAACAAAAAAAGAGAAAGGGAAGGAAGGAAGGAGGGAAGGAAGGATGGATGAATTTAGATCCTTTGTTTGACTCCTGGGTTTGAGCTCTTAACCATCTGGTGTATGGTTAATATATATTAATCCAACAACTTTTTTTGGACATTTAGTTTATTTCTAAATATTTGCTACTACAAATAGTCCAAAGCAGGCTGAAATGGATAAAAATGTAAAATCTTTCCTTTAAACTCCAGAAAAAAATATTATTAAGATACGGATACATGCTTAAAATATATAAAGTTATTAATATATGAAAAACATTGACTGGGACTATCTATTCTTTAAACAATTTATTTCAGCCCGATTGTCGTTTTGACTAATTACTTTCCATTAAATCATTTGTAGACTTTTTACAGCTCTCTGTCATCAGCTACTATATTATTACAGCTTGTCTCTTGCTTGAACACTGACTGGACGAATCAATAACATTTAGTTCTGCCTTCAAAGAATAGAATAGATTGTCATTTGCTTACTTTGTTGTCATCAGTGTGGTATGTGGCTTTGAGTAAAAATCAATGTGTCTGTGCTTGATTAATTTTACATTCATAGAAATCAGAATTAGATGGAACTTTAGGAAGATATTGGTATGGTATACCCATGTGCCACTTACATTTAAAGGACCTGGGAGTGACAGTATATGTTGATATCATTGCAGAAGGCATTATTTCCAGAGGCCCATCATATAATCACAATATTAATTATTTCATAAGATAATATAACATACTGAGACTGTTTCTTAAGAAAGAGGATAACATTTATCCAGCCGATTGATAGTTTTGTCTTCATATGAAGAAGTCCCTTGAGAACAGTAACTGAAACTAATAATATTGTCGTCATACAGAACATTTTTTGAATTTTCTTAAGATTCTGAAGTCACGATTTTTTGAGGTCTAGTCCAGTCTGCCTCTCTTGAGTGTAGTAAACTCAAGCTAAGTAATACCATTTTAGGTTAAAAATGTTCACAAAAATCTCCCTGGGTTTTCCAAATATTGTCACAGAGGAGCTAATAAATTGGCCCAAAGTCACTACTTTTGCATAGATATTATATCTCTAGAACCTTCAGAATTTCTGTTGAAAAGCCTGATAGACTAAACAATTTAAATGCTCAAATAGCATTCTCTAGGAGTCTGAGCTCCCCAACTACCCACTGAAAGAAGCAACGGCAAAGATGGATCAAATTTACAAGGAGTCTGAAGTTGTCGTGTGAGACCCATCTTGATGTCTCTCTTGGAGAGACTCAGACCTTAATATTCAGCTCCAACAAATGACTGTGAATCAATCATAATAAAATTCCATTACAAACAGCATACTCTATAGCCCTGTGCCTATTCTAATAATATCTGACCTATAATACAATAGTTCTCCCCCCTTATCTGTGGATGATACATTCCAAGACCCCCAGTGGATGCCTGAAATTGCAGATAGTACTAACCCTATACATACTATGTTTTTCCCATACATACATACCCATGATAGTTTAATTTATAAACTAAGCACAGCAAGAGATTAACCACAATAACTAATAATAAAATAGAACAATTATACCAACATACTGTAATAAAAGTTCTGTGAATGTGATCTCTCTCTCTCTCAAAATATTGTACTGTATTCACCTGTTTTCTTTTGGATGAAGTGAGATGGAAAGATGTCTGCTTGATGAGATGCAGTAAGGTTAATGACATAGACATTGGGACCCAGTGTTAGGCTACTATTGACCTTATCATTTGCTTCTGAATGGAAGTTGACGTCAAGTAGCTGTAACCACAGAAAACAAAACACTGCACAGGGTGAGGGAGGGGCAATCACTGTAGAAATTTTCTTTGTGTCTTCAACCAAGGATTTGCCAACATTTTACAAATATTCAGTCATCTTGCTTTCTAAATTAGACTTCTAGAATTTTGATTCATCAGCTTTTGCTTTAATTTACTGAGGACCGATGTGGAAAGCATTAAAACAAAAACAAAAACAAAAAACAAAACCCAAACCAAAATCTCTCTGAATTCATTTGCTTGTGTCCAGAGTCATTGCTACATCCGAAATTAGTATTCTTCAAATTTAACTACGCACATCCAATTCTCCTTTTGCTTAGGTTTTTGTATGTATATAATGAATCCACTTTTCTCCTTGTTTCCAGGCAACAATGATTTTAGCTGTAGTTTAGGTTTTAGAGAATTCCACTTTTTAAAAATCAAATAATAAAAGTCACCTTAAGATTGAATATTATCCTCACGTAAAAACTAAAACTTTGTGCCTCTACTCTGAGTCTGTGGGTCTTGTGCAATCCTGACTTCCATCTGCTTAAAACTTGGGCAGACCTAAGAATCAGTATTCAGAGGCCTTTTATTTGGAGGAACCAATGGTTTAATTTAATGTATTCAGAAATATCAAGTTAACCTTTGTGGGAAGGAATGACTTCTGAGAATGTATGAGTTTATGACATGGGTAGGCATCTCACAGGCCATTTTTCTGTGTCTATAGAAATAAAAGATAGACTATCTGGGATGGAAAGCAGTCCTGAATTAAGCTGTTGGTAACATTTGACTCTACTTTTTCAGGGAGGGCTTAACACATCCTGTCTGTTCGTATACAAAACTGTGTCAGAGGACCCAAATAAGTTAAAGGCAGTCTGTAATGTGTGACAGTTAGCAAGAAGTTGACTTCTTGATCGATTTTACTTGAATGTGGACAGAATTACCCCCATATCCTCCCTTGGGTCTCCTTAAGCTCTCGTTTGCGTCATTGAAATTCCCTACATTTCAATAGGTGAAGTTAAGTTTTAAGATTTTGACAGTGATTTCACCATAACTCGATTAGGAAAGTGGTTTCAACATTCTTCAAAGGTTTATCCGGTTGAAAGGTATTTCTTCTTATAACTAGCACCATCAAGCTAGGGCATCGCTAAACACAGACTGTGGAGCTAGTCTCTCCTCGTTGGCTCTTGGAGCTTTGTTTGTGCTTATGGCTTAGGACCTGAGTCTGCCATGGCTTGGCCTGCATGCCAAACACTCCTAGTAATCCCCAGTGACATAGAGACAAGGATTTAGGTTCTGAGGAATTCTGAGAAGCACAGAGCTGTACTGATCAGAGTTAAGCCAGGTTCTTTAATTCTGTAAGTTGGAGAGGTATGTATCACAGCAATGATGTCACATTAATATGGCTATTCCTCAACACTTTTTATGAGCCTTTTGAGTCTTCTCTTGGGCAGGGAAATCCGTGCTCCACCCAAAGATTTCAAATAACTCTTGAAAGCCCGTACTCAATCAAATGTTACTTGGAATGGAGGTACCAGCAGACTCGGGCTGTGATGATGTACTTACCACCCTTAGCTCTCTTTAGTTGTGTAACTGAAAGGATCAAACGAGAAAGTTTAGAGCCCTACGGCCATAAAATTTTCTTTTTGAAATGTAGGATTTGGGGATGATTATGTTCATTAATACTGATGAAAATTTCTTTGTCTCCTTGAAAAGTTCCTTTAAATACTTTGTAAGTTGCTCATTTGTAGTAGTGATTGCACTTCTATAACATAATCGGGCATTAGCGCTACCTTTTTTCCTTTCATTTTCTTGAAAAAAATCTGCTAACACCTGGCTTTCTGCCCTGGTTCCTCGTCACATCATCTCATGTAATTTGTTCTTTTCATTCCCCGCCCTCCAAGCTACAGTTACACAACACAGCCTTGGCCAGATTTCCTTTTTCTTTCTTTTTTTTCTTTTTCTTTAATATATCTTGAAGCTGACTCAGTTTTATTTAATTTACTGCGGCAAATGCCTTGGACACATTTCCAAGAAAGGAAGAGATACGGTGTAGAAGGGCTAGATGAACAAGCAAAGAGAAATGACTTCAGAGTTACAGGCATTTGGGGGATTTTTACATGACTCCTTCACCACTTGGCAGGAATCAGTGTTGCGAGATGGCAGACATTTCTGTCATCTTCCACAGGGTTTTAATGAATAATAACAGCTATTGACGGACAGACACCAGGCATGGAGTTAAGTGCTTTTTATAGACATTCCTATTTGGTCGTCACCACTTTAATGGCCCCACAGTTTTGCAATTGTCTGACTAAATTGCCTTTTCTTTTCACAAGGAACGGGGAGGCTTAATTGTCTATAAACTTATAGTGGCTTCCTTTCCCCTATAGGGAAGGCGGTGGTGCTTCCTTGGGCAGGTTGACTGGTTGGGATGTCCCATCAGTTTCCTTCGCTAATAAATGTGCGCTTCTGTCGTGCAATCCTCCCAGTCCTTCAGTGCTACCCTTACCCTGGATTGCTCAAGATGGCAGTCCTGTTTTTCTTTCCTTATGCTCTTCCTCACAGGTTTATGCTTCACTGAAGAAATGCTATTGTGAATTAGTAGGAAAGGAGAAATACATCCCAAACCTCAACTGTACCCATTTATTCTCAGGAGATAATCTTGCCTCCTCTTTCAATGAGAAAATAGAGGTCATTCAGTGGAAAATCTCATACTGTCTATTTTTCTTCTCCTCAAAATTCATCTTAATCTTTTTTTTATGATTTTATTTATTTATTTGAGAGAGAGAGAGAGAGAGTGCGTGAGCATGGGGGGAGGGGCAGAGGGAGAAGCAGACTCTCTGCCAAGCAGGGAGCTTGACGCAGAGCTCAATCTCAGGACCCTGAGGTCATGACTTGAGCTACAGGCAGACCCTTAACCAACTGAGCCACCCATGTGCCCCCTCATCTTAATTTTAACTCATTCTGACTTCCTCTGCTCATCTCAGATGAGATAGCATTCCTCATATTAGAAGAGATTAACCCTCTCTCTGTGCTCTGGAACCCATACATCTGACCCTAACATCGCCTGGCTTCCTTCTCTCACACACCATCCAGCAATTTGCACCCACAGGGGTGAGGAAAGCCAGAGCATAATTAGTTCTTGGGTCCTGTGTTGGATGAGCTGTGATTCTTCCCTAGGGCTCAGATTCTAAGAATACTTTCTCTCAGCTCTACCTCCCTTTCATTCTCCTCTTCTTTTGCTCAGCCAGACTTCATGAGTGAGAGAGAATTCAATCACTCTGGCTCTGCTTTCTTCATGCCAACCCATGCCTCTATCCGTCGCCTGGCTTCTGTCTCCGCTGTGCCACTGGAGAGCTGTCAGAGGACCCAGGGCCGAACTGATAAAGCTGTCAGGTGATGTCTTTGTGGCTTTTGCTTTTCCAGACTTACTTGTTCTCATTCTAGTACTTAACATGGTTCAAATTCCCTCCTTGAAATTCTCTCTTCTCTTGGTTTCCAGGACAACCTGTCTTCAGGTTTTTCTCTTGCTTATCTTTCTCAGTATTTTAGGGGTCAGGGGTAGGGTGGAGTAAGTGGCAGGAAGGGAGGGCTCTTCCTCTTCCTCTGCTGCCTCCACACTACTGATGTTCTCTAGGATCACCTCCTTCTAGCTCTTTCTATCGACACACTCTGTGATGTCAACCTCACCCACAGTTTCATCCTCTGTCTATAGTCTCGTGGCTCCCAAGTCCCTCTACACATCCCTGATCTCCCTCTTTTATGCCATGCTCTTGTTTCCAAGTGCCTGTGGGAGAAGCCCATCTCCAGTTCGGTAGGCACATGGAGTTGACTGTGTCCCACAGTAACCTTATTATATACTCTCCTAATCTATTTTTCTTCTTATATCTTATCTCAGATAGAGATGATAGAACATAAAAGGAAAAAAGTAATGGAATGAGACTTTTCAATTTTATCAATACATTTGGCAGGAATATAATTTTTGGAAATGCTTCCAAAAGAACGAACTCTGCAAAGATCAGAAAATGGTTTAAGTACCCAAGTTCTGTCTCTTCCTTTTCACAACCACTGTGCTATCATTGTTTATCTCAAATCTGTGGCTTAAATGGAGACATATGGAGTGCCCCAGAGCTCAGAGTCTCAAGTCAGAAAGGGCCTTGCACAATTCTGAACTGTTATAAATTTACTCTCTAAATTAATACCTCCATCTGTACTAGGGGGACTGTAGGACTGGAAGTTCTCTGAATTCATTTCTGTGTAGAATGCAATGTTTATTAAAGGTTAAGTAACTGGAATGTGCTAATTTGAAGCTGACATATTTGTTATATTATTTAAACTCAACAGTAACCACAGCAACTGTGTAGAACTTAGACAACAAAAGATTTTTTTAAGGGAGGAGAATTTTCTCATTGACATTGTTTGGAAATGCTGGCACATGAGGATAATAAAAAGCAGACTGTGGTTCAGCAAGTTTTATTATTGTTTTAAAATCCTCTCTACACAAAGTGCCTCTCATTGCCTCCACCCGGGCTAGACTGTTCCCATGTCCAGCCACCCTTTGTACAATATACCTCATAGAGTTTATATTTTACCTCTGAGATGTTTATCGAGATGGGTCTTCCCCTTGTTCCCACTACCACTATTTAGTTCAGGATCAGGATAATTATTACGATTATCTCCACCCCACTCTCTTGGTCACCAGACTTTCTCCTTTCCAGTTCATTCTTTATTACCAGAATTAATTTTAAGAAAACTTATACTACTTATCTGCTTTAAGACTCTCAGTGACTCTTCATTCATTGCTTACATGAGTACATAAAATTATTTAGCATGATGTATGATGTTCCTTTTTCATAATCCAACCCCAACCTGTCCTTTAGGGTGAACTTAAACTCTGCTCCCTCTGCTCTATTTAAACTATGGATTTCCTTCTTCTCCCAAATATGCCATTCTTTTGACCACCTTGATTTGGCACAAGAGACTTGGGGTCTTTCTCCTTTCCATCACTTATGAATCCTTTCCTTAGTCTTAGACTCAGTCATTTTTCATCTGTGTTCCCATGCCACTCAACACATATCTCACTAGAGCACACGGAACACGCTATTATAGATTTTAATTTGCACTCCTGCCTCTCTGAAATCACTGTGAGATCTTTGAGAAGAGGAATAGTGGCGTGTTCATCTTTGGATGAACACCTATCATTACCTATCATCATCATTAGCAAATAGCAGGTAGATTTTGAAAATATGTTACTTGAAAAAAGTAGATCCAAAACTGTAAAGAATGAACTAAATGAGGGTAAATGGTATAGAAAGTTTGGAGAGCATTTGGACAAATCTCACAAGTAAAGATCTTCAATCATGAATGAATCTTGTAAATATAATATTGAGGGAAAAAAGCCAGCTGCAGAATAGAAACACTACATTTATATTGCATTTAGAAACATACAAAATAATATTATACTGTATGTATATAGGGACACTCACATATAAAGAAAAGTATAAGATATGAATGGGAATCTAAGAAATCGGGTTGTTTAAGGGCAGAAGAGGGGAATGGGATTGAGGAAAGATATATATATGTATATATATATATATACATACATATATATGTATATATATATATTTATTTCTTAAATTCTATGGAGGGCACACAAATGCTCATGAAAGAATAAAAGGAAGAAAAAAAAAGAAAGAAAAACAAAAGATCTCACTTAGGTTGACTGGATATTGGATTTCCATGTCTAGACCTGGTGAGGTCTCTAAAACATCATCTGTGGGAAGTGACTAATGTCTTGACAATAGATTCAGATGCTTGTGTATAATTTCCCTAACTTCCTTGTTATTCACTATGTACTGTGGTCATTATACAGAGTTAAAAAAAAATAAGCATAAGAACATTCCTTTCCTAATTTGTTCTTCCTTTGTTTTTCATCTTACAGCTAGCAGCTACATCATCTCATGGGAAAGCCCTTCCCATGTCTATATGTCTGTCTTAGTTAAAGCATGTTTCAGCCTTTAGATTTTTCTAAAATGTTTAAAAGGCTACTTAATTTGATTTCCACTAACTAATTTATTTCAGCAGTAAAGTTACATGTCCTATGCTGATACCTGTGCAATCTGGAGTACCTTTTGAGGGCTTATTTATTCTAGTTGGGATGGACTAATTTAAGGCAGAAGTAAATTCTCAGAACAGTGCACAATACTTCCATTTTCCAATACTGAGAAACAAAATTTTAAAACTCAAGAGAATTTATAGGCTAGTTTTCTGTTCTAAAAGGGGGTCCAAATTCAGAGAACCATTTTCTCAGAGACCAAGACAGCAAATATGTGGGTGTCCCACACCTCTGAATTTAGATTGGCAGAACATGGCAGAGTGACCTATAAGCTGAGGTTGTGGTTGGCCTCTCCAGCTGGCTTGGAATTGAAAAGGGGACTAGGGAAAGATTGAGCAATGACTCAAACCAAATGAACCGGAATTGTGAAATCTAAGATCACGTCCTCAGAGTTTGCTAAATTTTTTTGCTAAATCTCTTCTTCATCATTCCCTTGCATGAAAGTCAAATAGTTTGTGAATTAAAACAGCTAATTGTAACCGATGCTTTTGGAAAGTGTTCCCTCACCAGAAAGGAAATAGAAAAGCGATACATTTCAAAAGAGAGCCTATCTATTGATATAGTCAGTCAGTCAGGGGCCCAACAGGAAACAGAATTCACTTTAGGGGTTCAAATGAAGTGTGGGGAAGTTAAGGCACAAGGAATGGAGAAGCAATGGGAACACAAATCTACCCCCTCTAGGGCCAAGGAGTCAAAAATAGTTGTTACACTAACCTAGGTGGAGGCCAGAGCTGTGGCCACCATGAAAACCAACGTCTTGTCTTGTGGGACCCACAGCTTCTGCCTGGGAAGCAGTGCCTAAGGCAGAGAGGGAACAGGGCAAAACTACCTCACCTGTCCCTTCTCCTGTGTTCTGGTTCAGCAAGGGAACATGAGTACTGCAGTCTGGAAGGCTCTGCAAGCCTCAGCCTCTGCATGAGGCAGGCAGACAGGGGCCAGGCTAGGATCTGGGGGGAGTGGAGAAGAGCAGGTGCAGAGTAGTCAGCCCACCATCACCCCCAGGAGTATGGCAGGAGGAGGTACTCAAGTAGCAGTAGGAAAGAACTGACCTGCTCTTTATCTGGGGACCATTTAACAGTCCAGCAGATGTGTGAAGTGACATCTGGTCGACTTTCTTTTTCAGCCCGTTCTAGGCCAAGGCCTCTTTCAAATATCCAAGTTGTTTTTACCGAGTCTTTGAAGGCTCATTAAAAAAAATGTTAACTGACCAATTGTGGTGGTTTTAAAACCCTGAAACAGAAGGAAACTCAGCTTTTGATAGAAAATTATTAAATGTGATACCAGAAATTACTGTGGCTGTGTGGACTGAGCTAAAATTAGGCCATAAATTTAGGATTATTTATATCCAGTTGCTTTTTAATCAGACCTGGCTCATGGCCCCCTCCTCACTGTCTTTGTTGGTGGGGAGCCATGTGTCTCCTTCCTAGATAGCCCTGTTCCTCAGCCTTCCTTAGCCATCACTTCTGAAAACAGGCAAAACTATGACAACACCGATTATCTCCTCCAACATCCTGAGCTCAACTTTCCATTTCATAAAAATTTAATCAGCTCTTAGGAGAGAACTATTCTTTGTTGAAGGGGAAAGGTCTTTTTAGCTATAATTATTCTAAACACTAATGTGGCAGTGACAACAGATTTTTAAGTAGTCCCACTAGGGGCTATGTCAGGAAAAAGCATGGATACAAAGGCCTTTTACAAGATATATTTTTGGAATAGCTAGTAACAGACTGGAAAGAGCTAACAAATTGAATTCTATCCATCTGGGGATTGAAAGTACACTATCTAAAGATAGATGGCACTTTATATATTCGGACCCCTTCTATCGTAATTTATAACAATCTGGAAAAAGTGACACCCCCCCCCCCCAGTTCAGTTGATGGAGCACATTTACAGGAAATCCAAATAGATAAGAGTTTATATTCAAAAGTAGGATATTTTTCAAGTAGTCGATTTTGATAGGTTTCTCAATACAATTGCAGTGAATCAATCATTCAGTGAGGAAATGAAGAGCATCCCATAGGCAGGGGGACGTTCTCTCAAATGTGTTCTCTTTTCTTTCTTATTCTTCTAACAGCTTACAAATTCTCTTTCTCTGTCTACATACAAATATGTACCTTTAGGTAATTTTTCTTTAGATTTTGCACCCCCCAGTTGTCAGAACATGATGAAAATCTACTCTTTGGCATTTTTAGAAGTACACACGTATATTCATTTGTTAACTCTGCCTCTGGCAGCCACTTAGGAAGTATTTGTTGAGTGAGTGCATCAATTTCTCCTCCAAAGACGCTTGCAGGTAGGATACCCCCCGATTCTAGACCTTGCTGATTGGTCTCCCATGTGCAGTGTTGTGATACGCTACCATCTCTTCCTTACAGCAGCCGTAATTCCCTATAGCCACGGCCTTCGGAGACAACTTGGAGGAGCGGAAAGCATGAGAACATCTGGATTCCAGTTCTGGTTCTACCACCCAGGCTATTTAATGTGAGGTCTCAGTTTCCCTTCCTGAAAAAGGCACCGTATTATCTCCTAGAGTAGTTGTGAGGAGTAACTACTATTGTGCATTTAAAGTCCAGTGGAGGGGCATGCAAGGGGTTCAACAGCGAGTAGTTTCCTCCTTTCCTTTTAGATATGTCTGTATCACAATGGTCTGTTTTAACTGGGGGCCCCGCTGGGGGCCGTCACTCTTTCTGTATGGCATGCAGCTCAGCAATGACACCTGAAGTTACCGGTTCACTGTCTTTCCTCCCCAGAAGACTGAACCCTCCAAGAACAGAAACTGGATTCGTCTGATTTGTCACTGTATTCTTGGACCCTTGCACAGCAGGTGCTTGACATAGATGCACTGAACGTAGGCTGGTGTACAGAATCATAGGACTTAAGGGCTGGTGAGGGTCTTACTGATTCCCTTGTTTTGCCCCTCCTTTTAAATGAGGGAGAACTGAGACCTAGAGAATTAAGGGACTTATCAGAAGTTGTGTGCCTAGAGTGTGTCAATGCAACCTTCAGTGCTCCTTCCACTAAACCACACTTCTTGATGATGAAGAAAATGATGTTGAGAATTGCAGGGGTATCATGGAAGCTTGCATCTCTTCTGGGGCTACTGACAGGCCCACACTGTTCTTCTCTGCCTTTCACAGGTCGATCTTGGGATAAAAATAGACTCTGCTCATGGTTATCCAATTTGTCAAAATCTCACTGAAGTTATCCCACTAGTACCAGCTTCTTGTTTTGCAGGTGACTGGTGACATCATCAAAATGTCTGAATACCACTCCCTAGGCAGGGTGGGTGAAGGGGTAGGTGTGGGGTGGGATGGAGAAGTGGGAGTAGGTGATGGGAGAGGACGCTTTTAAGCCTTTTTCAGGTTTGCTTTGCTGGTGGCGCTCAATCGGGATAGGAAACATTGCCTGTCAGCCCTTTGTAATGACCTGATTTGACATATGGCAATTATTATTAATTTAAATATAGTAATTTGTAGCTGGTGTTTCAAATTTTAACAGTTTCTTTGTAGTGCAGAAAGAAATGGACTGTGAAGCAAATAGTGTAGATGACAACCCTTGTTAGAAGCGGATTGTATGACATCCAGCTGTGTCCTTGACACTCCCTTGTTCCATTTGAGGTATCTGACAATGGGCCTTGGGGAAGGATGCCCCTTTGTGTAATATACATCAGTAATGTGTGCAGGTGTTTCCCCTTATGAATTAGAAGCAGATGTCTGGTTAGGAAGAATGTATGGCAGCTTGACATGTCTGGTCCCAACCAACAGGAAGACTATGACCCATAAATTATTCTAATAAAATACCATCTCTGTAATTTTGATGGAGCCACGAAACCAACACCTTTGTCCTTCAGCACTGAAGGAGGCTAAATCCCACAGAGGGCTTGGGACAGGCTCAAAAAAACTACACATTGTCACTGATATATTTTATAAAACAAATTTTATGAGACAAAGGACAATGAAACTCTCCCTCCAAGTGTTCTTATGTGTAAATTTGTAAAACTTGAGAGGTAGAATTTGTGAAACAAACATTTTACATCTCTGCTGCATGTCAAGCACCTAAAAATCTCAGAAGAATTAATCTTCAGGGCCAGATCAAATTCTGTTCAGGGACTCCGATGACAGGGCCATTTTCAAACAGTTCATAAATAAACAAATATATCAAACACCAAGTACTTATAGAAAGCATGGGAAAGGAATATTTAGAACATACTGAACATTTAGTTCCATAATGTGGGGAGTTAATTTAAAAGGAAACAAAACAAAACAAAACAAAAAACTGTTCCAACAAATGGTAAATCTATACTAACAAAACTTTAATTTTAAGATCATGAACTTTCCATAAACCACTTTAATTCTTTCTAGAACATGAATGATATTCAAAATTGGCATAAAATTTCCACTCTTTTCATGTTATTTGGGATTGTTTCTTGTTATTTGGGGATTTGTTCCCAACTTCCCAGCCCTAAACATTTTATTTTGTAATTTGGTAAAATACTGCCCAATTTAAAACTTTACTTCATTCGTTTGTATTTATAAATGGCACAAATAATCTGCACGGTTTTTTTTCAGTAAAAGTTTTGAGGATAGTTTCAGAATCACTTTACAAACTGATATTTTTTGTAGCATTTAAAATTTGGCCCCAAATAACAATGATAATCCTGATAGCTACTCTGTTCGAGCATAGTTATAAAAGTGAAGGTAAAGTATACGAAGTAACATGAAAAGAAAATGACTGCAAAGGAGCAGACAATGCCTCAAATGCTACAAATCTATTCTGTGTGCAGCCATGCTCATGACAACAAAATAATACACACTTATGAAAGGAAATAGAGGGGGGAGGCTGAGCATGTTTGATTTAAAGTAATTCTGTTATCTATCATTTGAGGGGGAAAAATTGTGCTGATTTTAAAACAATACTTTAGTTACAGATGTTTCCAGACCCCTTCCCTGATCCAAGGACACAAAACACCACTCAGCAACAAGCCCAGATTTAGAGATGGGGCTTGTTCCAATATAAACATTTCTTTGCTAGACCTTCTCTATGAAACCGCATAGTCAATTTTTCCATATACAGTGGGAAAGACAAAGCTTTTAGCTTAAAAGGCATTCTCACCCGCAGCGCAGAGCTCCTGGAATGAAGAGCCTGGGGACGTCATGGTTCACTATTGATGTCAAGTTGAATGTCGATTTGGCCGTCAGGATTATAGACTGAATTATGTCAGAACGTACACATGCCACAAACGAAAATCTCAGCACTGTTTTGGCTTTCAGCCTTTGGTACGGTCATTTATTCATTCTGTCTTGTTTCATGTACCACTGTTCACCTGGGGCCCAGTTTAGGGTGTGGCACAGAGCATGCTTTTAAGAGTTAAGTGATGCATGCATAAACTTTTTTTTTTTTTTTTTTTTTTTTAAGCCCTTCATACTGAAGGCACTTGGCTGGGCAATTTGGGGAATCAGAAAATGAATCACAGACACTCCTGGCCTCCACGGGCTTAATGGGGGCATATGTATCTTACCATAAGGTAGGGAAGAACGTACTAAGAATCATATGTAAGAGGAGAGGTACAGAGAGATGCTGAGAGCGTGAAGGAGTGATTACTTTTAACATGGGAGTGGGGCAATGTACATCAAGAGTGGTTCTTCAGAGGAGGTGACTATTACGTAGAAGTGGGTTTTGTTTTGTTTTGAAGGAGGAGGAAAGCTAAAGCTGAAATCCTGGAAAAGCATTCGGCATTTTTTAGTCATTCCCCATAAGATGCAGAGGCTCAACCTTTTGTGCCTTCCCTTGTTTTATTGCTCAAAGCAGACAGCTTTCATTCCTGGTAATCTATCTCAGTGAAGGCACCAGATGGACCTTCTATTTTTTTACTTTCTGAGACCTTCTTTGGAAAGATCAGTTTCATATCACGATTAAACTCAAGTGACATGTTCAGCAACCTTCTTGCTTAAACTATACTCCCACAGAGACACTTCTCTCTCTCTCTCCAAACATTGTAGATAATATTGGAGCCATCTCCTAAACTCTGAAGTAAGTGTTAAGTGTGACTAAAAGCCTCAATAATTCTTAGTGCTCACCAGAACTCCAAAACTGACTCTCATGTGGCTTTAAACTTAGGAAGTTTGGAATTGACAATAATTTCCTAGTTATAATTTATGCATAGGGAGAAAGCCATTCAACTCTAAAAAGAATATTTTTATTTTATCCTTTTTCATTCTGTTATCTAGTGAAATTTCCCCACAGAGAGATGAGCAGAAGAATGGTGGTAGATTTGGGGCTTGCATGGCAAGACAGAGGTAAAGTGAATTCTCAGATCTCTGGGCCTCATTGTCTCTCCATAGAAATTGTGCTCTTGACATGGGAGCATAAGGCTTAGACACACCCTTTAGTCCCTAGAAACCCCCTGTTACCCACAATGAGGAAAGAAAAAACAGGAACCTAGAGGGTGGCCTGACCAAAAGGCCTGAGGCTTGGTGGCTTTGCGCACCTGATTTTCTGGCCCTCTGAGTAGCTATACGGTTGATTTAATTTACTTAGAACCCATCAAGAATTAAAGCAAGAACCTGGTGAACTTCTTTTTCAATACTCTGTTGTCAATAGCCTGGTCTCTAGAGCAGTTGAAATAGAGCGGAAAACTATCCTCATTTAAGGCCTCAACTACTATTTCAGTTTTTTTTTTTTTTTTTCCTTTTTGAAGTCTGTGAATTTCTAGATGATTTGAACTATGCTTGAAGGAAATCTATGCTGACTCATGAACTTGAGCAGAAAGCAAATCTTCTAGTCAAATATGAGCTTATGTTAGCAGATTAAAAAAAAGGAGAGAGATTGTAATCAAAGGAAAATCAAAACACAGTTTAGATTATCTGAGATGAAGATATAATGTCCTAAAACTAAAAAAAGAATCCCAGACTTGTTAGCTTTCAGAATAATTAAAATGGAAGAGCAGACAAAAAGATGTTCTACAGGAAAAAAACCCAAAAAAGCCCAAACCCCTAAATGGTTATTTTCACTGAACATTTGATATATTGCAGGTCCAAAAACACAGATCACAGGAAATATATGCTTCACCTGCCAAAATCATTACAAATATTCTTTGAGAGTAAGAAGAATCCACCCCTTCAATAAAACCAAGAGATTTTTAACACCCTACAAAGAACATTATACTTCCCCCACAAAGATTATTACTCTAACCCTACAAAAATATTTGTATCACCTTAAATACAGTATCACTCTCACCATACTGAGGATCCTCCTCACATCGAAGACCGGGGGAGAAGACGTGGGATGACAGGACCCGCCATTTGGAAAACGGACCACGGAGTGGGCAGCAGTTACGAGCTGTCCTGCCTCCAGGACACACTCCTATTTTGCTGACCACAGGTGCTGCTCCATCCCCTGAAACACTCATTATTAGAGTCAGGGCACATCAGAGCAGATACCACACATAGGACAGTCCCTGGATTTCACCAACTGCAGTTCTGCTGGACATTGGCAGACTTTATTTGAAAAACGGGTATTAATGAAGTGGGGAGGCTGAAACTCTTAACTGTTCCAAAGCGGGCTGGGCAGGTCCCGGGGGTGTGACTGCCAGAGGAGGGCACTTCGGTGCTCTCCCACATTTCATTTTCCTTGTTAATTTCTCATGTTACTATTGTTTTATTTCATGACAGGGGAATTTCTTAAAGTCATGTGGAAACCTGAATGATGATCGTGCTGCAGGGGGAATGGCAGACACGATGTGGTCTGGGAATTTTTAAAATTAGCTCTTCAACTGTTTTGAAACAAAAGGGTCATTGTTCATTTTTGAAATAGATCTTTTTTTTTTTTCTTTCTTTCTTCCTTTTAAGATCCAGGATGTGCTGTTTATTTTTTATGACCATCAGAAAACGCTAGCCAGAAATTCTGAAATCTTTCATTTGAAAGACTTCTTTCTAAGCACAGGTGATAATTTAAGGGGCCAAAAGCCCAATGGGGCAAAAATATCTGAAATGAAAGAAAAGGTATGAATGATATGGTTATAAATTAAATTCAAAATTGGGATAAGTACCATGATCAAAAGCCCAAGAGAACTTCTAATATTATAGTACTTAAATTACTCAGGACTAAGGCATATGTGGTGGCATAAGACATAATAAGAAAGTAAACACGGATATGCTTTTGTCTGATCCAGCAACTTTCATGTCCCGACTCACGGGTCACCAGGTGTTCCTCATCCCTCATCTTGGTTCTGGTGATGGCATCCACGCTTTGGTGCGGGACAAGAGGACTGTTCCAAGGGTCAGAAAACTTGGTTCTGGCCCCAGGTCTAGAAACCTGCGGGAACTTGAGGAAGTGACTAAAGTTTTGGCTCTGGTTTCCTTCTCTTTCAATGACATTAGCGGTTTAATGATTCCTAGGCTCTTCCATCTCCACAGTCTATAATTGTATAAAATATCCTTTGGTCGCACTAAGATTAATTGCTATGATGCTTTGGAAAAATCATTTGACATCTCCATGTTTCTGTAAATTAGATCAATAATGCCTGGCCTGCCTGGTTTGTAACATGGCTGCAAGGAATAAAGGGGGAAATATATAGGGATAAGCCTAGTGAACCATGGAAGCTTTGTCAGTATTAACATTATTTTTCATTTGAGTTAGTAGTCATTGGAAATCCCAATACGTGGCAGTTGTGAATAACATCTGTCCTCTATCAATAGCCTTTTTTTTAAGCTTATTTATTTTTCTTCGTAATCTCTACCTCCAATGTGAGACTTGAACTCATGACCCCAAGATCAAGAGTCTCACATTCCTCTGACTGAGCCAGCCAGATGCCCCTAATATCAATAAGTTTTTATTTTTATTTATTTTTAAGCTTATTTATTTATTTGACAGAGAGAGAGAAAGAGAGAGCGAGAGAGAGAGGAAAAGAGCAAACACAAGCAGGGGAATGGCAGGAAGGGAGGAAGCAGGCTCCCCGCTCAGCAAGGAACCTGATGTGGGGCTCGATCCCAGGACCCCAGGATCATACCTGAGCCGAAGGTAGTGGCCTAACCGACTGAGCCACCCAGGCCCCTATCAATAGCTTTTTAAAAGCCAAACTCTTGAAGCTATGGGATGAAAGATACAGAGAGACTTCCTAACTCATTGGAAGATCAATTCTCCCTCCATGTTCTGCATATGCGTCCTAAACAAAACAGGCTGAAGTTTGCCTTCATGACACTGTGAAATTCTTAAGGTATCACTATTTTTAATCAAGTGAGAAAGTGAAGATAAAGTACATTTTTTAACATTTATTTTTCTCCCTTTTCATAAACATAACATTCATGTAGAGGCATTTTGACCTTTGGAGACAAAGGACCACAGATGGGTCCAATTGTGTGTGGAGGGAGGGAATGGTAAGACTAAGTAAGAACCATCTTTTTTTTTTTAGCTCAGAGTGTAGGTTAGAAACTGTAGTTTGGAAGAAGATGATGTTTATGGCAATGGAATAATTGGATTAAAAAAAAAAAAGCAGCCGAGCAAACATCTGACCATTCCTGTGAGGATCAAAAGATACCAGTTCACTGGTCTCCTCACTACCACCGTATCCTCTTTCCAAAACTCCTTTGTTGGTTGTCCTCAGCACCCCCAGGTAATAACCGAGACAACAGAGGAATTTCCTTATTTCCTAAGAAGGGGCCAAAAATATCTTCAGACAAGGAACAGGAAGCATAAAAATAACCCTCAGAGGAGTATCAATTGTTTGGAGATTTCGAGCTCCTGATCATTCGGCAGGCTGCTTCGGAGGAGCCAGCAGGTCAGGGGCTCTGCACAAGCAGCAGGCTGGCCGGCCCCGAGGCAGGTGTGTGCACCATTGGGCAGCGGCATAGGAGACAGGGATGGGAACAAGATTTGGGGCAACATTTTGGAGAACTGTCATGCTTTGGAATATCAGTGTGGGACCCCTCAGCCAAGGGATTCTCAAACATGTTAGAGTAGCGGTCTCCTTTTTGTTCCCTGTGAAATATCGTGTGGAATTCAACCATAAAACAGATTAAAAAAAAAAGATTATCCGGCTGAAGGAAGCAAAGCCCCAACTTCCTTTCCCCCAAATTATACCCAGGGCATTTTGGTAAAGCCTCAGCTTGAAAGTCACTGTTGGAGTAGGTCTTACGTTAAAACGTCTCCACAGAGATTTTCTTTCCCTGATGTAATGCATCTCTACAAACATGAGCAGCACCTCTGACTTCCCTCTCACTCTTGCTCTCCAAACATACAGCAAACATTCATCTTCATAGAATCTCTGCAATGACCCCAGCATCTATTCTGTCCTTTTCGGACTACAGCCGCCATTCAAATCCAGGCCCTTCTCGCTCTCTCCTGGATAATTACCAACGCACAACAAAGGCGATTCTGACTCCAGACTCTCAGCTGCCTCCTGTCCAATGTATCCAATAGCCTATTTCCAGATTAATGTCGATCTGGAAGCACAACTCTCATGGATTTTCTTTTCTACTCTTCAATCTTCAATGGCTCCCTATTGTGTAGTCCTACCAGCTGAGACTCTATGTCTTTCTAGAAGAAACCCATGTCTTTTGTCTTTACTCATCCTGTGCCCTCCCCTTGAATTTCCCTCAGTTTTAAGATTTAACTCAAAGACCAGCTCTCCCATGATGTCACCTGTGAGTTTCCCACCAGGAATGATTCTTTCTTCTATACCCTTGAAGAGTTTTTGTAACGTATCAGTTTTGCTGTATTACACTACTGGTGTACTTGTTTCATCTCTTCGACTGTGTTTTATTTGTCTTGGTGACATACATGGTACTCAATGAAGTAGCAGGAACTTTTCTAAAAATAAGAGAGCCAAGATATTGAGGCTGATCAATCAAAGGTCCTTGGACACGTAAGGCATGCAGGATGGCAATATAGAGCCTGACATACTATTTCTTTATTTCAAAATATCTACTTAACATTAATTATGACACACTCATAAGACATGTACAACTAATACGAAATGGGAAATTTTTGTGTGTGTTTATGCTTTTGGCTGAAGGTAATACTGATTATCTTATTTTATCAGAAGCTCTCTTTTGAAGTTATTAAGTAATTTGTCCCATTAACAATGAGTTATTGCTTAGCACACTTCACTTGGTAGGTGTTGTGGACTCAATTATGTCTCCTGCAAAGTCCTATGTTGATGCTCTAATGCCCAATGTGACTCTGTGTAGAGATAGGGCCCATTGGAAGGTAATAAAAGTTTATCTAAGGTCTTAAGGGTAAGGCCTGACAGACTGGTGCCTTTATGCAAGAGGAAGACACCCTAGAGAGCTCTCTCCCTCTCTGCACATCCACAGAATAAAGGGCAGGCGAGACACCAGAGAAAAGGTGGCCACTTGTGAACTAGGAAGAGAGGATTTACCATAAACTAATCCTGATGGCCGCTTGATCTTGGACTTCTGGCCTCCAGAGCTGTGAGAAAATAAGTTTCTATTATGTAAGCCTTCTAGTCCATGGTATTTTGTTATGGCAGCTCTAGAAATCTAATACAACAGACAACCTATTTCAAAACATGAGGCCAGAGGAATAGGAGAAAGAGTAGACATTCTTGAGTATGAAAATTTGGGGGGACACTAATGTTGTACCTTCCGTTCTCCCAGGGTAACAATGCATTTCCCGTGACTACTAATACAGCTCTTCTCCTAGTCCAGGAGGGCAGAGACCACCAGGGTCTGTTCCAGATGGACCCGTCCGTAGCTTGATGGTGTTCTCAGCACTTGGTTCTTAAACGTTTCATGTTGAATGAATAACTCCCTTTTTTCAGACATGTTGTTTTCTAGGAAAGGAGTTAATAGCCCATGTTTCTTTTAGGTCTGATTTGAATCCTTTCTGTTGCTAAACTCCTTTTTAATATTGCCATTTATAATGAAAATTTTTAAAAGGTAAACTGTTTCTAAACCTTCACTTGGTTTTCTATGACTGACATAGTTCTTCTAATCATTTCCTCCAAGGTCCTGCTTTTACCACATTTTGGTTTCTTGCCTTATCCTTCTACCGAGTTCTTTTCAGTTGTAGATCTGCAAGGTAAACTCAGGATCTCACTGAAATGATTGATGCTTCACATAGCTGGTGAAACATGAAAACATACATATTCAGAAATTATGTCAATTTTTATTTCTATTATGTCCAAAGAAGAACCTCTCATTGTTACTGAAGTGATGATGTCAGTTTACTTTCTAACTAAAAAAAAAAAAAAAAAAAAATCCAAAATATACACATATCAGTAATTTAAGTATTCTTTATAGACCGGGCATTCCTGGATGATGCTGGGACCCTTCTTAATTGAGCTGCTGTCTGTACTCTGAGATTTAGAAACACTGACGTCAGAAGGTCGGTATAGGATAAAGATGGTGAATTTGGAGTCAGATTCTAAGCTGTGATCTGGAACAAGTTAATCAACTTCTAGGTGACTCAGTTTCCCTGTGTGTCAAATGGTACAAATGGTAGTGTCTTCTTCCTTACGTTATGAGGAATAAATGAATTAATAATACACATAAAATGCCTCAAACAATGCCTAGGACACAGTAAGTGCTAATCAAATGCTTAAGAGTTAAAGCTAAAAGAATCTTTGAAATCAGCCAGCTAGCTGTCATGAAGGGGTTCATGGCTTTTATAAAACATCCCCCCTCGGGGCTGAGGCATGCATTGAGGAGATCAGGATTCTTCTAGGAGGAGGCAGATGCCCCGTCTGATACAGGAGAGACACAGAGCCCTTCTCAAGAGCCCTTCCCTGCAGATCTTACTCCCTGTAGGAAAGGATCTGCTGGAGCATTAGTCTTGACAATTTTCATTTTGTGGAACTAGCTCTACCGTGTCTCTGAACAGCATCTTTCTAGCCTACGACAAAGACCACACTTCTCACTCCCTGAAGACACATTATCCTGAATTAGAAAGCTTCCCTTATCATCAAGGGAAACATTACAATTCCACTATTTCCTGAAGAGTCTGAGCAACACCCTATTTTGAAACAGATGACACAACAAGTAAATTCTTCCCCTGCCTCCCCTCCCTTTCCCTCAAGGATAAAGAGTCTCCAGGGTCCCGTTTCTAGGCTAAGGGTGTCGGGAAGTAGGCAACCTTCCCTATCAGTTCATAAAACCCTTTCCTGAACACCTAATGGTGTGTGGGCCACGGTTTCAGCTTCTCCGCATTCCCAGAAACAGCCCTTGGCTTTGAACTTGTTTTTTATTCTATAGGGCAGCGTTTCAGGGCAGGGGCTACCTGTGTGGGCTGTGAGCCCTCTTCCTAGCCTCACGCAGCCCTGTTCTGGGTTTCTATTTTAGGCCTCCCCGTAGTTACATGAAAAAAGCTTCCCTTTTCTGGATTCTCAATTTCCTCTAAGTCCATTAAAATTCAAGCCCAGCTGCCTTTGAGAGGCTCCACATCTCCTACCTTCATGTGCACAGGAACAACCTGGGGGTCTGGTGAAAATGCGGGTTCTGATTCTGGGGTGCAACTTAGAGTCGGCAGCCCCAAGGCCAGGCTCCGTGGCCTGACGCCGCCTTCCTCGGGCCACACTTTGGGTTATAGTGATCTGGATGCCTGTTCCCCCTCCAGACCCCTCTTCCCTGAAGCCAGCCACCACGAGGGTGTTTACCCACCACGGTCCCTCACACCCTGGTGATTCTGACTTTCAGAAAGGTCCCTGAAAATATTTGCTTCCAAAGGTCACGTTCTGCCCGGCCTGGAGCAGGTTATCAAATCAGGCTTCCTCTTTACCTGATGGTGAAGACTCGGTCAACAGCTATGCTATGCACCAGTGACCCAGTGATTTCAGCTGATGTTTACAACGAATCAAGAGTCCATCGCCAACTTTCCTTTCCTTTGGCACTGAGTGAAAATACATTGTCCTCTCTGGACTTAGTCACGTGTCCCTTAACTGTTACAAGATGCGAGGACATAGGCCTCCCCTCCCCCTTCTCCATGTCCCTTGTTTCTTCCAATGTCATCCTTCCTGTGTCTCTGTGTAGAGTTTCAGTTTAGGGTCATCCTGAAGGGTCTGGATGGGGCAGGTGGCAGCACGCAGGAACCTAGGTGTGGGGGACCACTGGCATTCATTGGACCTCGGTATGTCACCTTGGAAAGTCTCATGACTGACTGCGGCTGGGCTGGTGCTCTGTCCTGCGGCCACTCTTAGACCCACACATGTTGTTGTTAGGAAGCAGGAGAAAGACCCACCAAAGCCTCCCTACCCCCACCCCCAGATCAGGACCCTGTGTTTCCCTCAGGCTCTAGGCTTCTCAGACTTAGGGTTCTAACTAGGACAGCCATTGTGACTCTGAGTGATTTTTTGCTTAAGCCAGCTTCCTCTCAAGTAGCATAAGTTCTGATCTATTTATGAGATAATTCTAGAATTTTGTTGTTAGAAATGACCTTGTTTTTGTTTGCTTATTTTGATTTACTTTTTTTTAACTGTAGACATTGAGGACCCAGGAGGTGAAGGGACTTGTCCAGGTTCCTCTGACTGGTAAAGGTGAGGTGATCTGGTTGTTGGTGGTACGGCCAAGAAGCAGAATAGTTGGTTCCAGACTTACATTCCAGGACTGATCCCACTACACTGAATTCCATGAGACTCTCCTACAGACCATTTCTCTTATAAATAGAAACCACAAAGAGTAAAGTGAACAATAGTATATTAGAAGCAAACAATTTTTCTCTTAAAGATATGCATATCTTTAAGATATATATAGATATATATGATATACATATATATATCAAGTCTATTGAAACAATTTCAAAGAGTATAAGGCTGGAAGTCAGAGACAGAGCTCCTGCCACTGCTGCTAATGAATGAGCTTTTTATCCTCAACCGCCTCTCACCCGAGACTCCGCTTCCTTATCTCCAAAGTGAGAAAGCCGAATCTCTAAATTCTCTTGCTAGCTCTAACGTTCTATGATCTCTTTGATATTTACGGTTTGCACCGCAAGGTAGAATAGAGTTATCCATCCAATAATAAACACCACTGGCTCTGCATTCACACAGGCCTCCTTTATGCTGAATTCTGGGCTGCAGTAGGGGCTTCCGGGCTTGTCTCTTATAGCTGGAATTGCACGGTGTCTCCTGGCATTGATCATGACAGACAACAGTTCCAAGGGAACAATACAGGATGAGGCAATTATTCATGCACCGCAAACACTGGCTCATCTCCAGGCATTCAGACTCTGTTCAGTCTCCAAATAACACGCGTTTGGCACCTCACCTGTGCCCGGGAATTGACAGATTCACAGATGACAGAATCACTCTGCCGCTCCCAGGACTCATGGCCTGTCAGCAGGAAGAGAGGTTACATTTAGGGCACTCTTAGTTTGTCAAATCATATCACTGTTCCTTAAGGGGGAAACATACCCTGTGTGGCCTTGAAGCTTGAAAGGCATCGCGGAATAACTACTGTGGAAGAAGAGTCCAGCCACAGTTTTAAGCCACGGATCCCCAATGTGTGCTCTGGCTCTTGCTGTCATTCTAGAGGGTTTCATAGCCCTAGTGTCCCACGGTCTGAGGCTCATCAGGCATTTCTCTTGCCTTCTGCCAGAGTCTCTAGTACACATTCCTTTGGTTTTACAGAGCTGTGTGTAGTGCAGAAGGACACGTTGCAGTTCACTATGTAAACAGACAACATGACTGCATGTACCCGGTCACCTCTGAGGCCAGTTTTACTGAAGACATCTCTGATCTCTAGACTCCCTAATTTCCTTTAAAGTAATCATGCCACTTCAACTAATGGAGGGCATGATTTCAAAATAAACACACATGCACAAAGCCTACACTGCATGCAAGGGTCCTTTTAGCTGGAGTATATGACGTGCATTACTGGTATGGTCTGCGAGAGATCTGTGCCCATGCAGCTGTTGGTGGTATGAGATCTCTCCGGCACATCAGTTCTCAGGGAGCCATTAATGTAGGTACTCCACTCCACTTAGGTAAGCACTGAATCTTTAGCTTCTTCCAAAACACAACACACAAACTAAGAAAGTCCTGGAAGTGAAGAGAGGGTCAAATTGCATATTACTCAAAATATGTCTGACCACTCCTCTCTTCTCTTTTTGGAAAACAGAATTTATTTCCTTACGTATTTTTTTTTTCTTTATGCAGGGGATTTGGGCTTGAATATGGACGTTTTCCCACTACCATTCAACCTTGGAATGCTATTTTCCCCAAATTTCTCATGATAAAAAGACTCAGATTCAGAGCTGAGCTGCTGGCAGCTGAATTTCATTAAGACTTTGATGGGAAACTTAAGTTGGAATTACAAACATCTGTGGCTAAGCTTCCCCTTAGTAAACCATTTCCCAGAATTTAACTTTACCACATTAGGAGCAAAAAAGAAAACAGTTGAAAACAGAATGCTTCTCTCCAGCAAATGCTGGTAGATATTTAAATATACTTCTCTGTGGTCACTACATCTCAACGAACCAGCAGATTTACTGGTTCCAGAAAACAAAAAAGTAATTGTTTGGAAATGCCAACTTTTGGAACTCAATAATGTACTGGTAGTCTGATTTTAATGGTTTCTAATCAATCAAATGCCTCAAAATTATGTCTGGTCATCATTGTATTTATATGGTTACTTGGAGCAAGGAAAAACCCAAAAGGAGAGAAGTGTTTTTAGCATTACATATTTCAAAAACTGATGACAAATCAGATTTGAGAATTTAATGGTGAAAGAAAAAAAAAAAAGACCTTGTCATAGCAATGATGGGGTTTTTGTTTAGCTTTGAGGGGGCTTTAGAAAAACTCATTCATTTCTCTTTACTGCTCAGATCATCCTATCACTGATGAAAGGTTATGTTAATTTTATTTAAATTATTTATTTAATTTTTTTCTTAAAAAATTTTTTTTTATTATGCTATGTTAGTCACCATATGAAAGGGTATGTTTACAGAATCATTAGGGATACAAAAATTACAAAAGTTAAACTACAGTCTCCTTCTCCAGTGTTGGATAATCAGCACGTTTGTAAGGAAAAGCTAGAAGTAATCAAATTTAGATAAAGAAGCACAAATTTAGATAAAAACAAACTGATAAAACAACTCTTAACTTGCAGATAGGTAAAAATAGTGGAAGAAAAGAAGTGAGGACAGAGGTGCCAAAGAGACAGGGAACGAAGGCAGACTTTGGGAGACAGCTCACACATTTTACTTTAACAGTCTTGCAAGGCAAATACATTTCTGTTCATTCGACAATCAAACAAGCTGAGCCTCTGAAGGATGGACTAATTTGTTCAGTCAAACAGCTAGAGGTAGTGGAGTTGAATTCATAGCACATCTGTCTGGCTAGACGCCCACATTGTACCTTTGATGAAAGGTGAATTTCAAATGTTGGTAAGCAGAGACTGCAAATAAACAGCCCTTGGGCTGAATGGGGCCATCAGATGTACATCCCACAAGGTATTTAAAAAAAAAAAAATTGAGTCAGCAGTTTTACCTAAGAATCCAGATTCCGTTTTATCTTGGGAAAAAAAAAAAAAAAACAACCCCCCCCCAAAAAAACAAACAAAATAACAAAATAACAGAAGACCTGGCAACATAGAGGTGGCTGTCTTTCTGGATGAGACAACCCTTCTCCTGTTCCTTTGGCCTTAGTCAATCCCAGGGTGTGTTCCTTTCACTGCCCAATAATGTTTTTCTTGGTCTCTATAAGAATCCAAGTTTTAGTTTTTTTCCTGAACCATATGATCAGTGTTTCCACTTCTGGGTATACACCCCAAAAAACGGAAAGCAGAAACCCAAAACAAGTATGTGTACACCAATGGATAGAGCGACACTATTCACAGAAGCTGAAAGCTAGAAGCAACCCAAATGTCCCTCAACAGATAAATGGGTGAGCAAAGTGTGATCTGTACATAAGGTAGAGAATTCTTCAGCCTTAAAAAGTAATGAAATTTAGGACACACACTACAACACGGATGAACCTTAAAGACATGATGGTAAGTGAAATAAGCCAGGCACAAAAGAACAAATATTGTAGGTTCCACCTACACAAAGTATCTATTATTGTAATATTCATAGAAACAGAAAGTGCCATGATGGTTGCCAGGGTCTGGGGAAGAGGGTATGGGGAGTTATTGTTTAATGGGTATTGAGTTTCAGTTTAGGAAGATGAAAAAGTATTTGAGATGTATGGTGGTAATGATTGCATAACAGTGTGAAAGTACCTAACGCCGCTTAAAAATAGTTAAAATGAAAAGTTTATGTTATAGATATTTTACCACAATAAAACAAACAAACAAACAAACAAACAAGCAAAACTTATGGTTAAATCCAAGAACTCTGGAACTACGGCAAATGGAATTTATTTTCCAGCTTTTTTATAAAAATTCTGTAAGATAGGCCATATATTCCTGTAGGTGGTGCTGTTCTGAATTCTCTCCCTATTAATTTAAATCAGGAGCTTCTAATGTAGACGAGCATCATGTAGAGGAAACACACTAGAATATACTTATAAAAGGAAAATGGAATACAAGAAAACTCTAGAGTTAAAAAAAAATCTAGAAGGGAGACTCAGGGATACACTGGAAAAAGAGAATGGGATTTGGAAACCTTGGACAAGGTACTAAACCATCTCCAAACCTTAATTCGGTCATCTATAAAATGGGTATAAATTTCACTAATGAGTATTACAAAAGATAATACATGTAGTTTTATGGGACATTGTAGAAATCAGGAACATTTTTTTGTCTTTCCTATATGAGTAATTTAAAAAGTAGCTATCAGACTGCTCCAGAAAAGGAAGTTATCTCAGTTCTTTGGTAATCCTAAAATTTTATGCAACATACACTACTCATCTAGCAAGCATTGCACAAATAGTCTTTGAATGGCATTTTAATATATCTTTATTTTAAGAAATTCCCAAAATGTTTACTGAAATTATGCCTACAGATAGTTCTAGTTACTTTTTTCCTAGATACTCTTGTACAGATGAATTACTTTTATAAACTCCTTACTAGCTGTGGCACTTACCAGGTAGCATACCTGGGCAAATGCTCTGTGCCTCAGTTTCCATGTTTGCAAAATAAAACAGTAACTATACAAGTCCCATTGAGTTGTTAGCAGGTTTTAAAACAACATAACTCATGGAGAAAGCTTAGACTGGTGTATGGCACTTGGGAAATACTCAATGAGCGTGTGCCACAAGCCGTGCTATTATTATTACTACTGCCACTACTATATTTAGTCCTTCTAAAATAATGTTTCCCAGGAACCTTCTTTGGTATTTGGTGAGTAGGCGACTATGTCCTACTGATCTGACTCAAGAGTAATCTTTTTCCCCATTACCCCCATGGCCTTCTGCTTCTAGCCAATCTTACAGATTATTAACTCCTTCTGCTTTATAGAGTGGCTGTGTACATATTTTTCTTTCTATGATTGCTTCCTCCCTGATGGTAGGGAGATGACTCTGCCTTCTTTCTGCCCTTCCCAGTGCCTACTTTTTGCTCTGTACGGGGTAGGGCTCCAAACCTGCTTGTTGGATGATACTGAGTGAAGGGATTAATGGCTGCACGTGGGGGTTCACGTTGCCTAAGTGCACCGTTGAACCCCAGTATAGAATGATGACCCAGGCCAGTGACTTAATGTGATTCAATGGGGCCATTTTTCTTTACTTTTCTTTCTTTCTTCCTGCCTTCCTTTTTTTTTTTTTTTTTTTTAGATTTTATTTATTTATTTGACAGAGAGATCACAAGTAGGCAGAGAGGCAGGCAGAGAGGGAGGGGGAAGCAGGCTTCCCACCGAGCAGAGAGCCCGATGTGGGGCTCGATCCCAGGACCCTGAGATCATGACCTGAGCCAAAGGCAGAGGATTAACCCACTGAGCCACCCAGGCACCCAATGGGGCCATTTTTCAATGTAAGAGCCCAAGATAAGGAAAAGGAATGAAGATAGTCAAAGAGATCTAAGCTGCCTTTTAATAAACATAGAGCAATCCTTTCGTGGCAAGGCACTCATTATATTGGAGCACAGGAAAATGTACCAGCAATAAAAAAAGTCTAGAAGACAAGTTACTCAGAATGAGTCTAGTTCATAGTGCTTTTTAAAAGCCAGCAAGTAAGTGTGTCCAGGGCAGAGTACCTTTGCATATGCGGTGCATGAGGCATTGATTTTCTCCTAGCGCAGCTAACAACAACAAATCCCAGTCAGGTTACCAGGAGGTAAATTCCCGTTTTCCTCTCTGAGAGAAGTTCATTCAATATTGTCATTTATTTGCCTTAATTTCTCAATTATCTCCCAAAGGCAGTAACAACACTTGATCCCCCCACCCCCACTCTGCTGAGTCTCTGTGTGGGACTTCTTCCCAGCCACACAGTGGCAACCTCTAACCTCGTGTTCTTGACCTTATGTAATGCCTGCTTCTTTTTGACAGACAGGACTGTCCTTCCTGCCAAGGACTTTCTGACACCCTCTCCTTGGGGACTGTTCTGTCTCCATCCCTGTACCCCCTCCAGTTCTTTTGCATATCCCTATTGGTTAAGAGGACTTTTGCCTAGTTTTACTTGCTAGAGTGGGTATGATAAAATCAAAATTTTCTTTTCTTAAATGTAAAATATTAGAATAGTGAATATGCTTTTTTGAAAGTACCCAGTTTCCCCTTTGCCCACCCCCCCACCTACTGAGAATCATTGTTTTTGCCATAAACTCAGCAATAATGGACTCAGGAAATTGTTTATAAAAAATCAGAAGGTGGGAAAATCCTACCCATTAGCACAAAGTTACTGGTCGGTGCTACTCTCTTCAAACTCTTTGCATCCTGGGGGATGTTTGGGCTTGAGAAGGAAAGGAGGGACCTTCTTTCTTGGTCGGCCAGTGTTCCTCATTCTTTTATTCAGTGTGCATTTGAAGTCTTTGATTCCCTGACTCACAGTGGGCACCGCAGTGCAGGAAACCGGGGTCCGTGTTCAGAGCTGAGTAACCAGGGGTGGGGAGGGCACAAATCTTGCTGTTGAGGAGCTTGGGAGAGCCTTTGGAGGGCCATCAGCCAAGCACCTCCCACTGCCCCATGCTTGCCTTAGTATTTTTCTTCCTTCACTTTGAAGGAACATTGAAGAATAACCATTCATATAAATCCAAGTCAAATAACATAAATGTATTTTTAGAATGTCCCTCCATCTACATCTCGAACCTCCCACGAATATTGTGTCATATGTGTCCATGGTCTCGTTCTCTCCCTGTCTATAGATGTAAATACAGTCTCCTGAACCAATTCAGTAAACTGGCTCTACTAAGTTATTACATTCCAGAACGTATGTGGTTTATGGTCTCCTTATTGGCTATAAAGAGCATGGGAAATCTAAATGCTGGGGCACTGGCATCGCCATGGGACCGCAGGCTAACTGGAGGTATTATGTGAAACTATGCAGTGGGAACATAATTACTCCAATCCCACCCTTTTTACTTCATATACTTTGACCCTTCTGGAATGACTAATAGCTTCTTTCTGTTTTCCTAAACCAAAAGCCTCAACTGGCATTCTGGACCTATTAGACTCTGACAGTATTACAAATTTAACCCACTATAGGACATTCTTTCTGGTTGGAAAGATATAGACAAGCAGAGACAAAGTAATATTAAGTAAAATAGTGCCATAAAAATAATGTTCTGAGAAATATTCCCAAATAAGGGTTTCTTTTAATCATCTGCATAGTTTATGCTAATAGTAACACTCAGAATGTATAAAGCATTTATGCTATACCAAGTACTGTATTAAGCATTCTTTCTGTATATATTTTAGCTAATTTCTACAGTAACCTTAGGAAGTGTGAAGTAGGCATGAATACTTTCTCTAAGCCTCAGCTTCTTTCTCTGTTATTTGGGCATCTGTACTTTGCTTCAGCTAAGGAGGAGGTAATTTGGAACTTGAACTTGGGACCACCAGAGTGCAAAGCCTGCCACCCGAAACACTCTGCTGTGCAGCCTTCCTATTATTTCACTGAGCATATAAGTACATAAGAAATCACTCAGGGTCTCCACAATAATTTAAGTTTCCCTGAAAATCAAATAATTATTGTCTTACTTTTTGTGGTTTGAGTGTTGCAAAAAGTTATATGTGTCCATCTCTTTAAAATTAGCAGGTAAAAATACAGAATGCCTAGGTAAGTCTGAATTTCAGATAAATAATAAATAATTTTTTTTACTGTAAATATATCCTGCACAGTATTTGAGACATATACAAAAAATCTATTTGTTGCTATCTGAAATTCAAATTTAATTAGATGTCTTGTATTTTATCTTAATACAAGGGCAACCCTACTCTCGGGCATTTCATTCTGAGACTCTCCGTGCTCAAAGCAACAGGTGGAAATAATGCTTCCCTGGGGGGGGGTTAATCCCCAGCCTGTGGAGTTTGGTGACTCTCCTGGTCTGGTTTCTCCCCACTCCTGGGAGTACAAAGCTGAGCAGAGGCCTGTCCCCCTCTTTCACATAGAGGTTACTTTTAGCACTGCAGTGGGAGGTTGGTAAGTTCTGGCCCTACCTCCCCTCCCTCTTTTTGGGGGGGGTATGGGTGTGGCTTACTCCTGGAGAAGGACCATCTTCATGCACCTTCTTTTGGTAATAATAATTAAGAACTACCGTTCAACTAACCATTAGTAGGATTAATAGCAATAATCTAGACTTCAGTTCTTGTTAGAAATGGTGTCAATCAACATGACTGCTTTGGTTCTATAGCTGCTAGAACCATAGCTATAGTGTGTGTGTGTGTGCGTGCGTGTGTGTGTGTGTGTGTGTGTGTGTGTGATGTTAGGTCCACTGCTCCTTCCTTTCCCATGAACTTAGGTGACTTCATTTTCCTCCTACTTAGCATCTCCCACGCACTGGACATGCTCTTGTCCATTTTGGCTCAGGGGACTCTTAAATCACTTAGTCTGGATTCATTCTTTACCCAATTTCTACATTTTGGTTGTGCTTTCAACATAAAAACTATTACAAGGTATTCAAACAGCAGCTCTTTGCATAACCATATCATCAGTATCATATCCTGATCATTTTAACTTTTGGCATGGGGCTTGATTTTCATCACAACTTCTCGCTTCTGGAATATAATGGCTCCCGTCTATTTCAAGTATCAGCTCTGCAGTTTCCCAACAGATTCTGTAGTATCCCAACACCCTCAGCCACTCGCTCACTCTCCCCCGTGGCAGAGAACCTTCTGTTTGATTTATGCCAAAAGGATTGGTCCGCAGTATTGTTTCTATTGTCCCAACATCACAGAGGAGCAGGAAGCCAGGGACAGAGCACACGCGTTAGGAGCTGTGGCTTGACAAAAATGACTCTCCTGGCACATGCGAGTGGCAGAGTCACAGAAGTGCCACTGCCGCCTCAGGTGAGAGTCTAAGCAGCCCCACTCCGAGGACACAGGACACATGCACTTCTGCTAGTTTCAACAGTGACATGTTCCAAGGCCTCAACTCGCAATGCAGGACGTCCCTATCCAACTGAACCAAGTAAAACTCTTCAAGTTTCGCAACCGACCTGGTGCAGGTGAAGCTCCCAAGGCGGATGGGGGAGGGGGGGAAGAGGAGGGGAGAGACAGGGACGGGAGAGTGGCGCCCGCAGACCGCGGCGCGCAGGTGCCGCGGCAGGGTGACAAGGGCAGGGACACTGTACCTTGGCAGCAGGCGGCAGGCTTCCGGGAGCCACGCGGGGCTCGCTGGTCTCGGGCGGGTCTTGTCTGCCGACCGCTGAGCTCCCTTCAATGTCAAAAGGAAAAGCGTGGTCGTTCCCGGCCGCGGCGGCGGCGCAGGCAGCGCCCCAGAGGAGCCACAGCGGCAGGACTGAGCCCCGGGCTGAGCTCACAGCCATCACTCCGCTGACATCCAGCAGGACCTGCCTGGGACTCGGCGGCGGCTTGTCCTCGTCGGTCCCCCCCGCACCGTGGGGCGGCGGTGCCTCGCTTGCCCTTCCTTCCCGGCCTCCGCCGTGTCCAGATGCGGGAAGTCAAGGCGGCCCGGGGAGCAACTTTGTCAAGAACGGAGAGCGAGCGCGCAGCCCGAGTCCCTCTTCCCCACTTCTCCCTCCTCTTTTCCTTCTTCCCCCTCCGTTTGCCTCTCTCACTTTCTCTCTCGCTTTCTCTCTCCCCAGAGGCTCCGGCTGAAGGGCGTATAGATGGACGAAGCTTAAGGCTGAGCATCAAAAGGCAGACGGGGTTGGGGAGAGCCCCGCCGGCCACCTCCTGTCCCGGGCGGGTGGGGACTGAGGGCTGCGCTGTCCTGCCTTCCTCCTCACATCCATTCGCACCACTCCCTTTTCACCTTCCACTTCTAGGCCCTCCCACTCCAACTGGCATTTCACACACCGAGCTCTGGGCCTTTCCCTGGCCTGCCCTCCCCCTCCTCTCCCAGTTTGGAGCCTCTCCAAGGGACCCCGGGAATATTCAGCTTTTGTGATTGCTTCCTCACATCTCTTATTTCTTTAGTCACGGTGCCCCATGTCTTATCTGTATTTATCTAGATCTCTTACGTGGCCCCCTAGTTTACAAGGAAGTGAGTGGGAAAGGGATTCCAGGGGCTGGAGCCAGAAGGAGGCAATCTCACTGGGATGGCAGAGGGGGAGGGCACCCACTTTCTTGAGCAAGGATTTTCATTTTCTAAAGATGGAATGCTTCACTCTTTGAGCTGTCTTCATTGAGACTGGCTGGCCACGGTCTTCCTCCTGACAGTCCTCACCCAGGGGGCTTGGGAGAAGAGTATCTTTTACTGCAGCGCTGGAAAATGACTTCATTACGCAAATGCATGAACTTTTATTTACAAAGAACATCTTGTTTTCATCCTAAAGAGGTGCTTTGTGAGGGCTCCGGAACAAGGCTTGCAGTGTATGAGCCTGTCAAATATACTGCCCACAGCCCCGGCCTCTTCCTCTAGGCCTGTAATCTCATGCCTACTACATCTGTGTGAGTCATGAAACCTTTCTTAGACTTTGGGCCAAGTTGGCTACAGTTGTGCTGGGGGTGCCCCTGTGGCTGGGTCAGTGGTCGCTGCGGCTGATAGGTACCTTGGCTTACTTTGGCTTCGTAATGGAGCTTAAAACCTTCCCAGAAGACCCAAACATGGCTTACAAAGGATTAGATGAAGCAACCATAAAATGATACCCAAGTCTCTAGATGTTTGAAATTATCCATAATCATGCAATAAAGCATCTTCATGAAACCTAATCATTAGCTCTGTTTTATAGGACAGAAGTTACTTTATCTAAGAAAAAAACCCACTCATTTGTTTTGTACCAAATATATGTCAGATACTTTATGTATGTTATTTTGCAGACTCACAGATTCCTGGAAAAGAGGAAAATTATTTCCTTTTAACCAAAAAAAAAAAAAAAAAAAAAAAAAGGAGGAGGAGGTTCTGAGAGACTAGGATAAGACATTTGCCCAACCTTACACAACTGGTAGAAAGCTAAGCTAAGGTTTGTACGGGGACATAACAGATAACAAAACTGTCTTTTACATCTACACCACACTAAACTCACAAAATAAAGGACACAAATTCAGAGTAGGAGAGAAATTCCCATTTTTAAGTACTTTCTATCTGCCAAAACGTTTGCATAAATTATCTCATTTAATGTCATCATTGCTATAATCCCACAAGATAGGTATCATTACATACATTTGGTAATGGGAAAGTGGTGAAAGTGCTACTATTTGATGCTAAGATCACTGACTCTTTTCAAAGATATTTTTCTTTATTTGAGAGAGAGAGAACACAAACTGGGAAGAGGGGCAGAGGAAGAGTGAGAAGTTGATCCTCCCTTCCTTGCCGCTGAACAGAGAGCCTGATGTGGGACCTTGGGATCATGACCTGAGCCAAAGGCAGACGCTTAACCTACTGAGCCACCCAGATGCCCCAAAGTCATTGATTTTGAACAATAAAATGATATGAGACAAAAGTGCCTAACCTGGTAGAACCACAAAGTTCTCATATATTCTCAAGTATTTGTAACGTTTTCATTTTAAGATATACAGATAGTATTGGGATAAACCAGTAAGCTAAACTATGATCGTCAGCAACATACACTGGATTACGCACTAAATTAAGTGAAAGTACCTAAAAATACCTAAAAATACTAAAGTAAGTGAAAGTACCTAAAAAAGTTTGGTTGGTCCTTGAAGAGAGTGATGTTGGGAGGCAAGATGGCTAGGGTCTAAGAGGAAAAAATGTTGTTCAATTATCTTCGCCCATCCTCTCTTGAAAAAACTTTAAGTAATAATAAAATAATAATAATAGCAGTAATATCACATTCTGACTTCAGAGAAAGACCTCTTCAGTACACAAAAATTGTTCACATTTGTTTTCTGAAGGATTATGTCCTGTTCTTCACTAACTGTCAATCAGTCACACACTTTGTGTTTGACTTGGGTCTCTTCTCTTTACGCACAACGCCGTGTTCAGGTTCTGGGAAAGGCCTGAGTAGTAGGGGTGAGAGTGTATTTGTCCAAGACCCACGAAATTTGATTACTGATTAAATATGTACTTCCAATCTTTCCTCCTCATCTTCTTTTTGTGGATACTGTTATTTTTGAGGCTAAAGGCATAATACACAAGAGTATGGATTTTGTACAAAATAAAATAAGATTTAAATCACGGGTCTGTTTACAGCTCTGGGAGCTTGGCACACACGTCGTCTCTCTGGATGTTAGTTTCCTCATCTGTAAAGCAAAAGGGGTCAATGATGCGTCTTTCACTGAATTACTATGAATCGTAAATGAAATAATGTTGGTAAAGTATGAATACAGCCTGGCGCATAGTCATAGACTATTTAACTATACTCTATTTCAAAGTCTTAAAAAAGAACAGAATAACTATTTTTAAAGAGGAAAAATAACCATGTTTATTTATCCTGAGGCTTGGGTAACCTCACATTTGCTGAGAATAGCCATTCACATTTCTGGCTGCCGTGTAGGCCTTCTTCATATTAAACGCGTATGCGGCGGTCATGGATGAGGGAGCCATAGGGCAGGGCAGGCAAGACGAGAGCATGGCTGACTGTTGCACAGAAAGTTAGGAGGGAGTAGAACAGAGGGACTCATCTCCTCACTGAAGGGCCACCTACAGACCATCAAAATCCGGAGTGTGGGAGGATTTTACTCCTGCTACAATGACAGACTGACAACAGACAGAGTGTCCTCAGTGTGGCGGCTTTCTTATCATGACCCTTCCTTGCACTCGTCTCCTGAGACTGGAGTTGGCGTTGGCCAAATACTTTCAGGTTCATTATCTCCCTGGGGAACCCCACCTGCCCCGTGATCAAAGGAGTGCTGCTCCGTAATCCCTGATGCTCAGAAGAGAGCACATTGGGAGGCGAACAGGTTAAATGGCAAGGACATAAAGCCAGTTCATGAGCAGGATGAGGGCCCCACACCTTCCCACTTCCAGACCAATGCTTTCTCAACTACACCCAACTATTTTTAGTGCTGGCAGCAGCAGATCTGGTGGCTTGGAGGATTTATCAAAAGAATGTTCTGGAATTCCCTTCTGAGTCCCCCAGTGGGTGCACTTATCAGCAGATGAGTATCAGGTCTGCCCCCTCCTTTCAGCACTTGTTGGGCCTGTCCACAGCATCCGAGGATCCAGCAAGGGTGTTGTTAATGCATCCCATATGCCCTTCTGTAAATAGAAAGTCACGTCAGATGCTATTTCGGATTTTTAGGCACTAATCTTGGACATAATTAGACAGGATTGTTGTGGGACTGTGTACTAGTGATAATTTTGTGATGAGGTTGGTTAGAGAAGCAAGGGCGAGCTATCACCTGCCATGAGGTCTCTGACAGTCAAGTGGCAGGAAGGAAAGGTGGAGAGTGGTGTCTCTTTTCTGCTGATACCCCTCTCCTCTCAGGCTGTGCTTCTCCTCTGTGGATGACTCTGGTGGGAGTCCAGCCACATGAGGAGGAGCGAGAACATGAAAGCTAGGAGAGTGTGGGGACTTCTAAAAGCCATTCCTCCTCCCATTTGTTTTGTCAGACTTTTGTTCAGGATGTGGACAGCCTGTGCTAGCTATGCTTCCTCTCTGGGCTATGACACTTATCACAGCCTCATTTGGCTTTTAGCATGTGCTTTCTACATCCTTTCCATCCATCCATCTATCCATCCATCCATCCATCCATCCATCCTTTATTTAGTTACTCATGAGCTCTTGTATTCACTTATTTACTCTGCGTTTGTTGAACACTTCAGAATGGCAGGTTACATGCTGAAGGAAGGATGATTAAAAAAAATATTCTAACTCTGAAGGAATTAAGAGTCCACGGAGGTGCACTGTAAGTCAACCCTGTAAGGAATGCAAAGTGGTTAACAGGAATTCAAAGACAAAGTCCAGATGAGCTGCTAATAAACTAAACAGAGCAAGGCCTTTCCGGGGACTCTACTGGCTGGAAGAAGGGGGCAACCTTGCTGAGTCCTCCGTGATGAGAGGAAGGAAATCTGCCTTTTGCAGAGGAGCCATCATATCAGAGACTTGCGGCCACAGGACAGGTGAGAGAGTCATGGGATTCTGAAGGCTCCTTGCGTGCCTGTTCAGGGCACATAGTCTTTGCCTTTAGGGCCTGGGACAGCCTGAGGGAGAAGAAAGCTTCCCAGCCTGCTCTGGTCTTTCAGCTTTTCCTCTGTCCAAGCCCCAGGCTACATGGGGGTCTTCTCTCCTGCCAGTCTGAACACTGAAGAGCTTGTCACAGTCCCATGGAGGTCCTGAACAAAAGCCTGAGGAAACCCATGGGAGGAAGAACAACTTCTTTTAAGCTAACAAAATGTTTACATTCCATTGTGGTGAGAACTTAACAAGAGGTAGACCCTCTTCACTGGTTTTGAAATGTACAATAACAATATTGTTATGTATAGGTACAATGACCCATGGCGGGAAGAACAACACTTAGAAGTCCCCATGGTCGCCTGGCTCTCTTGCTTTCGCTCCTCCTCACATGGCTGGACTCCCACCAGAGTCATCCACAGAGGAGAAGCATAGCCTGAGAGGAGGGGGTGTCAGCAGAAAAGAGACACCACTCTCCACCTTTTCTTCTTGCCACTTGACTGTCAGAGACCTCAGGGCAGGTGATAGCTCGCCCTTACTTCTCTGATCAACCTCAGCACAAAACTGTCATCACCTTTTAAATTTTAAGTGAAGAAATTGAAGCCCAAGAATGACATAATCATGGTTGCATTTGAAAAATTTAAAATGTAGCAGTTGTAATTGTAGTCAAATTGAAAATTACAGATAGCAAAAAAAGAAGATATAGTGGTCACCAGGAATCACAACATTCTAGGGTAAAGATTTAAAACACTGGAAATGTTTGGGAGTAAATACCTTCAGACTTCTATTGCATCCATATCAATTTTTTTTTTGCATCTGTACCATGTTTTTAAATATTTTATGCATTCTATTTGATATATATTTTGTACGTGCATGAAATGTATTTTATATATCCTACTTTTTCATACAAAACCAAATCAAAATGGGGCACCTGGATGTCTCAGTCAGTTGAGCCTCTGACTCTTGATTTTGGCTCAGGTCATGATCTTAGGGTGGTGAAATCTAGCCTTGCACTGAGCTCCATGCTCAGCAGGGAATCTGCTTGAGATTCTCTCTCTCCCTCTCCCTTTACCCCTCCCCTCATTCATGCACTGTTTTTCTCTCTCTCTCTGCAATAAATAAATAAATCTTAGGAAAAAAAAAGAACAAAAACAAAAAGGAATCACAATGTGCATAGTATTTTTAAGCTTTTCCTCCACTGAGTTCACTGTAACCTCAGTATGTTACTGTGAGAAACTCATGGTGTTCAGATTTGCATGTGGGGAGGATTCTCAGGGACAGATGGGACCTTGACTAGAGGGCCTCACTAGGAGACCAATAGGAGGCTGGGAAACCCTTTCTTCTCACACTGGCTCTGTAAGCCCTTAGGACAGGGATCCTACAGTGAAGAGGAGGGCCTGGATTGCACTGGGGAATGATAATAGCGATGAGAACATCCTGATCCTAGTGGTGTAGCCTGATGGAGAAACAGGGGAAACCAGCAGATGGAGAGAGAATGGTCCTAACAAAGATTATTGACCACCTTGACTGTGGCCAGCGCTTAGGTCCACCAGGATAATTACTTTATCAGGCTAAGGGGAAGTGATCATTGTTTGGTGGTAAAGTAATCAACTGAGAACAGGGGTGTCAACATCCATTATATCAGTGATGAGATCAATATAAAACAGGAGCTCCTGGGACTGGATAATGGAATGATACAATTAAGGAGAATTGGGCAACATTCAATAGAAGAGACCCAAGACACTGGATTCTTATATCCTTGCACCCATTCCAACCCAAGCACCACAAAAGGAAGAGAAGTTTCCTTAAGAGAAGGATTGCTGTCACCATGGTGGGTATATAAGCAGGGCGGGAGTTAAAATGTGTTCTAACCTACTTTGTATAAGCAGTGGCAGAAATGGGTCTTTAAGAGTCTAACTCAAAAGCTCTCTGCAATCTAGCTCTGTATCCCTTGCGTTGTCTTCTAGAAAATGCATGCTGGATGTGTTCACCTTGGGAAATCAACTGGTTTTGGAAAAAAATGTCAGAACTGAGCATAACCATAATAAATGTCTCAAATTTGCACTGTGCTTTACAGTTTGGAATTAAAGTACAGTTATTGCTTCTCTAACAAGTGAGAAATTGATCTGGCTCTAAAAGTTCAAATGTACAGATTCAGACCTTTAGGAGAGTCTCAAGTCATTGTCCACCATATCTGTTAGGTGGTCGATCTATAGCTCCTGAATATTTAGCATTCTAAGATTTATTCATCATCCATTCACTCAACAAATATTTTGCAATGTCTACTTGGTAATTGGCACTTTTCTCAGCCCTGAGGAGAGGGCAGAGTAGAAATCAGACAAAAATTTCTGCCTTCATGAAGTTTACATTCTAATTGAGGCAAGCGTAGGAGAGAGAGAGAGAATAAACAATCAAGCAAGAGGAATATGTATACATGGAATACAGTGTGTCAAATGGAAAGTGCTGTGGGGAAAAAGGTTGTGGAGGATGGAAAGCTTGCTTGCCTTGTTGAGGAAGAGGCAAGAATAAAATGATGGAGGCAGAGTAGTTGGAAATAGTCTCAAAGGTAAGGGGCTGTGGGGGATGGATTATGTAGGAACATCAAGACAATTATAAAAACTTTGGCCCTGAGGGAGATGGGAAATATTAGAGGGTTCTGTGCATGGAAGTAACATCACTGGACTTATTTTGTCTTTCGCGTGGAAAGAGGGGTAGAGGGAAAGAGAAGAGAGAGGAGCCAGGGAGACCACTTAGAAGCTATGGCAACAATTCAGGTGAGAGACGATAGGGGCTTGGTCCACAACGTTAACATTAGAGCTGAGAGGTCATCAAATTCTGGATCTATTTTGAATGTAGAACCAGTAAGATTTTCTGGATATGGGGAATGAGAATAAGAAAGGACCTGATCTTTTTGGCCTGAGCAGACTTGAATGGTTGATTTGTCACTACTAGATGGAAAGGAAGAGCCAGTTAGAGGAATGGAAATGATGAAAAGCTTAGTGTCAGAAGATTTTTTTGAGATGCTCCTTAGATCCCATTCTTACACTCTATTCCTTTACTTAAATACTTGTTTTGAAAACATTACATATTCATAACACATAACACATAAAACACACACTGCCTTTTCACAGGGATCTACTTAGTGAAAGGCACTGTGGATAATGCTGTGTAATAACTTTTTCTTATACTCTAATAAGGGAGATTTATAGCATTCAGGTACTATAATTCAAGTCAGTAGGTGTTCCAGATGGGCACAAATCCATTGCTCTTGGGTGTTAAAGCAGGGAGGGATACTTTGAGCTCAATGAGAAGAGAAAGCACTATAGATTGGAGCTGGATCTCCACACAGGCAGAGGAATTAGGTATTGGAAGATGGGTGGGGGTAGGGCATGGAGAAGGGAATTTCAGGCAAATGGAACAGCAGAGACACAGGAATAGAATGGGAAATCACATGCATATTCAGGTAAGAGCAAGGGCAGATTACCTGAGCATTGTGCAAAGTTTGTTTGGGTGGATAATGAGAGATAATATGGAAAAGATAGATATGGATCTGATCACTGGTTTACTACTAGAAGAGAGAGAGATGATCACAGGGGAGTTAAGAAGGGTTAATCAGATAACCAGGAGGAAGGCGCTCTGGAGTGGAGAGACAGGAGCCCAGAGGACCAATGGGAGGTTGTTGCAATAACAATTTAGGCCTCAGGGGACAAAGAGAATAAATCTTATGATCTGTCACTGTGTCCCCTAAACACAACTCCTCATTCCTGGGGCAATCCACACATCTCAACTTGTAAAACCAATATATCCTTAAAGCTGAGATGAATTTTAGCTTGAATGGAGTCAGCCCCTCCTATTGGAGGGAAAGAATGCGGTGTTTTACACTGTTTCCAAGTCAGCACACACCATCATGAGTTTACCAGGCCACAATACGTTGGCTCTACTGTCAGTGGAAGGTATTGCCTGATAGTAATTCCTATGAGATAGCTTCTATCCATCACATACCACATCCATTAGTAAAGTTTACTAATTAACTGCCCTGGGTCTACTTTGACTATTTTGATTACTTCCAAATAACCCATTAATGGTTTTCCCCTTTCTTTCTCTCTTAGTCTTGCTTTCTTTTCTTTTTCTTCTTCTTCCTTTGTCCTCCCTCATTTATTTTCTCAAAAGGCCCATGATGATTTTAATTACATTTATCTGAAACTAAGTGCTTAACTTATTTTCTTTATTTAATGAAAAGATAATATTTCTAGTGTGCCTGGCTGGTTCAGTGGGAAGAGTATGGGACTTTTGATCTCCAGGTCATGAGTTCAAGCCCCACATTGGGTGTAGAGATTATCAGAAAAAATAAACATTAGAAAAAGATAATATTTCTTATTAAATCAATTCCCAAGGATTTTTTTCCTTTTTAATGATTAAAGAGAAATATATATATACATATACGTGTGTGTGTGTGTTTGTGTGTGTGTATAATAAATAATACATACATATGTAAAAACAGACAATTATGATATTTGGGATCATAGTCCATGCAGTTTCTTACTAATAAAATAATCCATAAACATAGGTTATTGCATTTAAATACAGCCAAATTTCTCTATTGGGATTTCTAGACTAGTTCTTACCCTGACATTATTGGGACCCGAGAGATGATGATGGGAACTCTAGCAGACATTAAAAAAGCTTCAGTAACAACTCTTATTTTCCATGGAAAATTCATACCTCCTACACATAGGACCTGTGTCTCATTTTCTGGGTGTGGGGCATTTGTTTCAGATCTAAATGAATCACTGGAATCCCATCCTATAGTGGAACATAATTATAGGGTCAGAGATGGTCATATGACCAACAGGTCAATCAGATGGAAGGAGAGGTTTGCTGGGGTCGTCTGGAAAGGGGTTTATCAGGTTTTTTTGAAGAGAGCTTCTAGAGGTGGGCAGCTTTTCTCTTTTGTATATAAAAGAGAGACTTTGTTTCCCCTGGAGTCATTAGCAATTCCAAGGGAAGCCGTTTTTTAAGAGAAAATTACCCCACAGAAGACAGAGTAAAAGTTGGATAAAATGGGTCCTGAAAGATGTTATTTAGCCCTGAAATCATATTTACCTCCGAACTTTCATTTTCATGGGCCAAGATATACCTTTTATTGCCAATTTGAGTTAGTTTTTCCTTTACTGACAATCAAAGGGATTCTGATACAAGAATAGTAGGAAGTTGAGAAACATGTGATTTTTTGAAAGAGACTGTGATGAGTGTATCAGGGAGAAATAGAAGATGCTGGTTTGCAAAGCAGCCATGTTAGTCTTCTGGAGGAAGTCATCATAAAAGCAAAATTTATATATGAAATACATTGTTTTTCCATAAGTTTGTCAATCTGTAGGTCTTCATTAAAAGAGAAATTAGATGTAGTTTTTAAAAAGCCAATCTACAGACTTAGATTGTCTGTTTGTACCCCTCAATTTTCCTACTTACTAACTGTGTGATCTTGGGAAGCGATTTCATTCTCAAAGTCTCAGCTGCCACATCTATAAAGTGGGAAGTGTATCTGTCTCATAGGGTTTTTGTGAGGGTAAAGTAAGATAATGCACATAAATTTCCTGGAATAATGCTTGAAACATAGTGACCACTCAATACACTTTAGCTGCTATTGTTATTACTAATAACACTAATATTATTACTTTTGTTATATGACTAATGTGTTCTAGAGAAAACTAGAAAAAAAGGCTGATAATTATAAAGTTAATAGAATTCTTTGTTATCTATAACATAATTCAATAAGTATTTTTCACTTTTCTTTCAGTAGTTTTAATATCTGGAAACAATAACTTGATTGCAGATGCTTTATTATCAACATAGTATTTAATATTTACTAACCTTTCTCATAGAGGCTGCTACTTAGGCTAATACATGGTTCTGGTCTCATTATCAACTAACACAGCATCTAGCCCTTCATTACATGTCCCATCTTAATCCTTAGCCCCATCTAGATAATTCATGGCTCCGACTATGCCATCCTTAATTACTTCATCCTTTTAGTCCAAAGTGATTTCAGTATGAATCATGTCCTTAATTGATTCAGTTCTCTATTTGAATTTTCATTTGTGGACTCAAACTTATTCTCTAGTAACTAGAAATGAACAGGCTTTTCTAGGGAACTAGACCATAATTTAGGGGCCAATTTCCTGTCTGGTATTCTCAGGCATTCAAATTCAGACTCTATAATTACTAAATGTTTTCAGAATTATGGCATTTTAATACTGGTTTTCGTTTTCCATCTTTTTAGAGCATGCAGAATGCTGTCACCTACGCTGTCCAAAGCAATTCACCCAACAACTCCGTGGGGTAAACACCATCATCCAACTTGAAGCTGGGAGAGATGGAAACATCAGTGAGAGCAGACCATACCCAAAGGCTGATCTTCAAGCTTCTCAGCCTGGCATGATTTCTTCCCATCCCCTCTGACTCCCAAAGTGATCAGTCTTTGACATTTGTGACTTCAACAACTCAAAATAAGTCATAGCTGAGCAGCAAGCATACAAAAAGAGAAGTGTTCAAGATTGCTGTCCCTTATATTTTGAAAAACAATTCACTTGTTATCATTCTTAAATTAACATTTATTTAAAAATGAAAATATCAAGGACAAAATAATTGATTATGAGGTAAGAGGAGAGAAAGAGCCCATATTTAGAAGGAGATACATTTAATCATTAAATGACTGAATTAAAGTTAAGGCTTATTCTCTCTCTTTCTTTATTAAATGGTTTACCTGAGCAAAACTTAAGGATTGGGTTTGCCATAGGTCATGCTTGTATTCTTCTTCTGGGTGAATATGATTATGTACTAAAGACCTTGAAAAAGCTATTTCTTCCAGCTAGCTACTGAAGATGGGCCCATAACATTTCTGTGCTTATTTCAACTGGATGGCCTTTGGGAACAGTCCACAGTGGTTTTTAACTGGGTTTTATGATGAGTGATGACCAGCAGCTCCCTGGAGGGCCTAAGAGAAAGCACAGGGATGAGAAAGGGCTCTATACTGTGGGCTGGAGACCTGGTATTTCCATTCCAGGGCTGCACCTCACTAGTCTCAGCCTCAAGCTAGTCTTCTAAGCTCCCTTGCCTTCACTCCTTTCCTCTGTAAAATGAAAAGTGAGACAAGATGCACCTGAGGTCCCACTCAACCTCAAGGCTCTTATGTTCTAGGAAGGCACCTATCCCCAGACATTGACTGTTCTGGTCATGGCCAGTTGCAGATCAATGGCTTAGAAAGTAACACTAATAGGACTACCCTATGGCCTTCTCTGATGAAATAATCAAACGCAGGGTCTGGTGATTTGTGCCTGAAGCCATATTTTAGGTACCTCAGGAAAGCCTGTGGACAGTTAATGTAACAAATCAAATGCAACAAAGGGGAGAGAAATATGAGTTATTATTTTAAACTCTGCCAGACTCAGAACTACAGGCCAGAAAAGAAATAATGCTGCTGGAGACCACAAAAGGAAACGCATTTAGAAATATGCCTTCTGTCCTCAAGTCACCCCTCTGTTATACAGCCCTTCACTGGCCCTATGGTATGTACTTCCTAGAACAATAAGCTATCAAATCAGTAGTGCTAGAGATGGAAAAAGACCAGGCAAACTACACAGGATACTGCAACAGGAAATTGTGACTATACTGGAAGAATAGGGTGGATGTCTCAGCCATTAGGTCACCTGCAGGGCCATTCAAAAAACATTTATTGAGTTATAATGAAGTAGAATGCCATTCCTTTCCTTTAGTCCATCTTTTTTCTTAGCTGTGAATCATTTCATCCTTGCCCTGCATGAATATGTTAAATGTATGATTACAATTAGTAAAAAGTGAAAGGGTAAGCTGTGAACAAAATGTTTATGAAATTCATAAGCTCGAGGTCAAGTGTAGACACAGGCTTAACTGAACTGTATAGAAGAACAAGGAGCATCTGCTTGTGTGTTGGATGATGAAGAACATGGGGAATTGGTATGACATAATTTAGTGTGTAGATTCCTTATTTACTCACAGACTTTACACAATCAACTACTTAGACTAAATAGAACTCAGTCTTTCATGGAAAGTGTTCTTATTTAGCCCAATAAACCAGCAGGGAATTTGAGACCATTACATAACTTTCAGTAGTACATATGGCCAAGATAGGACACGGGCAAACTCAATCCTTCTGGTCTATGCATGACATAGATATAAAGATAAATCATAAAAAGAAATAAATTTAGAAATAAACAAAAAGCAAAAATCCAGGAACGTTAAAACACAAAGCAATCATAGAGAGATCAGAAGAACATTGTGCCTCTCTTTCTCTTCATACCCACACCTCTTAATAACTTACATGGTTGCCCCTGACCCCTCCTTGGAATGGTAGACAGTACCGTATGCTGTGGTCTACCCTCCAATCTGGCAATTCCTTTATCATATCATGGTTGGACATCATGGTAGTATAGCAAGCAATCTAGCTTGTGTCCAGTGTCCAGCAGGCTGGCTAAATGGCTGAGCCTCTATTCCAGAAATAACTGCCAGGATGCTTCGCCTTAACCAGCCAATGCCTTAACGAAAGCCTGAGCTGCTAGCTAAACTTGCTCAAAGTGGTAGGTCAGGATTCACCCCAAGAATTCTGGGAATTACCAGACATTTTGAGTCAGTGATGAGACTTCATGTTTTATTAAGTCAGTGGGTGCTGCCTTTACAATTGGGGCAACACCTTTACCCAACTTACCTAGCTGGACACCAGCATAGCTAAGATTCCTTGGACAAAAGTGGAGCAATCCAATAGACTATTGCTCATTTGAATCAATCAGTTCTAAAGGCCTGTCCCTCAATCATCGATACAATAATCAGTCTCCTGGGATTCATCTCTACCTCCCACACTCTCATACTCCACCCCCTTCTCGTCTCTGCTCAGCTCACAGGCTGCCTATCATTGACACACAATGCCATAGTACAGTGAAGGCTTCTCTTCACCCTATCAAGGTCCTCACAAATGCCTCACAACCCATTTATTCATATGCTTTGAAGGCTTTTTGCATATTTTTAGAAGCCGTTGTATTGAACTGGCACCAAACCATGTGTTCTTTGGCAAGGCTTTGTGTAAAGTGTAAAGTGGGTGGTTATATTGAATGGTCTCCAAGGTCTCCCCAGTGATAACACTGAGTTCATGTTTGAAACTTCTCAACCTCCCTCAGATGCCAGTCTGTCACCACTACCTTCCCTCTCATGGGTGACACTGACTTCTACTTTACTGAGATGCATGGCTGGGTTCCCTAGTTTTCCCCCCTTTCTGTAACTTTACCATCATCCACTACTGTCTTTCAGGAAGATGGGGCTTGACCCTTACCAAGACTAACCCACCCTACTGCACTCTTCTTCATTTTTCTCTAGTGATTTTGTATCTTTTATTGACATATGGAAATTATAAAACAAATTCATGATAGTAAACATTTAAGAAGATAGAGTTATTTAAAATAAAAGTGTACTTACGTCTCTTCCTCTTCTTCCCATCCAAAGATAACTACTTTAATTTGCTGAATATTCTTTCAGAATTTTTTTCTATGCATATACAAATATAAACACATACATGTATATATAAAATAAATGTGAATCTTTTCATAATCAATGTACATGTTATTCTGCAATACGTTTTAAAAACTTAACATTCCAGGCGGTTTGAGTGCCTTAGTCAGTTAAGCATCTGACCCTTGATCTCAGCTCAAGTCTTGATCTGGTGAGTTCAGGGCCCATGCTGGGCATGGAGCCTACTTAAACAAACAAACAAAACTTAACATTCCATTCAACAAGTATTTATTGAGATACTGAGCACCTACTATGGGTCAAGCTCTGTTCTAGGACATAGGTATACAAGGGTGAGAAAAGAGACACGGTTCTTGGCCCGGTAAAACTGAACAGTTCATTGGAAAGATGTTTTGAGCTTCATTTCATTTCAGCTTATAAATATTTTGTTCGTTATTTCTAATAACTGTATTGTTTGTAGAAGAGGTCTAACATGATTTATTTAAACATTCCTTCATCAGAAAACATTTAACTTCTCTAATGTTTTGCGATTACAACTAATATTATAAAGAATATCCTTGTACACTTGCATTAGCTTTTCTGTGGACAGAATTGTACTATGAAATTGCTGCCAATGGTATATAGATTTTAAAATTCTGATACATTGTCACATTGCTCTCTAAAAAGGCTGTATCGATTTATCTTCTAGCAATAGCTACCAGAGACTCTTCCACCCTCTTTGGAAATTTGCTTTATCAGCTGTCCCCCCTTTTACTTGTAATCACTTCCTTTGCCTACAACAAACTTAGACCATCCTACATCTTAGAGATGTGAGGATACCCTCTATTCTGCTACTCCTTAAGTTTGCCAAGCTAGCTTTCTCATCTCCTTTGTTGCTGACGTACTAAGTCAGTGCTCCTGGCTATCACTTTCTGCATGCCCTCGATTCTTAACACTTTTTGTAAGATTTAGGTCCTTGCCACAATGCCAACAACGTCCTCTGGAATGTGCTTATCACCTCAAATCAATATATTTGATGCCCTTATTTCAGGTATTCAGCTTTACAACATGGGTAACATTTCTTCCTTGTTGAGACTCTCTCCTCTTCCGGCTTCAAGAGGAACGTGCATCTCTGGTTCTCATCTCAGCTTTCTGACGACTCCTTAAATACAAGAACATGTTCTCTCTTTCACATTTTTCTTCTTTCCTCATCATTTCCTTCCCAACCTAATCTACTGCCCTGGCTTTAATTGTTGCTTCTTTATATGCCTGTGAAATCTTCATCTGTGGTAAGGACCATTCTGGTAAGCTCTAGTCCTGAATTTCCAACTGACAGAGAGTGATACCCCCAAAGTGATCTTGATATCAAACTCAGTACTCAGAATGGAATGCATCATCTCTCCTAACCCACAACTTTCTGCATGTTTTCTTTCTTTTAAGAATTGCCATTCTACCAGTCACTGAGGCTCAAATAATGGCATACTTTTTTTTTTCTTGAATCTCATTTCCCATCCATCGTCAAATCAGTAGAATCTACTAACGCAGGATTTCACAAACCAAAATGTACAGAATTAAACAAAGGTTAAAAAAAATAATATTCCTCAAAATCTTACATTGTGAATTCTAGCTCCTCTGCAATTCTCCGCTTATGAGACCGAAGAACACTTCCCTGTTTCTTTTCTGAAGGTTTTATTTATTTATTTGGTAGAGAGAGAGAAAGTGAGCTAAAGAGTAGGAGCAGGGGGTGGGGAGGGGAGGCAGAAACAGACTCCCCACTGAGCAGGGAGCCTCATGCCAAGGAGGGGCTTGATCCATGAACTCCAGGATTATGATCTGAGCTGAAGGCAGACTTTTAACTGACTGAGCCACCCACATGTCCCAAAACTTCTTTCCAGAAGAAACCTCTTGAGGTCCCTCTGGAAGTAAAGGAATATATTTTGCTAAATGCATGTATGGAAAAAATGTCATTTTCTACTAAACATATTTTGATGTGTCATTTCACTGAATTCATTCAGAAGTGAGCAGTATGAGAAGGCCAAGTTTGGTGAGATCCATACAGAATGGGTGGTGGGCTTCTTGCCTGACATTGTCTCTGATTCCTGAAACTAAACATTTGTGTGGTTTACTGCTGGCAAGTTCCATAATCAGTGTGACAGTAATCACAGAAGCACAGGCATTTTTTAAAAAATGGGTAAAACAATTCCATACTTAGTATTACCTTGGCTCAAAATTCTTTTTTTTTTTTTTAATATTTTATTTATTTGTGAGACACCTGGGTGGCTCAGTTGGTTGAGCATCTGCCTTTGTTTGACTCAGGTCATGATCTCGGGGTCCTGGGATAGAGTCTGGCATCACGGTCCTTGCTCAGCAGGGAGTCTGCTTCTCCCTCTGCCTGCTGCTCCCCCTGCTTGTGCAAGCACTCTCTCTCTCTCTTCAACAAATAAATAAAATCTTTTTTTTTAAAAGATTTTATTTATTTGCTTATTTTAGAGGAAGAGAGAGAGAGAGAGAACTCATTGTGAGCAGGAAGGAGGAGCAGAAGTAAGGGAGACAGTCCCAGACAGACCCACACTGAGCGTGGAGCCCTAAGTGGGGCTTGATCTCAGGCACTGAGATCATTCACTGAGCTGAATGAAACCAAGAATCAGTCCTTAACTGACTGAGCCTCCCAGGCACCCTGGCTCAACGTTCTTTTAAGTGATCATCAGACATCTTACTCTGTTTCTCAGCTCATCCTGCTTGGGTTTATGAAAGCATTGTCTTTTAAGTAGTATCTATTAATTTCCACTAGAAGTTATTATTTCTATGCATCACCAAATGATAGCGCCACAATGCTCCAAGATTATTCAAATAAACTGATAAAATCAGCCTTTATAATATGCTAATTGATTTAGATGAACAAATACATTACACTTTCCTTTAGGTCCTGAAACTGACTTTGCTTATATCTACTCTAGCCTGTGTATAGCTCTGAAATTATGTCCGAGAACCTATATTCACTGCTTTTATCACATTAATTTTTTTTCACATTAAAGGATATTTCCAGAATCTAGCAAGATCAAAATACGTGGAATTATGGAAAATAAATATTTATTTTTTTCTTTTCTGTGTATGTGTGTCAGCAGCAAGTTTAATTGAGATATAATTGACATAACCCTATATTAGTTTCAGGTGTAAAGCATAATGATTTGATATTTATATATATTGTGAAATGATCACCACAATAAGTCCAGTTAGCATCCATCACCATACATAGCTACAGAATTTTTTTTTCCCAACGAATCTTCTCTTACAAGCCTTCACAGGAGAAATCCCCCACACATGTGCCAAAGGCCATGTACTTCAGAATGTTCTTAGTGGTGCTGTTAATCACAAGGAAAACAGAAAGCAGTCCAGATGCCTGCCAATGGGAGACTGGGAGGATGAACTGTGGTCTATTTATACAAATGAAGACTATGATATAAATGAATGGGTTGATCTTAACAATATGATGTTAAGTTAAAAACATTAAGTCCTGAAAGATTACCCATAGTATGATACTCTTTTTCTAAAGTTAATAACAAGTAAAATTAAAATGTAAATTTTAGAATGTATATAGACATAATAAAACCTCTTAAAAAGGAAAGCAAAGGAATGATCAACACTGGATTCCAGATGATGCTACTTTAAGGGAGATGGCTAAGGGGATGAGGAGGAACCAGAGGGATATATGCAGATATTTCCAAAGATCTAACTTTTTTGAGGGGGTAGTTTCATAGGAGCTCATTAAATTATTTCAAATATTCAATTAAATAGCTAATTCAGTAAATAAAATTAGGACATGCACTTATAAATTATGAAAGTATGTCATGAAACTGGACTACAATGCATCTAATTCTTTGTAATTGAGGGCCAGTAGAAGGTCCGAGAAGAAACTGGTACATTAACAGGTGAGGTCTCCAGGAGTTGATCTGGAAGAGAGCTCTTTTTTTAGCTACCACCACCCCTGCATGCTCCTTGCTTCCATGAAGGTGGATTTGCAAGGGGGCCTGATGGAGACAAAGGCAAGGGAAGGGCATGGAACCTTTCTCAGACGTGGGTCCCTTCCTTCGCTTCACAGGTGTGTATCTTGACCTTAGGAAGAACGGTTATTGCAGAACTGAAAATGATTTTCATGAGGAAATTAAAAACCACAACAACAACAACAACAAAAATAAATACCCGAGTATGACTGCTTTGGCATCCATGGCAAGGTACAAAACTGAGTGGGTGATAGTGGCCTTCTTCCTGCTTCTGTTCAGAATACAGCTGTCTGTGGCCTAGAGAAGGACCCTTCACTTTGAGAGTGCTGGGCATCAGACCCTTGGCAGGATAATCAGTGCTCTTATGGAGTGTCTGACAGTCGGGGCTGAGACGAAATGCTGTATAATTCAGAAGTCAAGAGCAAGGGCTGGAGGCAGAGCGCATTCTTTTACATGCTGGCCCTCTGCTTACCTTGTGCATGCTACTGACTTTCTGCAAGACTCAATTTTCCCATATATAAAAGGAAAATAATAATAGTATATACTCCATGGCTTACTGTGAAGGTTTAATGATAAAATCTAGTAGGGTAGAATATGTAGCACCCAGCCAGAAGACTTTACATACACCCTCTTAATAGATGCATGGACAAAAGATATCAGAGAGCAAATACAATTAGTCAGATCCTTACAAGGGCCATAAGAGATGGTGTGATGGAGAGCCTATTAATACAGAATGACTCTGCCTCTTAGTAATGGCAGTTCAGCCAATGTCTGTGATTGGATGGATCAGTTTAATAAGGGCCTTCATTCTTCTTCTTCTTCTTTTTTTTTAAAGATTTTTTTGACACAGAGAGAGAGAGTAAAATAGAGAGCATGAGCAGGGGGAGTGACATTGGGAGAGGGAGAAGCTGGGTCCCCCCAGGACCCAGGGGTCATGACCTGAGGCAAAGGCAGACACTTAACCAACTGAGCCATTCAAGAGACCTGACAAGGGCCTTCATTTCTGAGAAAAAATTAGAAGGGAAATGAACTAACATGGGGAAAGAAGTGGGTTAGATGGTGAACTTTTCAATAAAGGCCTAGGTCATCAAAAATTAAAATAATTCAAATGTCCTTTTTTATGAAGACAGATATATGTACATATTCAAAGAGTTCCATCCAAAAAAGATTAACAGGCACACACAAACACGACTGGTATTTAAAGTAGTAAGTTTCGCAACTATTCCCACAGCTGGGCTCCTCAGAAGGCTGGCTTGATGAGCCCAGAAGTGGACTTCATTTTCTCTACTGCACATTGGAAGCCCACCAACATCCATTCTGGGTGTGATTGTGACCCTAAAACCCAGTCCATTTCAATGCATTCTCCATATCCTCATATCCTCCTCTTTGAAACATGCCAGAGATAAAGAAGGACATGATGAGCAAGAGCAAGTTTAATTAGCACACGCCTTGCAATATTTCCCCCTTGGGGATTATCTGTGCTTTTCTGGTTTGAAATACACTCTTAAATTCAAGTTTTTAAAAGCATTTTACTTTCTGAATATATTTCTGGATAAGTTTTAAAAGTCAGCCCATAATGCAGGGATCTAAGGAATAGACATTGTGTGCAATGCAAGGTAGAGACATGAGACATGAGTTGTCTTTTTTTTTTTTTAACCTCTTTCCACAGTTTTTGAGAGTTATGGTTTAAAGTTGGAATAGCCAGAGCAGCCCTCTAGACCTCTGGGGAGAAATGTTCCTGTTAAAATAATAAAGAAAGGATGACAAGATAAAGACAAATCTGACGTGTAAGCAAGATGCAACTCTTAGTTATGTCCTCCCTTGTCCCCACCCTGTGCTGCTCTGTCCCTTGGGGAGGCTGCTAGACCAAGGCCCTGTCACTTAAGGAGACTCAGCCTGTGGCTTGGCAACTGTTTCTTGTGTATGGCATGTTTGATTTACAGGATTTGGGATGAAAGTTCCATCTTTTCTTTTCTCCACCCAGATTAAATCATTTCCTTTCGCCATCCTGCAGTTTAGTTCTTATGGAAGAGAAGGGTTAGGGTTATAAAGGAGACAGGAAAGGAAGGGCAAGGAAGGAAGAGGCAGTTTATAAGCCTGCCAGGCTTTCATATGTCTGAGATTGAAAGAGAGCTCACACTTGCAAAAAGACAATGGTGCTGAAATGTCTGAACTTGACACATTGGTGGGAATCACCTTTCCCATCTTTGCTGAGCCAGATGCTGGAAATATACCATGTCATTCCCTGAGAGGAATGCTTGTTAATCAGCTATATATATATTTTTTTGAGATTATTAGGGTTTTACAATGTCAGAATCTTGTTGGGAGTTAATAGTTTTCAAAGCTATATTAATCATGGGATGGAGAAAATACTCCCTGATCCTCATAAACTTGCAAAAATGGAAAATGGCAAGCTTTGTCTTTTTTCCACATGAAATTTGAAAAATAGCATGAAGGCTGTATCCAAACCCTCTCTGCCCTAAAAATGGCACAGCAATCTAAAGAATGAGTACATGCAGTGACATATGTTGTCGCTGTCTCAATAAAAGGATGTTTCCATAATATGATGTTATTTCTTCAAGCCACATTCAATATTCTTGGCTGCCAGATGACAAGGGGAGAAAAAAAACAAGACATTTTTAGGGCAAAGGACAAAGTCTCAAGGACTAGGGGTGGGGGAGTGAAGAAGGGAGGGATAAGGTAGTTTGAAATTTGTGGCTCCTCTGTCTGTTCTATTTAATTTTTGAGATGGGTGGGGAAGAGATACATCATATAGGAATTTGGGGGAGACCAGTCCCTCAATGCTGACAGGTATCTGGAGAGTATTTGTTATTTTTATAGTGAATGCTCCATTAACCAAAAGGCCAAAATTGGGTGAACATAGACTGAAGGCAGGAGGGAAAGACCCTGCTACTCTCTAGTTGTCCTCAGAGAGTTTCCAGGGTTGCTATTATTCTAAGGACTAGCTGCTCCCAGAGTCACCCTCCAAAGAAGGCAGTCATAAATGGAATGATTTTTGACTTAAGATATTTAATAAAGGCATGATAATAATCTCTTTAGTGTTGTAGTCAAACTCTGTGCACACACATACACCCATAACACACACTCATAACACACATCCATCCATACATCTGTTACACACACACATGACACATACCATACACACACCCATAACACATACCATATACACACCATATACACACCCATAACACACATCCATACACATACCCATTAGATACATCCATAACACACACCCATACACACACCATACACACACCTATAACACACACACATACACACATCATACTCACACCCTACACACAATCCTCCCTACCCTCAATTCTAGTTTGTGTTTAGTCTCATTATATGAAGTGGCAAACATGAGTAGCTTGAGAAGTTGGCCAGTGGGACCTTTGTAATATCTCCTTCCATTACCGACTTCTGAGCCTTCAAAGGATTTGCAAATTGCTGATGGTAAAAATAATAATAATAATAATAATAATAATAATAATAATAATTGGTTGAGAATATAAATTCTTAATCGTGTTTCTTACATGTTCAAGGATTATTATTCCTTTGGCCTCTTTGTCATCCATGTCAACACGGTTTAGGTTGTAAATCTGTTGAGGGTAGGGCAGTGGACATATATGCCCTAGAATTTTCTAAGATAACACTGATTTCAGATGTCCTGCTCTGGGGCCCCTGAAATACCTTCAGATCTATCAGAAAATCTGCCCCATAGCTGCTCTGTCTCCATGGTCTCACGTTCAGAGAAGTGGTTGGTTAAAGCTTTGTGATGAAGGCAGTGGAGAGTCCTAATTCAGGCTGATGAGTGGTGGGTGACATCCAGGCCAGGGGCTCCTGTGGCAGAGCTGCTCCTGAGAGAGCACACCAGGGTTGTATAGTTCTCAGAGATCCAGAGGGAAGGGGAAAGTCCCTTCATAGCATCTGGGATAATTTTTATTTAAAATTGTGAGCCTATACCGCTTTGCCCAATAAAGTGAAATTTACTCCAGTGTTGGCAGTGACTATGTATGACTGTCCTATTTTCAGGAAATGATCTGCAGCTCATAAATTCTGCCAAAACATGAATAAAACTAAAATATCCCTAAGTGAACTTAAAATCATTCTGGAACAGAAACGCTCCCCAGTGAGATGAGATTTGCCTTTTTCTTTTTTTAAAAGTGAATCTTTGAAAATGAAATTTTGCTTCTTTTTTTTTTCTCTCCAGTTTTCTCAGTTAACTTTTTCAGCAGTTCAAGTGAAGAATCCATCTCCTTTTGGTTCCGGGGGAGAAGCTGCAGCAAGTTTAGCAAGTCCTTCAATTTGGATCCTATGTTTTAATCCCCACCACCTCCTGTCAGACACACACACACACACACACACACACACGCACACACACACACATACACTCTTCTGGGGGAGCAGCTTTTGTGAGCCTCGGACTCCAGTGGGACCATGACATCTGCTGTGGACACTCAGCAGCACAGCTGACATGTCTTTGAAAAGTAAATTGTTAGTGTCTCTTAGGGAACAGAGCAATTTCCTCTGTCCGTCAGAGACAAGCACTTGGATTGAGAGAGAGTACTTAGTTCTCATGGAAGTTAGCATCTGAAATAAGTGTCAGAAGCCAATCTCTTGACCCTGAAGTTGAGGTCAACCAGTCCTGGTCAGGGTCAGGAGCTTAAAAGAAAGGTTGTTAATAGAGTTTAATGGGGTGAGGCTATTTCCAACTGAATCTTCAAAAGCCTTTCAGGCTGTAATTAGAATTTACCCTTTGCTTAAAAAAAATGACTCTACCCCTTCCACAGCCATTGATTCTTATTTATTGATACTACTTAATTAGTGGCATTAAAATAATACACTTAAAACAGTCGAATGTTCAGTGTTTCTCTTTATTCTTTTCTCTTCCTGTTCCAGCCATACCAAAGGGTTTTAAATTTTCTGAACAAGCCATGTCATTTTGAGGTTGGCCTTAAACATGTTGTTTTCTCTTTTACTCTTCCCATTTCCTTTGCCTCTCTGCCTGGCTAATTCCTCCTCAGCCTGCGAGTCCTGAGCTGTGTCCACCAGCATCTTTTGGGCTTGGTGGGGCACCACTTGTGGTAGCTCCCCAAACCTCTGGGCTTACCCCCCCACATGTCGCACTGCAGCTTGTCTGCTAGGACCATCCACCTCTGCACCAAAAGCTCTCTAGTGCTTGGCACACGCTGGGTACTCAATATTGTTGGGTGAATGAATACATGACGACTAGAGAAATGAACAAATATGTGAAGTGCTCGGCAATTGGTAGAAGAATAGTGTCTTTTAAGTGTTATTGTGCATCAGGATCTCTTGGAAGACTTGATAAAAATGAGAATTCTTAAGTTCTAACTGTAGGGATTTTGCATGAGACATGATGATATGTGTGGTAAGCTACAAATAATTTGTTACTGCTAGAGCATAAAACGTGAGACAGAAGGGGAGGTTGACAAGGCCAGAAGAATAGGCAGGAATAAGATTTGGAGGAAGTGCCAATGGGCTTGGGTTTCATTTGCAGTACAGGTTATGGAGAGTCAGCCAAGGGCTTTAAATATGATTGGGTTCATGTCGTCTGTAGAAAGTACATTCAATACTGGTTCTCAATCTTGTCTGCGTCTTAGAATTATCTGGGTTATTTTAACAAATAAGCAATAAAGCTTGGGTCTATCCTGAGTGATTTGAATTTAATTGTTCTGAGGTATGGCTGAACTTTGGATGGTGTCAAAGCTTTCCAGGTGATTCTAATATAAAGTAAAAACTGAGAACTACCAAGTAGAAGAGAAAATCTGTCCATACAATTTGGCAATCAACTCTCTTGTGACATCTCTTAAATTACAGTTGTGTTTTGAGGAAAAGCAAATTAAAAACCACATTGAAATATCACTGTACACTTAGCAAAATGGCTAAAATAAAAAATAGTAGTAGAACTAAATACTGGGGAGCATGCAGAGAAATCAGATCTCTAATACAAAGCTCGTGGGAACCTATGATAGTTTCATAAAAGCTAACCATGCAACTACCATACAGCCTGGTGTTTGTATTCCTGGGCATTTATCCCAGAGAAGTGGAAATGTAGGTTGACAAAAAAACTTGTACGCAAATGTTCATAGCAACTTTAATTACAATAGCCCCACATTGGAAACAATCCAAACGTCCTTTGATGGGTGAATAGTTATACAGATTTTGGTATGTCCATATGATGGAATACTACTCAGCAATAAAAAAGAACAAACTATTGACCCATGCAATAAGTTGGATGGATCTCAAGGGCATTATGTTCAGTGAAAAAAGCCAATTTGAAAAGGTTACATGCTATATGATTTTACTTATATAACATTCTTGAAATGACAAAACAATGGAAATAGAGAAAAGATGAGTTTTGCCAGAGGACAGAGATGGGAGTGGATGTGATTACAAAGGGGTAAACTTACGGAGTCCCTTTGTGATGATGGAATAGTTCTGTATCCTGATTATGGTGGTGGTTACACCAATCTATACAGGGGACTGAATTGCACAGAACTACATCTACACATAAGCACACAGCTGAGTGACAGGTAAAAAGTGGTGAAAGCTGAATGAAGTCTGTAGTCTAGGTATGAGTACTAAAGTCATATAAGATGGCACACGGAAGTTGGGTGAAAGGTTCATGGGACTCTACGTTCTATGTTTGCAACTTCCTATCGTCTACTAGTATTTCAAACTAAAAATAAAAATTATAGTTATGTATTGTCATTCATTAGTTGTATTATTTAAAATTCACGCATTTGTATTTTAATTCTTCAGGTAGACTGGAGATTTAAGTATAGTGACAGTGTCTCATAATTGCCTTACTTTAAGTCAATGTTATATAATTCAATACAAAGTCCATTTATTTCAATAAACATTTGAGGGCTTACTAGATATAAAATTAATAAGTTTTAGTCTGCTAACCATTAATATTATATTGTCCATCCAGCCCAGCATTGTGACGTGTACAGAGTGAGATCTCAAAATACAATATCATTTGCTAGCCTTATTAATTTTTATGGTGATACGTGATAGACCTCTTCTTTATATAAACACTACATTTTCTTTGTTTCCTTTCTCTGAAAAGATGGAACATAATGTCAGGAAAATACATTTTCCAAATTAATTTCTGTTCTTTAGGTTTCTAAGCCACAAGGACTAATGAAAATATTTATTTGAACCATACATATATTATATGTTTTAAGTTGGCAAGTATATGGTCTTAGACCAAAAGGCATAATATATATTTCTATTCTTACCTTGAAATCAGGACAAAACAGCTTACTCTACCAAATGACATTCTTAGTCTTTTTTTTTTTTCTTTAATAATCACTAAGCTTAAATTTGTAGGGAGGAGTGCAATTTTCTTAATGTTTTCTACTTGGTTCAACATTCCCAGACAGCAATTACAAGCCAAATATCATTTCAGTAAATGAGAAATTCTTGTTTTCATGTACTGCTTGGCTTTATTACACATGAAGGTTAATTGGGAGGCTTCTGGAGCTTATCTGGGTAATGATGAACAGCTGCAACAGATTGCCCTCCCCCTACCCCACCTCGTTTTGACCGAACTGCACCCAAACAAAACCTCCTGCAAAGGGAACATGATTAAACCACACTGCAGATCCCGGTTGCAGTTGTATCTGAGTGAACATCGTAGAAAGCCAGAGGGAAACAGAAAGCATGAGAGGAAATGCTCAGTTTAGCAAAGATGGCGCCCCCCGCCCCTCCCCCCAGGCCCCTGCAGCTATCAGATTTGACTCCTGGAGTTCCAAAGCACTGTGCTTAACTAGATCTTCATCCTGCAGGACTAAGTGGTACCAGCCATGGCAAAAATGGGCCTGGTAATACAGAGGAGCTCAATGGCGGATTTTACTAACCTTAGTGTAAGAGCAACCCTGCTGATTTCAGTAGCAGAGAGAGAGGATGGCTCTGATTGCTTTGAAGAGCTTCTAGAGTACATTACCTGTCTCATGAGATCTTTAATAATAACAGCAACTGTGTTTGAGTGACTTGTCATGGGTTAAGCATTGTACTAAATGTGTGACATGTGTCGCCTCAGCTAATGCTCTCTATTACTGTAGGTAGAATTATTACGTATATGTTAGAGATTATGCCTAGAGGACTTATGGAGCTTGTCTAGGGTCACAGAACCAGGGGTTGTTTGAGCCCGGGCTTAAGTTCAGGTCCATCCTTCCCTAGAGACTCACTCTTTTCCTCCTGGGTGCAGGTTAACAGATAATGCCATCCATGGAACTCATTCAGAGAATGAGTTGCCTGGTAAAGAATTTATTAGAGTGGTAGATATCTTCCCAGTTCAGTTAGCCATTGGCCAAGTCACCAAGGAGATAGCCAATACTCTCTCTGGTTATCTGTGTGTGTATTTAGGGTGCCCTGCTTTCCATTGTGTGGTATTGTGATACTGCAGTGTGTGTTAGGGAGTTAAAGTTTTCAGGTAAAAGAAACTTGCTTAGTGATAAAGGAAGAGTTAGTAATGCTTTGGATGGCAGATGGATATGTGCCATTGGTGCCCTCGCTTGCTGGTGGGGTTCTCATCCAAGGTTCCTCTAGTCCACACACTCCTGTTTGACCCTTTCTACACAGCTTGGTCCTGTCATGATCTTCATCTGAAGCATTAAGGGGCTTCATAAACAGTCTTTCATCTCACTGTCTGTTTTTAAAATGATTCCTTCTACCTCTTATCTTTTTAGTTTATGACAACAAGGAAGTTCGGTAACAGCTTCAGAGGGCAGGTTTGGAATCAGACAGACCCAGGTTCAAATTCTAGTACAGGCACTTGTTGATACTTAGACACACATTTTGGTCAAGTCACTTAATTTCTCTGAGCTTCAGTTTTCTCATCTGTAAAATATGAGCAAGGATACGGTATTTTCGGGTTGCTGCAGGAATTACATGAGATGATTCATGTGAAGGCCTATTTCTGGCACAATGAAAGCATTCAAATGTTAGTCAAAAGTCATTATCAACAACAATCCTTCATACCTGCTCTTCCCATAATTTGGAATTCTTTTTTTTTTTTTTTCTTCACTAATCTCTAAGCTTCCTTTGGCTCTAGTGTACCATTTAGCAAACATGAAGACCATGCATGTGTAGTTCTGTGCAGTTTCAAAACTTACATTGCTCTGTATTCTAGCTGCCAAACACTGTAATAACCCCCACTTTCTTAATTTTTCTTCCTCTGATACATAATTTAGCACCTGTGTAAACTTATGCAGGTGTGCTCAACTATGTATAAATGTTTGCATATATGCTTCTATTACATTTATTTATATGATTCTGTGTACAAGCAGTTTCTTTATTAAATTATATACTCCCCAGGGCCAAGGATCACATTTTCTACTTTTGCAACAGGTCTGGGTGTCCTTCCAAGAATAGATTTTTAGGAAGGCTGAAACTAAAACATATAGTTCCGCTTTAATGAGATGTTAATGGCAAGTTTCCAAACGTTGTGATTGTGTTTTTATCTAGAGCGTTATTTCTTAAAGAAATGTCAGCAAAGCTCAGCATTCTATAGAGATGTTCAACCTGGGGGCCTTGAGTTGGTTGAAATGACTTTTGACATTTAAAGAATTAAAAGAACAAATCTATGATTTGAGAAATAAGTCAACATTAACAAAAAGAAAGAAAGGGTTTAGGGGCACCCGGGAGGCTCAGTCTGTTAAGCATCTGCCTCTTGGTTTGGGCTCACATGTTGATCTTGGGGTCATCAGATGGAGCCCCAGGACAGCTCTGTGCTCCGCAGGGAGTCTGCTTGGGATTCTCTCTCTCCCCCTACCTCTGTCACTCCCCTCATTTGTGCTCCCTCTCCCTCTCTCTCTAAAATAATAAATACATCTTTTTAAAAGAAAAGAAAGAAGTTTAGTAATTGTGACTTTCAAGAAAACCTCAGGCTGTATTTCCTTTGATCCATGAAGTGACTGATACATTGGATTAAGAAAATGTCAAGTCCCTTTTATGATGGGAAATGTCGACATACAGATAAATAGAATAGCTGCTGGGACTATCCTATATCCACTACCTAGACTTACAGTATCATTTTGTTAAAATAGTTAATGTAAATTAGGATATTAAGTCATTTATCTCTGAATCCTTGAGTACAGACCTCTGTAAACAATAAGGAATTTCCCCACATAATTACAGTGCCACTATTGACCTAACAAAACTTAGAAATCTTTAATATTATCTAATAATAATTTGTATCCAGGTTTTCCTGGTTGTCACTTGAAGTATCTTTAACAGTTGGCTTGTTTAAAGCAGAGCACATTAAGGACCACACGGAGTACTCAATGGGCACGTCTCTTAAGCCTCAGCTGGTCTGGAAGAGTTCTGTCCTCTACCAACACCCCACTTCGGTTGTATTCACTTAGTAAAAAGACAAGGCTATTTGACCTGTGGAAAGTCCCCTCTTCTGGAAAACTACTGATTGCTTCAGTGAAATGGCATTTCACCAGTTACATGACTAAATTTGTCCTATATTCTTTCGTTATGCTTATTCATTTGAGATCAGCTGTGTGAGGCACAAGACTGGACTTTGTCCTTAGAGAAGTTGGAATCTAATATACATTCTTGTCAGATTCTTTTAAAAATTTTGCTATCAAATCCCACCTTCATCATATTTCAAACATAAATTAGTTTTTCTTGTTTAGTGAAAACAAAACTGGTGCTTACAATTATTTTTCAGATTTTAACACAGTACCCAAAAGCAAACAATGTTACAATGGTTAGATGTCATCCTGTTTACATCTGATAATTCACTTCTATTTGTTTTGTGGATTATTATAATAAACTGTCTAATGGTTAAAAAGAAAAAGAAAATGTCAAGTCATGCATAATGGTCATAATAATAATTGCTGCAGGGGCCCCTGGGTGGCTCAGTGGGTTAAAGCCTCTGCCTTCGGCTCAGGTCATGATTCCAGGATCCTGGGATCGAGCCCCGCATCGGGCTCTCTGCTCAGCAGGGAGTCTGCCTCCTTCTCTCTCTCTCTGCCTGCCTCTCTGCCTACTTGTAATCTCTGTCCTTCAAATAAATAAATAAAATCTTTAAAATAAATAAATAAATAAATAAATAAAATCTTAAAAAAAAAATCGCTGCACTTTTCCAGCGCTTAGTAGGTGTTGGTGCCTTGTTAGGAGCTGGTTTGTCTTGTCTCAACTAGTCTCCCCAGCACTCCCTGGGGTAGGCATCATGTTCCTTCCCACATCAGGTACCGGGAAATTAACGTTTAACCCGTTGTCCAGAATGTAGCCAAAATAGAGGCAGGCCATGTTGACCACTAGGCTATACTGCCTCTTTCACACGAGGGAGTTTTACAGATGACCTATAAAGATAATTCCAGCAGTTTTCTTTCCCTTCATCCACACCACGTCTTCCCAGCTCCCCCACAAAGGGAAAGAAAATTCTACTAGTATATTCATGATTACTTAGTGTAAATAAATAATGTCAACTGCAGGGGTTTGGGACAGTTTGCAAGAAAAACTCAAGAAAGAAAAAGAGAAGTCTCTCCCTGGTTGTTTGCCTTCAGATGCTCCTGCTCTCCACTGGGCTGGCTCTCTACTCACTGCCTGCAGCTGGGGTCCTCAAGAGAGCGTTGTCCTGTTAGAACGAAGCCATTAAGGAAAAGCCCTCAGTGCCTTTCAGAAGACAGACAGGAAATACCTTTTGCTTTCTTTCTTTTGCTCTTATCCTCTCCCTTTTCCTTCCTCAGCTCTGTTCTTTTTGGAATAAGTAACGGCTAACTTCACCCAGCCGTTGGGTAACTTGAGCCCTCCCGGAGCACAGTCTGAGAACGTTGGCTCTGAACATGCACACACCACACACAGCTGCTTGGGGCCCTCCTTTTTGGCAGCCTTACAACTCTCATCTGCTTCTGCTGGATCTCAGGACACAGCAGTTACAGAGCTGGCCTCTGGGCCTGCACGTAAGGCATGCTTTAGTAATAAAAACATCGAGCTGGTCTCTTGCAACTTCAAACATTCTGTGAGTTTCTCAGCCTTGAGTCCTAGGGGACCCAAGAACTTCTCAGTGGAGTCAGCATGACAGTGTGGTTAGTTTGTCGAAGAATCCTTTCATTTGTTCTCTTTAACAATAGGGGTACATAGAGAGATTCCAAGTCACAGCAACGCGCTATATTCTGCCTAATGGCAGAGGGGAGAGGGGCGAGGGGAGCACGGGGCTCCTCAGATGCTTGGGTTCTGACAGGTGCTCTGCCGCAGTCACACTTTGTAATTCTGTGCTCTGTTTCTTAAAGAGGCCCTTATACATTGTACAATTTTCGGGCCACTTAAAACCTAGATCTGCCCTTGGTTGGGTGGCTTTTTGAGCAATGGTTCAATCTATCATCTTTGACTAACAAATTTAAACCTCTGATGGTTGAATATGAAAAGGTTAGTGCAAATAATATGAACAACTAAAATTTCTTGGGTCTTTACATGTATCAGGCACCGTGGTAAATATTTTTCTTATATTAACTTCCTCAACTCTCACAAAAAGCCTTAGCAGTAAGGTCTATTATTAGCCCATTTTTAGGATGGGGATATTAAGTAAATCACCTCAGGATTCCAACTAGTAAGGAACAAAGATTGTACTTGAGCCTATCCAGAGCCTGTACTGTCTGCCATGGTACCCTCCGCCATGGTACTCTCTGTTGGTATGAACTGAGTTTTTATTTCACTTCTGGTTCTTTTGATGCCTTTGTTCTTTGTCTTCACTAAGTCAATGCATTTCTTGTTGCCTTATTTTCCTCCTCAGATTTTATTTCTCTCCTTTCCAGAGATGAGAATGGATTTGCCTATTGGATATTCGAGATTGGAATCCAGGAATCTGCAAAATGTACTCCAACCAAAATCCAGAGAAGGCAGATGCCTTGCCATTTGGCAACAAAAGTGGGATGGGGACTTCAAGCATCTATCTTTCACTCCTCAATGTAAAGACTCCTCTACAGAATGTACTTACATCATAATAAGTATAGAGTATAGTGTAGTGTAGTAGTATTGTACGTATAGAGTATAGAATAGAATTTCTCTCTGCAAAGTTTGACTTCAATTAGTGTTCTTATCTTGATTAAAAAAAAAAAACTTTTATTTTACATGTAAATAGTTGTATCTTTGTTCACATCAAAAGAAATTCCAGGCTGTATTACAAAAGGGAGCAGTTAACGTCTGTGACTCACATTATCATTACTTTTTCAAAAAAAGCCAGTCATTAAATAAACAGCACATATTTCAGTTCTGTGTTGTTTATGTTTTCACTACATTCTTCTGTGAAATCTAGCATAAATATATAAGTTGAAGTTGTTTGTTTAGAGGAGTCCAAAACCTTTACTCCCATGTGAGGAATGAATGTAGATTTTTCTTTTGAAGCTTAGATGTTTCTCACAGTATTACGTGATTAGTTGGAGTTTCATCCATTCTCAAGGTCATTGCATATCTGAAACCCTCAGGAAACACATTGTATTATTGTTCTTGAACCATCTGAGCATTATAGATTGATTGAGTTAAAAAACCATGTAATGGATAAAAAGCACATAGTTGCATTATTATGGTTTTCTTCATTTAACACCAGAATTTGTAACTGTTGCTTTAAATGTGTATGATGACAGCTCCCTCAAAATTCAGATAAATGACCATCTCTGTTATTTCTTCTTGCATTCTCTGTGTATAACACACAAAGCCTCACAATATTCTCTGCCCTCACCCAACCTACACTAAGAATTTCTACTCTTCACATTTTGCAATAATTCCTCACTAAGCCTTAGGGCTATAAAGGTAACTTAAATGCCAGGAGACACAACTCACCCATTCAGGCTTTTGAAGACTTCTCACCTCCAACCCCTGGGCCTGTCAGTCTCCCCAGTCCCAAATAAGGAGAGAAAGAGAGGAAACAATGCCTCTCATCTACTCTAACTTCTCCTCAAGAGACAACAATAGGGTTCTGGTTTTTTTCACTTTCACATTCTTGGAAAGAGAGTTGGCCTGTGTTACCTCAACGTCCTTGCCTCTTTCAGTCCTTGGAAGTCTCCTTGTCCTCATGACTGCAGCACTGAAACGGCTGGCCACTCCATTCTCTGAACTCTTCCACTCTTTACTTTCTAAACACTATCCACTTTTGGTTCTCTTCTTAGCTCCCAGACTACTTTCCCCCTCTTGGCACCTTTTATTGATTCGTCTTCCCCTGCTCAATTCCCAAATGGTATCTAAATTTCTAATTGTATTTGTTGTTCCTTTCTTCAGCCTTACAAATCACCATGAGCGATCTCACCCACTCTCTTGGCATGAAGTCTATCATTTTTTTCTACAACTTCTACAAGTTCAAGCCTCCTGCTTGATCCTCTTATCTGACCGCAACACACAAACCTTTAGCTGACCTTGAACTGCTCCTGCTGGAAGAACTGAAGCACCATAAACTCAACATGTGCCAAAAGAAAACTATCATCTTCTCTGAAGAACCATCCTTTGTTTTGTATTCTACATGGACATGGGTAAATGTCATCACTGTCGATGATCCATTCATCTTAAAATGTCAGAGTTCTTCACCTCCTCTTCTATCTTATTCCACTAGCCAATCGTCCACCAAAATCTTGGCAAGTCCATCTTGAAATGCCTCTCAAATTCATTTACTCTTCTCTTCCCATTGTTATTCTTTTAAATATGTCACATATAATCACAGATAATTCTATTTACCTAGCCGGTATTTGTGATTGCAGTATCTCCCTCCTTCCCTTCACCTCCACCGTATTCTTTATGCCACCAGGATGGTCTTTCCAATATGCATACTATCAGGAGATGCCTCTGTTTACAAACTTATAGTTCTTTAAGGATCTGTAGCATAGGTAGAAAAAAAATCATACAACAAAATATAGGAATAATTCCATTGTTAGTAAAAATAACACAAAGGCTCTCACACACACACACACTACATCAAAATGTGAGTAGTGCTTAACTTGTTATTGCTGAACCATCGTATTGGAATCTGTTGTATTTTTCTCTTTTTGCTTGTTCTTATTTTCTGTACTGAGCATGTGTGACTTAAGTCACAAAGCAAAAATATTATTTAAAAACAAACTGATGGGGTAAAAAGAGCTGACTTAAGTAACTTGAGAAAATAATATTTTTGCTAGATACTGTAAGGATAAAAACAAAAAGAACTATACATAAACACTGTGCTCTGGCTGGTGAATTCATTTCTCTCAGGGTTGTGGGTTAGCAAATCCATAACTCTATAAGCACACAAGAACTAAATGAATATGTAAATAAATTGTAGATAATGAGAAACAGGTTTCCCACTGTCGGGGAGAGAAGTTATAAATAAGCAAGCAGGGAAGGCTAGAATAAGCTCTGTAGTGCGGGATTAGCATTGGAAACTCACGTTTAGCTTAATATTTAGACAGATAGACAGAGACAGAAATAATTATAAATACGTGTGTATATGGTTGGTATACGTGTTTATATTACCCTGCTCTGTCCTTAGAGAGGGCATGGAAGCAGTAAAACTCCAGCAGCAACAACCATACCCAGCACATGGATCTTGGTTTCCACATGTCATTTTCCAACAAAAAAACCAATTCTCCTTGGAGAAATGTCTGATTTCAGTCCTGGGTCAGGGAAAATCCAAGGTGAGCCTGAGGCATTTGTGGTGCCAGAATGAAAGGAAGTGCATTTTTTAAAAAAGATGAAGCATGTCAAAAGGACATAGGAGCTGACTTGAAAGAGCTTGAAATGACCAGAGGGGGAACAATTTGAGAAAAAAAAAATTGGAATTGGATTATAACTTGAAAAACAAAACAAAACAAAAACACGATTCCATTCTAATATAAATAACTAATGAATAAACAAATAAATAAGGGAGAAGAGGCAAATCTTTCTTAAAGGATTACAGATAATATATGGAGATGCTACTTCCCTCTTCCAGGTGGTAGGGGTGGGGGAGTGGAGCTTAACTCTTTCTGTGCAGGCTAGAATTAACAATTCTGTTCTAATGAATTGTCATGTCTTGCAAGCTTCTTGTGACACTGGAACTCTCTAAAGTTATTTCAGGAACATGACAATTCATTAGAAGAGGGGAAAAATTGTCCCTGCATCTTGGAGAATCCTGGCAGACTGCACCTTAATGTGTGAGCAGTCTTGACCTCACTAGTGATATGCAATTCTGACATCATGTCCCACCCCCTATGTAATGCAATGAGTTGGGCATATCACCTGTAAAGAATTCTTCCCCAAATCATGCAAAAACATCAGACAAATTGAAACTGAGGGACATTCCATAAAATACCTCACTTGTACACCTTCAAAGTGTCAAGGTCATAAAAACCAAGAAAGACTAAGAAACTTTCACAAATGAGAGGAGGCTAGGGCACAGGATGATTAAACATTGGGTGACACCCTGGATTAGGTCTTGGGACAGAAAAAGGACACGAATGGAAAAAAAAGGTGAAATTGGAATGAAGTCTGTAGTTTCATTAATGGTAATGTATCAAGGTTAATTTCCTAGTTTGATTAAATGTTCCTTGGATACATAAACTGTTAAGATTAGGGGAAGCTGGCTGAAAGGTATATGGGAACTCTCTATACTAACTTAGTAACTTTTGTGTAACTCAAATATTAATTCAAAATAAAAACTAAAAAAAAAAAAAAAAAGAGGATACATGGCTTCCCATTGTCTGTACAGTGCTTGTCTTGAAAAACTCATCTTGGAAGTTTTTCAAAATGACATGCCTGGGCTCCACCTGAAAGACTGATTCAGTAGGACTGTCAGTGAGCCAGGGGAACTCAGGATTGTGAAGTGCCACAGGAGTTTCTCAGACGCTGCAGGTGTTGCAAAACCACTTGTCTGCAGGACAGACAGAGCAGGCCAGTGACATTGCCCCTGCAGAGCCCTGAGAACTTTTTATAGTAAACAATTGCTCAGAGACTATAACCAGAACTGGTCTTTACAATCACAGTTAAGAACAGACTAGTTAATAAGACAGACATCATTCTGAGTTGAGGGAATATGACAGGTAAATTAAATAACTTTTCAAAGAATTGCATGGAATCTGTGAATTTTATTTTGAAATACAGTATATGGTAAGTGTGCCATTTGACAACCCTAAGCCCCAAAAGCTTATTAAATATTTATGGACCCAGGAATTATTTCCACACCTTCATTTTGCATTCCATTTACTTTGAAATGAGAATTTACACATGATATATTTCCAGCAGGACTTTCATGAGGCCGTCCTACATTTGTAAAGCTTTTTGTGAACTGACACACTCTAAAGTGATTTCAATAAACAGAAACAACAAGGACAAAACAAAAGTGCGCACTAACTTGGTAAGATGTAGGGGAAAGTTAAAAAAAAAAAAAACAACTGATTAAAAAGAGTTTCAAACAAGATTAAAATCAAAGAGGCCATGTAAGTTCAATCCCAAGTGGATGTACGTGTCTCTGTGAGTGTATGTGTGCATGAAGCCTCTCACTGAGGTCCACGAAGACTCAGAGGTTCATGAGGAAGTGCAAAGGGTTCCTTGGAATCTTGGGAGGGGGGAAAATATATATAGAGAGATATATCTATATATCTATATATCTATTATATACTTTTATTTCTAGAGATCCTTTTTCTCTTATATATATAAAATATGTATTATATATATATCTTTTAAAATATATATATATATTTTTCTGGGGATTCTCTCTCTCTTTTTAAAAATTTTTTATTTATTATTTATTTGTCAGAGAGAGAGAGAGAGCAGGGCGAGCAGTAGACAGAGGGGAAAAAACAGGCTCCTCCCCACTGAGCAAGGAGCTAGAGGTGGGACTTCATCCCAGGATCCTGAGATTACAACCTGAGCCAAAGGCAGATGCTTAACCAACTGAGCCATCCAGGAATCCCCTCCTGGGGATTCTCAATAAGGATTGTGAGCCAAAAATAATAAAGAAACACTAACCTTGGGGGTAGCCTTTCAAGAAACAATAGCATACTTTTATAGTAACTAAATTACTTTTTAAAATGAAATAGCAAAAAGAAAAAATAAAAACAGATGCACTGTGATTCCATCTCATAACAAAAGAGTTATTGCTAATATAGACAATTTATTTTTCTCCAACAGAGAGTTGAGAAAAGTCTTAGAATGCAATGAACGCTCCCTGAAAGCATGGCCGAGATGGAAGCCTCAGTCCACGGGGTAGGTCATTCACAGAGGAATAGCAGAGCTTATGTTTTGGATTAATTACTCTGGCTGTTATGCAGCAAAAGACTCTGGAGGGCAACAGGGGATGCCAGAGACTGTTTAGGAGGCTGTTACAGTAATTCAGATGAGCGAGAACAGGGACTATGCCATTTCGGAAGCTGTGTAGGTAGAGAGCAGTGGTCAGAGTCTTGATATATGCTGAGGATAAAACCAGCATGATCTTCTGACTGGTTGTGTAGGGGGTGTCGGGAAAGAAGAGCCAAGGAAATCAAGAAACGCCAGGGTTTTTGGCATGAGCAAGTAGAAGGATGGGGTTGTCCTCGAAGAGATGGAGAAGACTGTAGGTAGAGAAGGTTTAGGGAGGTCAAGAGTTCAGTTTGATCTGTTAAATTTGAGGTGTTAGACATCCTAGTGAAGATATGGAAGAGGCAGTTAGCTATAGGAGTCTAGTATTTGGGAGAGAGGTTTGCACTGGAGGTCTACATTTGAGAACCATCAACACGTGAATGCTAGGGTTAATCATGGGACTTGGGGAGGTCACTCAGGGAGTGAGGGTAGATGGTGAAGAAAAGATGCCAAGGACTGAGCCTGGGACTCTCTAACACTAAGTCTTCAAGGAAACGTAGCAGAACCAATCAAGGAGAGTAGGAAGGAGTGACCAGTGGGGAAGAAGGCAAACTGGGAATGTAGCATCCTAGAAACCAGTATAAAGAAACTGTGCTAAGGAGGAGTGAGTGACCTACCTTGTCACATGCTGAGCTGACAGACAAGTAGGATCATCAGTGAGAACTGACCATTGGATTTACTAACATGGAAATTACTGATGACATTGTCAAGAACAGTCTCAGTGGAGGGTTGAGGGCAAAATCCTGACTGAGTGCATTCCAGACAGAATGGAGGAAAGAAACTAGAGATAAGTCAAGCAATTTGCTGCTGGGGGAGTGAGAGAAGGGAGTTGGTAGGCAAAGTGAGGTCAAAATAAGTGCTTTTGTTTCTTTTTAAGATGGGAGAAATAATAGTGTGTCTAAATCCTGATAGAAATGATCCAACAGACAGTGAAAAATGAATGGTATAGGACATAGAGAGGAGAGGTGGTGGACTGACAGACATTTTGGGGAGGCAAGAGAGATGGGATCTAGTAGACACAAAGGGCTGACACTTAGAATGGAAATTTCATCTCTGGAAGAGGTGTGGATGCAGAGAATGTGGATAGATATTTTGGTAGAAGCCTGTGGAAATTTTCTCCTAATTGCTTCTATTTTCTCAGGGAAGTGAGAATTAAGATCAGGAGCTGAAAACAAGGATAGTCCAAAAATTTAATGAAGCTATAAACACGTCAAAGAGACTCCTTACTTTTGAGTTCTTTCTTTTAAGCGCTGTTTATTTGCCAGAGTCTCCCATGAATGGAATCCACAGAGGACAAGTGCCATGATAATGTGTACAAAGAACAGCTGCCATAGACGACTCTTGTCTAGCTGTTTGATGTGTAACTCAAAGTGATAGTCTTCCAGAACTCAGAAACGTGGATGAAAATTGCACGGCTTCAATCCCTTGGAAAATGTTCCAAAGGAGGGTAACCCATGGCAACTGCTCCAACTGCTCACAGATGACTCACCTGAGAACTTACCCGTAGAATCCCATGGAAACAGAGCAGACAGATTCATCTTGACCCCAGAGGTTTGGTTCCACCCCAGGTTTAAAGTGTTTTTCTTCTTCTGTACCCTGTGAGTTTCCTGAAGCAACGATTCATGTTTAGCCCTGTGTCTCTTCCCTTTTAGCTGTCAGGTCCATTTAGCGAGGCAAAGCCACTGAGATTTCACTGCCTTTAAAGTCTGGTGGTTCCTCCCTGGCTGCCATCTGCAGAGATGCACCACAGGGGTGCGCCTTGGTGCTCGCTGTCACTGGATGGGCTGCCTTTAAGCCCGGGGCTTCCTGAGACAGCCGCAGCACATTCAAACAGAGAAATGCATCAGGAAATAGACTTCAATCATTTAATGGTTCATTCGGCTATTTAGAACTTTGGAATTTATGAGTCCCTTCCCTTACAAAGGCATTTTGAGAAAAGAGGGGAATATTAAGAAATCATTTTAAGAGAAGAAGAAGAAAGAAAATGGCAGCTCTGAAATTTTTATTTCTGTCTTGGGTAGTTCACCTACAGAGAAAAGGAATTGATCATTGTGTGTGTGTGCATGCACCCATGTGAGTGTGTGTTTGAAAATCTGGGCGGACCTCAGGACCTTTACTCACTCTTGTACAATGGGCAGTTCTATATTATTTTAAGTCCTCCACACAGTCTCCATTCACTAACTCGTCTAGTGGGTATGAATCAACAGTTTCCACCACAATTCAAGGTTAAGTCTTTTCACCCTCTGCCCACCTGGGGACCTACTGTTGAAGGTCAGCCTTCTGCTCTCCCCACTCTTCCCCAGGCTGGCTGATCTCCCTCCAGGGTAGAGGAAGGAAAGCAGCCCGTGTATATCAGAGCACTTGCTCCCAACAGCCCATCGTGATACAGGAGGAAAATTCTGAGTGAGCTGTTAATCTGTTGGCAGCTTGAAATCAGTCATGGTGGGTGTCTCTACATCACAGAAATTGGCAAATGTTATAAATCAGCCTCTACTCCCTCTAGGGAGCTGTTTTACTAATACTCTGCTGGGTTAGGGGTGGGGAATTTGCCTGGGCCCTCGGTGCTTTGAGCTCTCTGGACTTGTCAGATAGTTCCCCTTTGCTCCCATCATCTGTGAGTTCCTTGGAGACTCCCATGATCATTGGGGGGCTCTAATGTGACAGGCAGTGCATGCTGGACTTTGGCAAACCACCCCCAATCCTCAGTAAGCTTCTGGTTTTAGATGATCACCCCAAACACTCCTGTTGTTGGGAGTTTATTTGCACTCTGGGCAGGATCTTTTCAGATATTATATTAGTTTTCTATGGTTGTGTTAAAAATGCCAGAAACTTAGTGGCTTATTGGCAAAATTCAGTGATTATTGGCAAAATTCAGTTTCCTAGTGGGTGTAAGACTGGTTCCTTACTGGCTACCAGCCAGGGGCTTTTTTTTTTTTAGCTCTTAGAGGTTCCTTTCAGGTTTTTTTGGTCACATGTTCCTCTCACAGGGCCTTTGACTCTATCCAGCTTGCAAAGAGAGTCTTATGTGATATGATGTAACAGTGGGAGTGACTGTCTCATCATCTTTTCCTAATCTAAGGAGAGACATTCCAATGATTTTCCACACGAAATAACACCATCAAGGAAATGACATCCAATCACCTTTGCCATATTCTGTTAGTGAGAAGCAAATCACAGGTTCTGGCCACATTCCATGGGAGGGGGTTGTAGAGGATTGGGACTCATGGCAGGTGACCGCAGGCAGTGTCTTCCATACCACTGTGGGTTCTCCACCTGGCTCCTGAGTTCCATGGACATTGGATTTCCTGTCAGAGGGGAGCGCAGTTTCCTCTCAACACCGACTCAGCTTTTTCTATCTTGCCACCAGAGCAGGCTGCTGTCTTCTCCTTCTTTCAGGATTTCCCACAGACATGTCTATGGTGTTCCACTGGAGGGAACATTGTGAACCCCTCTGATGGTCACTGTGAAGCCCATCGTCTTTGGACTTGAAGTATTTTAAAGCCAAACACAGATATCATAACGATGCCCATTAGTTGGGTTATATACGGTTACATTTTCCATTAAATGTCAGTTCTCCTGGAGCCAGCAAGCACATATTTGAAAACAAAACACTTGAGGGAATGATACTACATTAATCTCCCACTGGAGCCCGATGTTTCAATGGACTAAGGGGAAACATACATTTTGTTGTTTTGGTTCATTCTTTTTTTATTTCTGAAATAAACTGGGCAGATTGCAGGCTGCTGGTCATCACTAAGCTGACCCAAACCATCGGAAGCTTTTCATCTTTTCTCAGTGACATTAGCAGAAGACTGATGTCATATGTGGCACTAGTTTGAGCACAATGCCATCTTTCAAGTAGAGGCATGCTCTTTATTTCATGGCTTTACACTCCCGGGCTAGCTCTGAAAAAAGAAATTAGTCTCTCTCTATTCCCCACATTTCCTCCCTCTCCTCCCTTCCTCTCACCTCTATTTCTCCTCCCGTGCTATCTTTTCTATTTCCTGCATTATTTTTATCTTTTCTAATAAGATAATTGATTGCTTGGTTCTTTGTATTAAACTAGATTGAGATTCTTTTACAAAGAAAGTAAAGTTTCTATTATTCCAGGTCATAAGAAAGAGCTTCTAGGTATAGCAACTTCTACTGTTTCTGCTTCCTGTTGTACATGTTATAAATCTGCAGGTTATCCCTTGGCCAATAACATTGGGTGTGGATAGCTCCACCCCTCTGCTGAGAATTTTCTTGGTGCCTTTGTGTCATTTTACCAGGGGTCATGGCTCATTAGTTCCTCTGGGCAGGCCCTTAAACACTCAGGTTGCCTTTGGACATTTATTTTTTTCTTTTATTCAACCATTAAATATTTACTGATCCCTTCCTGTCAAGGGGAAGAAGATACACATTTAAATGGGGAAATGCATCACTTAACTTCAGTGAGATACTTAATAATGACACTTTAACAGTAATTCTTGAACGTTTCTCTAGAGCTCCTTCCCCGCAAAATGAAGCATCTGGTGAATGGCATGTTAATTTCACTCCAAAAAGCCATGAGTGAAAACTACAAACTTTGGAGGGTAGAATTAACTTTACCTTCCCTGCTTGCTTCCCTCCCTCCTTTCCTTCCTTCCTTCCTCCTTCCCTCCCTCCTTCCTTTCTTTCTTCCTTCCCTCCCTCTTTCCTTCCTTACCTCTTTCCTTCCTTCTTCCCTCCTTTCTTCCTTTCCTTTCTATTAAAAAGATCTGGACTGGGATCTCAACTAAGTGAGGCAAGCAAAGATTTCCCAGCTGTTGCCAACTCAAAAAGAATTATATCAATACAGAAAAAGCAGTCATCATAACCAGAAAGCACCAGATATCTGGGACCTAGGCAGCATGGATCAGTGCAGTAACAGGGATGGACAAGGAATCAAGAATTTCTCTACATTGAATATCTCTGTACGGAATATCTCTACATTGTACCTTTAGAAAAAAAATGGAAAGAAAATATCTGGCTCACAGAGACCTTACATTGAGTCATGAGGTAAAACTCCTGCAACAGTGCTCAGCACAGAGCAGGTACCCAGTAAATACTTGTTTGCTGAAGGAGTGTTTGATTTGAATTGCCTCTGAGATGCCTGCACGTGACTGAGCAGTATTTATGGACCTCTTGAGTGCAGTCCCACATCGGGTTTCTCATAGTGTCTCCATATGGGCAGAGCTAATCCCCAGTAAAATAAAATATGGCATAAATATTCAGGACTTGAAGATTTAAGCAAATGTTCTGTGTCCTACCTCTAAACAAGTCTGAGGCTGATCTTGGTTTGCTGCCTGGAGAAGAACCAAATGCTTTATCTAATGGTGGAAGATTCTGTCTCTCTGCTTACAAAGATCTGGTCCAACTTAAAAATAAATGTTTAGGGCGCCTGGGTGGCTGAGTTGGTTAAGCGACTGTCTTTGGCTCAGGTCATGATCCTGGAGTCCCAGGATCGAGTCCCGCATTGGGCTCCCTGCTTGGCAGGGAGTCTGCTTCTCCAGATGACCTCTCTCCTCTCATGCTCTCTTTCTCTCTCATTCTCAACCTCTCTCTCTCAAATAAATTAAAAAAAAAAAAATGTTTGGTTAAGATGATCTCCAGCTTAACCTTTCCGGAGGCTCAGGAAACTGGCTTAAGTATAGCTGTCTGTGGCTATAGATTGTAATGTCTTGAGGTAGGTGGAGAAGTTGTTCCCAAGGCCAGTTCTTCGTCATTTACTAGCTGGTTGTGTTAATAACCTTTGGTATTTACCCCAGTCTTCAACAGGTCAACATCTGCAGGGTAATATATACAGTGGATAATTTTTCTCTTAAACCAATATAACACAATGAGATGCTTGTAACGGATGAGTGAGTTAGGCTCTGCATTCAGCACTATGATTAATCACATCAATTTGTAAAAGGCACATAAAGGTAGTCACTGGGATAAACTGATGATGGTGCTTACAGAATGTGCCTGTTCCCTCCTATTTTCCTGGAGTTGTCTAGCTCCAAAGCTTTCAGACTATGGATAGGTAAGTTGCATTGATTAAGATCCAGTAGAAGAAGCATGATGTTGGTATTTAAATCTCATCTCATCTCTTCTTAATATTGAGCAAATATCGTCCCTTCTCCAGGACTTAATTTCTTTTTCTGTAACAGTGCAACATCAGTGGGATTTTTCAAGTTGTCCCAGAATCATCAAAGACTCAAAGCTGAGAAATTACCCCAAATTCTAAGCCCTGAGAACCACAGCTACTGGTACCTGCTGTCTCTTTGCAGGTTTACTGAGGATTATTCCAGCAGACCTGGTGTGACTGCTCCATTATCTTTTACCCCTGCCTATATAAAACAAAATAAAACAAAACAAAAAACGAAAAACAGAAAACTGAGAAAAACTGAGAAGAAGAGCCTTTTGGGGGAGCAAAATGTTCATTTTCTTTCTCTATCTCCTCTGTTGAAAGAAAGAGAGGGAAGTTCAAGAGAATAACTCATAAACTTGGTGTTGGCTAAAGAAAGGCAGACTGGCACTTCATTCCCTGGTTGAATGTCTGTTTATATAGCAGAGCTGATGAGCTACCTCTGAGCTGACAGATGTGTACATATGGGTGTTCACTGACGTGACACATGTGAACTTGCATATTGGGGAGGGGACTGTCAGGAGCAGAGGTCACTAAGATTTCTCAAAACTTCCCCCAGTTGACACGAACCCCTATACTGAGATGGCTTCCACATGTACTTGGTGCAAGCCTGGAAACTGGCCAAGAACATTAGATGAGTCTGGGAGCAACTGTCTCCAGAGGAATCTCGCCGTGAAGGACAAAAGCATATGACACAACAATGCTAGCTGGGGTCAGCCAAAGATGGGGACAGATTGAACAAGGAATGTCCAGTGTTTAGAGCTGTGGACTGGAGGGGGCACGTTGGAGAGCAGGAACTATGTTGGGACCACAGGCAAGCAGGGAGGTATGCAACCTCACTCTGCCCTGCTCCAGCTCCAGAAGGGATAGCTCAGAAAAGAGGAGAAAGGGGGAACCAGATGAAGACTATGCCTCTGGCTAGGGGAAGGGAGAAGGATATGATGAATTAGATGTAACATTAAGATTTCACCAAATAAAGTGGTGAAACCCATGGACTTGAGCTAAGATGTTGTGTATGTGTGTGTTGGGGGGTGGTCGGGGGCACTTGTCCAGCATAGTTGGGGGCAGTTATTGGAAGAAAACAAAATGGCTTTATATTTATAGTCTAATGAGTTTAGATTTTTCAATACCCCCATTTGCCTTCTTGTCCATGGTTCATCCTGCCATTCGCCAAACACAGTCTCTCTCACAATCCAATACAGTTTGTAACATATAAATATGTGGCTTCCCCTCCCTGCCCACCCCAGTTTTATAAATCCTTGAGATTTGTGTCAAACCCTGCCTCTTCCCAGGGGTGTCTACCCCGGGCTCGTTTTTTTTTTCATCTCACCTCTTCCCTGTTGCCCTCCACAATTCTGGCATTCTTCTGGGATCCACCCTTTGCTTTACATTCCTTTCATTCCAACTGACCACACCCTACTCCGGGGCCTCTGCTAATCTCACCTAGGAAGCGTTGCCACATACTGCGTAAGGACGACTGGCTGAGCCCTGGCTGCACTTGGCAAGCCCTGTGATCGAAACAGGACCACAGCAGCCCAGAGGAGTGTGTTTTTCTAAATTGCACAAGGACTCCCCCAGCAACCCAGGTGTGCACCTGTGAGGTCATTCGTGCTCAGAGGGATCTTTTTGTAAGTTGTATAAAGGTGACCCTGCTGTTTTTAACCATTCCTTGCCCCTACCCTGGTTTCTCTTAATTTCAAATTATTTTGTACAGGGCCGAGAAATCTTTTTTTTTTTTTTTTTTTTTTTTTAAATTTAAGGAATTTCTTTTTTGTACATAAAAGCCATCCATCCACCAGGGCACCACCAACATCATACATATTGGGTATTGTTGCAGAAGGGCTGAAGAGAGATTCAGCCCAGCTGTGCAGTGAAATAAAATCTTCCCAGCACTATGATCCTCAAATTGTAAATGTGTAGACAAATCACTATCAGAGCTCATTAAAATGAGAGCCTGGTTTGCAAGTTCTGGGCAGAAGGTGAGTTCTGCATTTCTAACAAATGCTTAAGTGATGCTAATGAAGCTAGCCCCAACACATTTTTGTAAGCAAATCTCACAGAGTTCTCACAAAGGTTCCTATGAGGCCGGTTTTATTCTTAATCCTACTTTATGAATGAGGAAATTGATAGTCAAACTGATTAAACAATTTAAGCTCAAGTATCTTATTAATAAATGAACAGGGACTCGAATTCAGGTCTAATTCAAGACCTCTTTTTCTTTAATTTAAAAAACTTTTAAAGATTTTATTTGTCAGAAAAGAGAGAAAGAGAGAGAGAGAGAGCGCGCGCGCGCGCGCGCACGAGCAGGGGAAGGGGTAGGCTCCCCGCTGAGCAAGGAGCCCGATGATGGACTCCATTCTTGACCCGGAGATCACAGTCCCCAAAAGCAAGCACCCAACCAACGGAGCCACCCAGGCATCCCTCAAGACCTCTTTTAAACCACCATATTGTATTCTCTCTAGAAGGGTTGGACAGAATAAAATCAACTTCAGGAAGGAATTCCTTTTGGGAAGTAAGACAGGCAAACTTGGTCATGGATTGGCTTTGAACTTCTCAGTTAAACTGGTCACATGCTATTAGAAGTGGAGCATGGGGCAGTGGGAACAAGAGGCTTCAGAAGAGTTTGGAGGGTTTAGGGCAGCTGCAATGGGCCCTGTGTCAGGGAATCAGTAGGAAGGCTCTGCTGAAGCTGGGGGATTGAATCCAAGTATCAAATGAGTGGTTCCTAAACTCCATATTAGAATCAACTATGCAGGTTTTAACTTTCAAAACTGGTGGCATACCTCAGACTAGTTAATCCATAGGCTCGGGGGCTGGGACACAAACATCGGTATTTTCTGAAGCTACCCAGGTAGTTCCAAAGTGCATACAGATAATTCTGGGAACCACTGCTATTTGCTTCTAATGCTAAAAAGGCAAAGTCTTTGATTATTTATAATGAGCCCAAAGAGCACATAAATAATGGTTTTGGGTTTTGGCATAGTTCAGGGTTTAGCAAACTTTTTCTGTATAGAGCCAGACAGCAAATAAAATATTTTAGGCTTTGTAGGCCAAGAGGCAAAATTGAGGATATTATGCAAGTACTTACGTAACAAGAGAGAAAACAAATTTCCCAAATTTTCTATTAATGAAATTAAAAACTTTATGGATGCTAAATGTTGAATTTTGTATAATTTCTATGTGTTATGAAATAGATTTCTTTTGATTTTTTCCAACTATTAAAAAATTTAAAAACAGTCTTAGCTTGTGGGCTCTACAGAAACAGGCAGCAGGCTGGACTGGGCCCATGAGTTGAAAGGTTGAAATTTGCTGACTCATGGTGTAGTTAATGTAAGGTGTAGTAATCCAAGGAAGCCATCAGACACATCTGTTTAAATAAAAATACCATGTATTCAAATGAGGGCCGTGTATGACTAGCAGTAAAACTGGCCTTCAGAATACCATTATCCTTTCTAAGGGCAATATGTAAATGGAATGACGTCATTTTAAGACAGTCTATCCATGCTTTTCATAACAAATTAAAGATAGCTGGTTGAAAATATGGATAAATGTGTCTACTACCTAGAGGAGTGTGCTTTGTAAATGATTCAAAATGCTTTACTTTTAAAATATCTTTAAAAATATATAAATAGGATTTTAATTTGATTTAAAAACAGCTTGGTGTTTACCCAACCAGGTGTCAGTTTTCTCCAGGTCCCAACTTGCTCAGGGGCCCGGGTTGCAGAGGGCAGCCCTCCTGTGTTTCGATTTTGTGCATTTGGATGCAGGGATTATAGGCCAAAAATGGCCATTTTATAGAAATGCTGTCTGTATCATCAGGTAGATAGTCTGAAATACTTTAGAGGGCTTATAGAAATCACTCTACTGTCTTTTTTTTTTCTTTTTATATGCCTAGGTGAATTTCAGGATTAGGTAACTCCTCCAAAGTCACATATCTGGTAATGATCAGGGAGAAACTGGAACCCACATCATTTAACTCCGACTGCAGATTTTTGTGCTTTGTCCATTATACCACTCACATTTCACAATATTCTGCAAAAAGAAAAGCCCAGCTCTGCAGCCACCATGTGAGAAAAGGTGCTGTGCATCTGGTCTGCTGACTCCAGGCACCAGAATTTTCCTTGTGTCTGGGGTACTAAGTGCCTCCAGTGGAGCTCACTCGCTCTCTCTTTTAAGGACCCAACCCATCCATTCTTATTTATTTATTTGTTTTTTTGTTTACCTACCTATTTATTTATTTATTTATTTATTCAGTCAGATATCTCTTTTTAATATTGGCTACTATGTCCATTAATTCAGAATTTTAAAACAACAGAATGATGAATTAAGAGAATATTATACTTACACATCAGAAAGTACTAGGTCCATCTTCCCAGTTAAATGTAAATACATATAAATAAATTTAAATGCAATGTAAAAAACACTCAAATATAGATATAGCCATAGTGTGCTTCTGATGCTCATTATCAAACCCTAGTTGTGTCTCCTTCCATGTTTTCTGTGCTACTTGCAGGTTATTTCCCATGAGTTGTTATCAGTTGTCCTTCGGGGCAGTAGTGTTAAAAATGGTTATTTTCTAGCTGCACCAAAGTTTTGTTTTACTAATGCCATTTCTACCTCAATAGAAGCTCTGTTTAAACTGGCTACTTATTTCATGTTCCCTTGTTGGAGATTTTTGTCTTGAAAACTAGCCTGAGGAGTTAAGTCACAATGCAGGAAAATGATTTTAAGGAAAACGATATTGCACTTATGTAAAAAGAACATTTAGAATGTGCTTAAATATCCAACTATATTTGGTTAAGTATCTTTTAGGACATATACTCGTATTACTGAATATTATGTAATTATTAAGAGCTAAATTTATAACAGAATATGAAATGTTTTATTAAAATGTTATTTAAGCAAGATGAAAATGAGAAATTCTATACATAATATGATGATCAATCTGACTACATATTAACATGGTCATGAAATTATACACAAAAGAAACAGAAAAAAATAAAATGTTAACTAAGGATATATCAGGGGGGTAAGCTTGCTGATTTTTTTCTTCTTTCTATATTTACTTATATCCCATATTGAGTGTGTATTACCATTCTAGAAATCTGTATTCATTTCAAAGAAATCCTATTGGCTGATTCAGTATCATAATTACTAAGTATTTTATTATTCTGGGTGTAACTTGCTGTCACTCTTCTACCTTGAGACATTTTATAACCAGACCACCCTGAATGATTGCATTAATAACTTCAGATAGTTTTTCACTAGCAAAAGACACAGTTAAAAAAAAAAGAGAGAGAGAGAGAGAGAGAGAGAAAGGAATCTTAGGATCTGAAGTTCTAAAAACTATGTTTGTCATATTTTATTTTATTTTATTTATTTTATCTTACTGGGTTTTTCCCCCCTTTATGTATGAACATGTTCAATGCTGGTAGAAGTTACCAGAAAATAAAAAGCTCCTCCCCTTGGAGTCTGTCTGCCTTGAGAATTTGCCAGGCGTTGAAGGGAGCCCTCTGCTGTTATATTTGTTACACTAAACTTTGATTTATACTGTTTCGTGCCCTTCCTTGAGCCTACTCAGGTTTTTAATGTTTCTGTTATGATTGTACATTTCACATAACAAAGAAAACATAAATTCCACGATGCCAGCTGGCACAGTTAATAATCCGTCAATTCTGCCCTTTTTGAACTCTACCACAGCATCAGAACATCTGGCGGTTTCCAATTTGCATGTTAGAGTGGGGTTTTGACCTCTATTTCACTTTCAGATGGGTCTCTTTGGCAGAATAACTCTGCTTTCTCCATTAACTTCACCGTTCACACCCTTGACGGGGTGCATAGGAGGCTTTCAGCCCCGTGCTTCAGGAGGTAATTGTGCGCTCGTCAGAGGAAAGTGCCGCTCTGCCCGGCTCCCTTAATCGCCTTTGTTAGCTGCTTCTATCCATTAACCGGGAACGCTCCTCGTATCCTACACTTTGGACCTTTAATTTTTAAAAATATCTACCTCTGTTGCTTCTGGGGGCTCCTCCATTTCCACAAGTCTAGTTGTCATGTCTAAACTAATCACCCATTCAGCTGTGTTTTCTCCAGGGCCCGGGGGGAGGAGAAGGCAACAAGGGTTTTCTGGGTGCCTGCTACATGAGCATAGTGTGTGTGTGTGTGTGTGTGTGTGTGTGTGTGTGTGTGTGTGTGTACACACATAAAATATAGATAAGAAGGTACCAAAATATATCACTTTGTCTCTTTTCCTTCACTGGCGTCAGATAACCTCTACTGCCCGGGATCGAACTCTTGGGAAGAAGTTTCTGCAGCATCCATGATTCTGAGTTTGCCCACGTGCTTTTCTATCCCCATGACCCTCAGAAAAGATGCTGTCGCTTCACCTCTGGATGGTGGTTTTAACATTTTTAACTCTTTTTTCTAGCCTCTCACACTGCACTGTTTCCTTCTATTCATTCTGGAAGTTCTCAACCCTTGAGTTTCCTAGGAAGCACATCTTTAATCATTTCCCTCCTCTTTGAAATCTCTGCCATGCTTCTCTGTCGCTGAAAGGTTCGGTTTCAGATGTTTCACCCTGATGATTTAGGCCCTTTAAATTTTGACTTTACCTCTCCAGCCCAATATCCTGCTCCTAAGAAGATTATTCCAACAGGCTCACCTCCTCACTGCCTCCTCCTTTCTCTTCTCCGGGGCTTCCATTTCTACCCTAATGCCTTCTCTTTCCATTCTTGTCTGCAATGTTTCCTTTCCATCTACTGGCCAAAATCCAACTCCCATTTGAAATACTCATATTTCCATCAAATCTTCTCCAATAATCAGGCAACGTGGATATAATCCTTTCTGAGCTCCCCGTTGGGCATTTATTATTACTTTTTATTATTATTTTATTATTTATTATTACATTTATTATTACGTTATAGCATTTTATGGTATTTCTTTTGGAGGCTAGTGTATATTCTCTTGGGGGCACTTATTTGTTCTTTTCTAACTTGTCTCACTCACAAGGCTGTGTATTTGTATTTGTATATGAGGAGAAGAATATAGCTGATATTTCGCAGCGGGGTACCTACCATGCTGGGCTTCGTCCATTGCTTAAACTCTGTGGAATTCATTTTCTTCTGTAAAAGGGAGATAATGATACAATGATATAATGATACATCTCTATCTATCCCTTTTTGACACTTGAAGCTAAAATGAAATAATGTGGGGAAACGCTTCAAAACTTTCAAACTCCTGTGTTACCACTATCATGATGATGCCTAACCTCCCTTTTTTCCCCCTGAAATATCACCTAATATAGGATCATGGAAGTTCTTTCTGAGGATAGAGTTAATCACCAAAGAGTGTCCCAGCCACCATGAAGAAAGGACACTGTGTCTCTGAAGGCATATCAGATCTGCCAGAATAAAGGATTGAGATCAGTATCTTCAACTCAGCTTCTCATTTCTCCTGGCCATCGATGTTGATAATGCCTATTTGCATTCATACCAAGGCTCTTGAAATATCGTCTGTACTTACCTTTTACACTCTAGCAATCTGAGGTCAAAACTGACAAGTATACAGAAATCACTTTCTAAAAGTGACCCAAGCCATCCTAATTATTTGATTGAGTAGCTACTCATCATCCGTATCTCCTAGGCCTCTCTCTGTCACATTAGATGCCCTTAGAGTTGTGAAATAAGGTTTGAAGAATTAGGGAGATGTTTCAAGGCAAGAGATCACAAAGGAGAAGAGATCTAACTCCATTATAATTATGGATTATAATGGATAAATATATAATTATAAATTATATATAATTATAAATTATATAATTATATATAATTTATATATAATATAATTATAATATATATTATTTATATTTATATATAAAATATACACTATATATAATATATTTATATATTTATAATATAATTATATAATATATAAAATAATTATATATGTAAAATATGTATTATATATTATTATATATTATATAATATATAATTATATAATTATAAATTATAAATGGATCTATATCCATTATAATGGATGACGTGTCTCCATCAATTATTTATTTATTTATTTAAAGATATCTTTATTTATAAGATAGAGAGAGAGAGTGCATGAGCAGGGGGTGGGGCAGGGAGAGGGAGAGGGAGAGAATCTCAAGCAGACTCCCTGTTGAGCGAAGCATGTCTTGGGGCTCTATCTCATGACCCTGAGATCATGACCTGAGCCGAAATGGAGTCAGATGCTTAACTGACAGAGCCACTCAGGCAACCCCTACATCCATAATTTGAAAAGCAAAATGAAAAGGTAAACAAAAACTTGGAAAATAGTTGCTTGGTATTTGTCAATCCTATTTATATCCTCATATTAAAGCCTCTAACTAACATGGAAAAAGATAAACACTGGAATAGGAAAATGGGCAAATATTACAAACATACAAATCACAGAAGAGAAAATATAAATATTACACATATAATGTTCAACTTCACTAATAAAGTCAGTAGCTAGTTTTAGGTCTCATTTTTCCCCCCTGCTTTCAAAAATGTTGCAGAAATATATTAAACTTCTTTTGAACAGATTCCATAAAAAATTCTGATCTACCTGTTTGGAGTCCTTCACGTGGAGCCCAATGGATGGGTCTCGTCTGCACTATTGTATCTTGAGAGTATCTACTGTGTTCAGTTTTCCCAGAATACAATGGGGCATGTGCATCCTAACACCAATCTTGACAATAGTATTAGCTTGCAAAGGCATGTTTATGTCGTTATGTTTAATAAAGTGTATCTGCTATCTCATCCAGTGAGGAATAAAATTGGAGAAAGACAGAAAAAATCGTGTCAGGTCTTGTTGAAAGAATGAGTGATAGGTCGTTTAAGAAGGCAAAGTACAAAAAAGAAATTTCATTTCCTTCTAAATACTGCTTTGTGTTGATACTGTAGGTTTGTATTCTTGGTTCAAGGTTACAGATCTTCCCAATGATACATTCGCTATCGAATGTAAAGTCTCATGCCGTGTTGCCAAGAGCTTTCTTATTGCCTTTAATATTCTTTTTTTCCCCGTGCTATATTAAAATAGGCCCTTTGGGACATGGGTCTGGAAAAGTATTCCTTTTTTTTTTTAGAGCTACTCATTTCAAATGGAACTGACATTGCAAAGATCCTACAAACGTTCTTTTCTGCTGTCATAAGTTAGGTACCATTATCGAGTGTAATGTGCCCGGCACTTTTTATGCGAAATTCATTTAACATTGTTACAGTGCTGGATAGGATAAGGTTTGTTTGTTTTTTTTTCCATTTTTTTTTTTTTTTTTACATTTTACAGAAGAGAACTAGAATTCATGTCTAATATAAAATAAATAATTTACTTAACTTTCAAGCTACTGAGATGCCTACTCTCATTTGAACTCACTTGTTTGGCTCCAGAGTCCATGTTTCTCTACCTTACCTCATTTTCTCTCTCTCTCTCTCTCTCTCTCTCTTTTTTTTTTTTCCACTCTGCAACTTTTATGCTATGTTCATGTTAAAATTAACACAAAGCCTATCATGCGCCCTCAGTAGTCATTGATACGTGTTTTGAGGTGCTTTGGAACTCCGTAGGTTGTGGAAACCTTTCCTGATGGCTTCTACTGACCCTATAAAATGATTTACCTGCTATATCTGGAAGCATCTAGAAGTTCTTATGGATCATGAAAATACTGAAGAACTCCCATTCTGAAATGAAGAATCGAACAGGGCATCTATAAGACTTCATAGAGCTGTGTGCTTTTAAGCTAGTGATGGTCACAGCAAGATGACTGTTCTGAAATGTATTTTTATATTCTGAGCTCTCAGGGGGTTTTATGGCAGACTTGGAAAGAACTCTTATTAAGGAATACTCCTACATGATCATCCATGTGTGGAGGCCGAGAAAAATTAAGGCCATCCCACCTCAGGTTTAGCCTTAGCATAAGTACAGCCCTCTTAGCATCAGCAGCCATCTCAGGCCCCTGTGACCAAGAGCTGAACTTTCCCCTACTTCACTTTAGTTCCAGGGACCCCCACCCTGCTTTAGTTCTAGGGATCCCCACCCTGCTTTAGTTCCAAGAAAGTACCCCACCCTGCAACACCCCGGCAATAGCTTATCAGCAGAAAAGTCTGTAACTTCTCCCCCACCCCCAAGCCTCTTGTAATGACCCATAAAAACCCCTGCCTTAACTAGCCTCGGGGTCCAAGTCCCTACTCCACTGCGTCGGATATTCTTGGGCCCAAGCTTAAGCATGTCACCTCGGGGTCCAAGTTCCTACTCTGCTGTGCTGGGTATACTTGAGCCCGAGCTTAAGCTTGTCAAATTAACCTTCATGTGATTACATGTTGTCTCCTTGGTGGTCTCTCAGACGCAAAAACTCGGGCATAACACATGCAATCCCTATTGAATGCTTTGCCTTGACTCTCTTCTTGGGAATGATCTTTAGTATAGAAATTCTAGGAACATTTGCTTTAACGACATTTGAACATCATGGGTTGCCTAGTCCAGATCAGGTGGAACACAAAGAAAATTGGTTTTCTTCTTTTTTTAGCACTCACAGTTATGACAAGCGATATACCTCTGCTGGGTTCAAGGTTTGGCTTTGCTACTTGATAGCTAAGTGACCTTGACATGACAGTTGACATCTCTGGGTCTCCATTCTCTTCCCTTGTGTAATAATAATCTACTGGTAACACTGGGTGGTGTGGGATATTCATGATAATAAACATAAAGCATTTTGCAAACTGAAAGGTAATGTACACAAAGATAAATAACCCAGTTTAAAAATGGGCAAATGATCTGGATAGATATTTCTTTAAAGAATACATGCACATGGCCAATAGCCACATGAAAAGATGCTCAACATCATTAGTCATCACAACCACAATGAAATGGCACTTTACACCCATGAGGATAGCTATTATGAAAACAATCAGATGAGAATGGGTGCTGTTGAAGATGTGGAGAAATAGGGACCTTTATATGTTGCTGATGGGAATGTAACATGGTACAGATTCTTGGTAAAACAGCCTGGCAGTTTCTTTGAAGCTTAACATAGTTACCATATGATTCAATAATTTTATTTCTGGTTATATACCACAAAGAAATAAAAACACATGTCTACAAAAAAATTGTTTGTGAATGTTTGTAGGCATTGTTCGTAATAGTCAAAAGTGGAAACAGCTCCAAAGTCCATAAGCTGATGAATAGAGAAATAAAATGTGATGTATTCATGGAATAGAATATTACTTGACAATAAAAATAAATGAAAGATTGATACCTGCTATTACAAGGATGTACCTTGAAAACACACTGCGTGGAAGAGGCCAGTCACAAAAAAAATCTCATATTGAATGAATCAATTTATAGAAAATGCTCAGAGTAGGAAAATCTATAGAGATAGGAGGTAGGCTGGTGGTTGTCTATGGTTGAGAAGGTTGGAGGAAAATAAGAAGTGACATCTGGTGGATATGGGGTTTCTTTTTAGGGTGATGAAAATGTTCTAAACTTGATTTGTATAACAGTTGTACAACTCTGTGTCTATACTAACAACTACTGTAGACTTCAAATGCATGAAATGTATTTTAGGATGTGAATTATAGCTTAATAAAGCTGTTATTATAAAAATACTGTACAGTGTAAGTCATTATAACAATTCGTTCTTTTATTATATTTGTCCTTTATCACAACCATAATATTCTAGTATTCTCAGCTTTCGGCTCTAAGCTAGAGACAAAAGTACACTATACATATCTGGTGAACTCTCATATCGAAAGTTTTCTTAGGAAAGTAGTTCACAAAGGAGTCTTACCAGCTGAGTTTTATTGCAACAAATCCTGGGGAAACCCTGTGAACATTACTGTGATTTGAGTATGGGGTAGCATTTGGCTGTGGACTGTTCCAGGTCCGCTTCTCGCCTGGTTAGTCCACATTTATCGTCCTCTTGTGGAGTTTGTTCCAATCAGTAGAAAATGGCATCAAGGTGAACCCTTCACATCCTCAATTTCTCTAAAATAATTTCCTGTGGTTCCAGGGGAGTAAATCTGCTGTATGTCCAGGATGTTGCTCTTAGAACGTATTTTGTTTGTAGGCTTCTGATTTAACAAAAAATTACCCCCCCCAAAAGAACAACAAAACAAAACAATTCTGGCCCACAGCAGTTTGCTCACCAGACTGTAATACATTTTTATTTATCTCTTCTCATTACATTGCATGGTCTGCGAGGATAAGAAGTTCTGTTTTATTTAATTTTGTATCCTGTGGGCTCGACACGTAGCCGGGGCTCGACAAGTGACTTATTGAATGATGAGTTAATAAGTGAGTTCAGGAAACGGGCTGAGCAGAAATACTGACATTACCGGACACATAGGCCGTGAAGACAGCCATGTGGATGTGGGTGAATGTGGCCTGGACAGGCTGAATGGTGGAGGCTTTTGTGATTCACAAGTTGCCTTCTCGGGCCATGCAAAGTAGAAATTTGTAGTCAATTTCAATTTCACAGGCTTTGACACAGGCAGGGTGGGGGGAGCATTCTTTTAGCAACTGAGTCTCCCTGGCCCTCTTCCAGGGCATTGAGAGTTAGTGTGCAAGCACTGACTTAGTCTCTCATGGAAGAAAGAGAGGGGGAAATAATTACTTGTAATTGTATTCCAGAATTTGGAGATTCGAGAAGGCCTCAGGAGCAGTCCTTGAGAAATATCTGTGATCTGCACTACCAAAGATGATATTAAAAAAGTAGCCGAGGGTAAGTATGAAATTGGGATTGTGATGGAACTGAGTAGATGAGGAGGAACCTACCCAGCCAAGGGGTGCTGAGGCAGGGGACAGGCCCTGCCAGCTCGGCAGGCCTGCAGCGTGTGCGGCCTGAGGGCAAGTCATCGACCCTTTAGGTCACTTCTTTGCCTTGGACTTATCCAACTGCATTACATACCCCGGAGCCATCGACCACTGGGCTGTCTCCAATCCACCACCCCCTGGAAGGTGTGAAACTTGGTCCAAATAAGATCACTGAAAAGGGTTAAATCCTGCAGGCACATGTGTCTGGCAGCTTTTGCCCGTTTGGGCAATTTGCAGCTTGCAGCGGCAGATTGTAAATGAGCGCACTTCACAGTCGGTGACCCCTGCCTCTCTCCTCATTTTCACGCCTCAGAGAGCAGGATGATGTGTGAGGATTCCTTTCCCTTTAGTTTCCCCTCCTTAAGAAAGAGTAAAACTCTACTCTTCATCCTGTATTGCCTGGCGAGCTATTTATACGTAAGGCCAGTGTCCACTTTCCGTATTTGCAGAGCAGACCCTGACAGGCTGATGCCTTCCTAAGTGTCCGGACTCATTCTATGTAGGGGGGAAAGGATTGTTCTTGGCTCACTTATCTGAGTCAGACTGTACCTACTGACCTAGTCACTTGTTTACCTTTTGGCATTATGAGGAATTTGAGAGTCTTCAACATTAACTCTATTTTATTCCCAGTGGAATGAATACCTCAGTCTTACTAGACTAGGTGTTGGGCAGCCAAATTCTTTGAGAGCTCCTTTCTTATTCAAAGCTGCTTCTCACTGAAGGGGGGATGTTCCAGGTGTGAGCTGGCAATAGGTACGTGTTGCATGGAAGAGAAGCAGTGTGCAACCGTGCAACCATCTGTCTGCCTCATTTTCTGACAGAAGTGAAGGCACCCCAGTCGCATGAGCTGAAGTGTCCATTAGCTAATTAAGAATTTAAGCTGAGTGTTCCAAAGAGTTGAAACACAGGGAGGGATGGTGTAGGACCTGGTCTCATTTATTCATCACTCAGCAAGTACTGGTTATCTGTCTAAGGACTGGGAAGAACAATGAGTGAGATGGATTTTTTTTTTTTTTTTTGCCCTGAGGCATTCCCAATGTACTGAGGAACCAGGTACTATGAAAGAGGCTGTGAACTCCAATGGGGTTGTGGACTGTGCTGGAAGCCTCTCACACTCCAGGTCTCGGATACCGAAAGAGGGGCCAAAGGCAAATTGAAGGAGCCCCCCCCCACCGCCCCCTTCTGTGGCTAAGGTGCAAGTAAAGCATCTTTAACTTAGGGCGCCGGGGTGGCTCAGTCCATTAAGTGGCTGCTTTTGGCGGCTTAGGTCACGATCCTGGGATTGAGACCCACATCAGGCTTCCTGCTCAGAGGGGAGCCTGCTTCTCCCTCTTCCTCTCTCTGCTGCTCCCCCTGCTTGTGCTATCTCTCCCTCTCACTGTCCAAAAAAAAAAAAAAAAGCATCTTTAACTTAAACTTTAGCATTTGGAGATATCGCAGACTTGATGACTTGATGTCCTTGAGTCTCAAATGTAAAGGGTATGCACTCCCAGAGAAGCTTTCCCTGCTGATTCAAAGGAAATCAACTTGAGCCCCACGAGGGCTTTTGACGTAGGAAGTAAACGCTGTTTGTTTGCTCTGTGATCACAAAGAATCTGAGCAAAGACTTTTCAGAGCAGTAACAATAGCTATTCTTTTAAATACTCCCTGCATTTCCTATTCTCTGTTAAGTACTTGGCATATGATTTTTAGAAAAAACCTTCTGAAACAGTACGAGTTTACCTACTGGCAGAAAAGAAAATACAGCTATAGAGAGATTAGCTTAATAATTTAGCCACTCAGATAGTAAACTTTGGAGGGGGTTTTAGTCCATGATACCCGGCCTCTAGAAATCCCTGCTTTTTTGTTATGTTAAACCTGCGCATTATAATCCTAATCTAATTTATCGGTGCCTAATCCATGTCTCTAGGTGTCTTCTGAAATGCTGTAAAATGCTTATTTTTTAAGTTTTTAAGAATAAGGCTCATTTTTAAGTTTTTAAGTTTTTAAGAATAAGGCTCATTAAACAATTTTAAAGAAAGGAAACATAAAAAAAAGTTAAGTTCTAACTTGAGGGATGGCAATATATAAGAGCAGGAATGGAGTCTCATTCTGACTCTTGCTATAAGATACCTTGGACTGCAGTTTCTTCCTCTGGAAATGAAAAGAGGTGAATTAAATCTTATACCTCTCTCCTAACTCTAAGATTCTTTTTTTTCCAGGTGAGGAAATGTGACATTCTGTCACTGATGTGAACCAAGAGAGGGCTTGTTCTACTAGAGTGATTGTCAAAACGGGACACATTCTTAAATGTGACCGGTCAGGGGGAGAAACACTTCTGGAGACCACACTACAAATATTGTTTTAAATTTAGAGTCGTAGCCAACCATTTTCTCTGCAGGATGTGTAGAGGTTAGTGCACATTTCTAAGTTTCTGATGTTTTGCTGTAAGGTTCTGATTTAAAAGTTCATTTCCTTACACACCAGGAGCAGTGTTTGTAGGTCAAGTTCCCAAACTGTGAAATCCTTGAACTCTCCAGGAAATATCTGGGCATATGATTTAATGTTTGGCTGACGAGGTCTTGAATGGGGGCATTGGAAAATACGAAACAGCAAGAAAGGACCCCCAACCACTGGTGCAGGGACCTCATTTTCTATCTGGCCTGAAGAGCATTATTAAGAATCTTAATGGTTTTTGCCAGTCATCTTACTTCTTGATCATCAGTACATCCTTTTAGTGCTTCTGCTCAAAACTGAATCTGGAGTGTATCTGCCTCCCCTGCTCCCATGCTCAGGAGAGTGAACATTCTGGATGAAAAGACCCACAGGCTGCCGATCAGGGACATGGCAGACAACGGGTCTCCAGTCTCAGCGGGGTCCTCAGAAGTTCCTGTCAGTGCCTGTACTTGTTAAGAGTTGTCAAGGTCCCTCAAAGACTCCCCACACTCACCAAAGTCCTTCTGACTTCCCTTAGTGCCCTCTTCTGTCACAGCAGATTACCTTTGCTGTCCCCACCAACTACCAGTGGGGTATCCACACGCTTCCATCCATTCATACCCACACAGTTTCCAGCAGTCTGTCTTCTGGGCTCAGAGGACAGGTTGCTTCTTTCTCCAGTCCAGATCTGCTAGGAGCCTGACCTATGTCACTTCCCGCAGGCCACTCAGAATTCTGTGCCATCTCATTCCTAAGTCATGGCCCCACCTGCCTGCCTCACCAGCCTTTCCTTCCCCAGGTTCCCAGAAAACAAAACTGGCCATTTCCCTCTTCAGCCACCATTAAGGCTCTCTTCTTTGAGATTTCAAATGTTCAAGGGAGTGGGCTCAACTCTTAACTTTGCTTTCTTACCTTGTATGAGTATCTGGCTTTTGTCCCTACCATTCCTTAACATCTCCCATGACCATCACCAAAAATCCCTCAGGGCCAAGATGCAGCTGACCTTTTTTGGTCCCTACCTTCTTAGGTCTGTGTGTTGTACTTGACTAAGTTGACCACTCCCTCTTTTTAAAAACACTCTCTGTATTTCCTCGGTTTCTCCAATGCTATGTCCTTCTGGTTTTCTCCATCTGGACCTAGCTGTGCTTCTCCTATATGGGCTTCCTTCCCTCCTTCATCACTTAAAGCTTTGCTGAGGGTAGCATTGGGTGCCAACAAAGAGAGAGAGTTTCTGAATTAGAATGTGTCTTATTATTTGTGCTTCCATAGATTTTTAACCCCTCTCTGAGCCAGGCTCTTCCTCTTTAACAATGAAATTAATAATGTTTCGCATTGTTATGAGGATTAAATCAGATAATGCATATAAGGTACTTAATATGGATTTTTCATTTCAAGGAGAAAATGTAATTGTTATGAGCTAACTTAATTACACAAAGAAGCATTCCAAAATAAAGTATTAAGCTTCCCAGTTTGCAATAGCAGCTCATTGAGATTCTGTCATGCTTTAGGTTTGTCCAAGTGTAAATGTCCTAAGAACTACTTGAAAAATGAAAGGTGCTTTTTCTGAATTTGCCATGATAAGTCAATTCAAATTTTTACTTATAGGGGAACATTTAGCAGGATTCCAGAGCATCTGAGACTGTTTCAAAATACCTGGATATCTAGTTTTGGTGACTACCTAAAACCCACCTCCCTTCTTTTTTAATATATAAAACTGTTACAACTAAAAAGAAGATTTGAAATCACAAAAAAATCTCAAAAGCATTTGAATTTTTGGAATCAGTCATACAATTTTTGTTTAACTTGTTTTTATAATTAGAGCAAGCCATTATTACATTTTTGAAAAAATAGGTAAGTTCAACCTTTCTTTCTGATAAGTTAATACAATTACCAGAGATTTATTGGCTCTTATGTACAAATGTGGTTGGTTTCAAACTTATATGTGGAGCCCATCATAAATTAGAACAAATCATCACTAAAATGCTCATAAAAATTGAGATACATGAGTAACAGAAAATCTTAGTTTTGACTTGATATTTCTTCTATTTCTTTTATTTTTATTTTAGAAAATTAAAAAAAAACTATATCAAGATTTCTGATGCACATTTTTTCCCCTAAATCTTAACTTTTTTTGATCAGCAGTTTATAGATGGTCCTGAGGTGTATTATCCCTTTAGAATGCTAAGATATTGTTGAGTGAATTTTTTTATTCACTAAATAGTGAGCATTTTGGTTCTCCAGATTCTTTGGTGTTGGACTAGGCAAAGCAGTCTATATTTTAGGTGCTTTGCACATTTTGGCCTCACTAGGGTGACCGGTTATCTTGATTTACCAAGCACTGTCCTGGTTCTAACACTGAAAATCCCTTGTCCTGAGCAATTTCTTAGTCCCAGGCAAACCAGGACAGTTGGCCACCCTAGGCTCAGCCAAATCCTCCATGTGGCCCGAACAAAACATTTTCCATGTTTAAAACAAAACAAAACAAAACAAAACAAAACCCAGTAAACAACCAAAACAAACTAAACAAAACAACCCTCCCCCAAATACTTTCAACTCATGTGTCCCCAGTTAGAAACTCCAGACCTCAACTGCATGTGGCAAGGAGCTCTGCTAGGTTTATCTACGTGCTTTGCTTCATGTTCTTTTTCTTACAACCTGAAGCTGAATGTTAAAAGTAAACATTCTCAGTCAAAGTAGATCCACTTGGGTCTACACGGATTCCGTGTCTGTATCAAAAGCACTTCCATCTTTCCCATCCACTCAGCGCTCAGAAGCTGGACTTGTGATGAAAGACTCCAAGCATCCTTGCATCTGGTAATCTAAGAACACGGTCATATGAGGAGATCCAGCTCTTGATTTTTTGTGGGAAGATTATTCACATTTTAGTTTGATTCACTTCCTGCTTACGAACCAGTGAAAGGTGCATCTTTTACTCCCCCTGGAGGAGACGGAAAATGGTGTCCGTTTCCAGGACGTCCCAGGTCAGGGAGACACAGTGAAAGCTGGCAGCAAGTGGCAGGGCCATTTAGTGACTTCCCCCAGCCATCTCGGCTTCGTGGTGCAATTTAAGGTAGATGAATGGTGCCCTCTGGGCTCCAGGCCAATTTAGCGGCCCTGGGGAAAATCATTCTCACACCCACACTTGATGCTCACACACGCCCAACGACTCTTTCCTGCCTCGCAGCCCCCCAGATGAGATCCTTATATTCAAGAAAGCAGCAGGTTCTTTCATTGCCAGTCTCTGGGCTACAGGAATCAAAGAGCAAAATGGATGTTTTCCTCTGAGAACTGGCACTGAACAGAAGGAAGGAAACGACTTCTCCAATTCAAGCATGTTTTAATCTCTGGAGAAGTGGGGACTGGGGAGGGGCAGAATTGGCTAAAGAATCAGTGGGAAAGTCATCAATTTTGTCTCTTATCCCAGCAACTTGGATTCATCCTGTACCGTGCCGCCCACTCCTTTTTCTTTTTTCAAAGGGTTTGGATAATGAACAATCACTTTCTAAATTCTCAAGTTCAAAAAATCTCTCGGTGGAGGAAGAACAGGGAGGTTTTGAGTAAATCTCCAAAGGCTAGAGGAATCCGTTCTAAACACTCTCAGAAATTTCAAGATTCACACACACCTCAGGAATATCCTGCCTTAACCTAAGCCTAAAGATCTGGCACCAAAACAAGTCAACAATTCTTTACTTCTTCTCTTTGGTACTTTCAATACTTTAAAAGTTCAACACGTATTCCTTATTTCTTTTTAAGAACTATCTATTGTTCAAAGATAGAGTGAGCAGTTAATACTATTGTGGTCCATTTTCAAAAACGACCACCCAGTCTGACCTGAACCTAGTCAGGAGCACACAATTGGACAAATCCAGATGGGGGTCATTCTAGAAGTCAACTGGCATGGACTTATTAACAAAATGCCAATGTCCTGAAAAACTTAAAAAAAAAAAAAAGTGGTGGTGGTGGTGGGCTGTTCTGGAATAGAGGAGATTTAAGAGATAGGACAAATGAAACAATCCGATTCTGGGACCACAGAATTCCTCACTCATCTCCATTGGCTCGTAAGGAGATTGTAGCTCAGTACCCATTAGGAAGTAGTGGAAACACACTGTTTCTGGTGCTACAAAGGGATCTGTCAAATAAAAAGAGCTTTGGAAACTTTGCACTTCTATTTTGATTATGGTAATGACATTGTGATTATGAAGAATTCCTTCACTCTTAAGAATCTTATGCCTGGGCGCCTGGGTGGCTCAGTGGTTAAAGCCTCTGCCTTCGGCTCAGGTCATGATCCCAGGGTCCTGGGATCGAGCCTCACATCGGGCTCTCTGCTTGGCAGGGAGCCTGCCTCCTCCTCCTCTCTCTCTCTGCCTGCCTCTCTGCCTACTTGTGATCTGTCTGTCAAATAAATAAAAATCTATAAAAAAAAAAAAAGAATCTTATGCCAAAGGATTTAGAGGCAGAATGTCTTGATGTCTCCAGCTTATTATTTTTTTAATTGGTAAAGATAGATGGAGAGAAAGAGAAGGCAGATGTTAAACAAGCAAACAAAATCTAGCCTAAATATTGATTTGGAGCTCACATTGGAAATCTTCCCTATTGCATACTGTTCAAGGCCACGCAAGTCCACAATTTCACCATTTGGCTGCCCAGCCTCCAGCTCTTCCCACATATTCTAAAGATCTGCCTTTAGTCCGGCTTCCATTCAAGTTCCAGTCAGGCTAGCAGGAAGAGCGTTGCTCACTGAAAAGGTGTGTCAGAGCAGAAGAATTTCTTACAGATGTCCCTTACAGAAAGATTCCAAATTCGTTTCTCTCAATTAATTTTTCAATCAGTTTCTATACCCATCTCATTATATTTTTAATTTAATTTGCAAATAAAATGGCATTTGCATTTTCTTGAGTAACTTTGTCCCCTCAATTACCTCTCATTTCCATTTCTAGAATCCCAGTTATGTTATGATAGGACGTGCCACAATAATTGCATTGTAAAAAGTCATGAACCATGATAATAGGGAGGCTATTCATAAAGATATTCCCTCACTGGCTATTCACACTAAGGGCCTGATTCATAAATTTGAAAGAAAAATGCCATGATTATGTGAGCTAGTGGGGAATCTTTGTTTTAATAGGTCAAATAGCCCAGGGTACTGGGCCTGTTCATGTGTGGGAGTTTTTGAATGTGGTTTTTAAAGCAAGTCTTTGGGGCCCCCCTATTTAAAAAAAATATCAAAAGTAGTTTGATACAAATTCACTTTTGTTTAAAGAAAGGATCCTCAGTCCACAAATCTGAACATTCTATTCTTTTCTTGGGGTCATTGTTTTTGAGCACCTGACAGCTCATGGGTCTGTAAAGATCGATTTTCAGCAGCTCCTTGGCAAGATGGATGTTTTGCCCCAATTCTTTGATACCTTTAAGAGACTCACCTCTCTGTTACAGTCTTTTGCCACGTGTATTTGAAGGACCAATATTCTTTTCTTAAAGACCATTCTGTAATTCAATCAACTTCCACTGGAACTTTAGTGCTGGGCACTGTGCTGGGCAATGTAAGGGAGAGATGGGGGAAGAAAATGTGCCCACCTGGCTTCTAAGGAGAATGTGACCAGCAAGGAATAGAAGATACATGTACACGTTATTCTTACCTTACCTAGAGTATAATGTGTTGCATATGGGAATTGTAAACAAAGCGTTGTCCTGGCTTGCTTATGCGTATATGGGAATTGTAAACAAAGCATTGTTCTGGCTTCCTTACATGTTGTTCTGATGTAATTAAGGCCTTCTTCCTCATGACTCAAATGCTTTGCACCCTTCACCAGGAGTAGTGCAGCGTACGTTATATTGCGGTAAGTTGGGTTACCAGCCTACAGTGTGAGTTTTTTGAGCTAATTCCATGACATTTAATTGAATACTTTAGCACCTATCAAATTTTATGGTATATGGTAGAGCCTTGAAAATTATTGTTGCATAAAATGAATGGATGGATGGATAAATGATGATCATGGAGAAAGCCTGGATATCTATAAGTTCTTCCATGATCAGATTGATACAAGCTTCCGGTTTTGGAGGTTTTGGTTCCAATATGTTACTGATATTGCTTTGTGACCCCAGGGATAAAATCGCAATGGTAAGGATAATAAAAAGGAATTCAATGGTCTCATCTAGATTTTTTTTTTACTGCTACTCTTCTTCATTTGCAACAAATTGAATCCTAGAACAAGTCTTTAACTCTACCACCATGATTTTAGAAATTAGCTTCTATAACTCCACTCTGTACTTGCTCAATTTCTGGCCCAGTTTCATAGTTTTCTTATCAATTCCCTGTAGGATAAATCCTATCCTAGGCCAACAATTCAGTTCTGGGACCACAGAATTTCTCACCAATCTTTACTAGTTTGTAAGGGGATTGTAGCTCAGTATCCATTAGGAAGGAGAAATAAACTCTACATTCAATGACACAGTGTTTCCAGTGCTATAAAGAAAGCTTTGAAATGTTTTTCAAATATTGAGAGCTTTAGGTCTATCTGATTACATGGATACAAGAGGAAAGGGTTAACTCACTTTCAAATTACTTGGATTAAAAATAATATTTGTTATAGAGGGTAATGTGTAATATAGAGATGACTTAAATTAAGTTATCAAGAGGGCAAAACTATTAAATGACTTCTAAATCCTGGTATTCAAAACAATGAATAGATGGCAAAGAAAATAAGAAAAATACACTTTTACTTACTTGAGAAGATGTGAAGGAAATAGCAACAAGTATGTAAACGCCACCAGTGTCTTCTGCCTCTTAGGGGTCTAGACATTTAGATGGTTTGAGTGGCAATTAAATGGCAGTTACTTTACACCTTACTTCTAATCCTCACAAAACTAGACATTAGGCTCTATTTCCCCCAGTTTGGCTAACTGAGTCTCAGAAAGGCTGAATAACTTGGCCTAGGGAAACACACCTGGAAATGAAACCCAGATATAGCTCTCCATGAGTACAATATCTACATGAACTTATGAAATCAATAAAATGAATGTCTGACAGTGACCTATTTAAGGCATTTAGTGGTAAAAAGCTTGACAGATGGTAGTGTTGCTTTCACATTAAACCAGTTCTGACCTCAGCATTTCTAGCTTCTGGACGGTCTTCAGCATGAGAGGAGGTCAGCATTCTCTCCACCTTTCCCCAACAAGTCTTAATGAAAATCACAAGATTGGATCTATGTCCCTGAGTGGACTTAAGTTCTGTTTGTTTGCTTATTTGTTTTTTACCTCTCTCAGTGACACTGGATGTTTCAGCTTTCCTCTAAGTGTTAGGAGAATGTTTTAACCCTGTTATAAGAATTTCAGATGTAAGGGGCAGATATTATTTTGGAAGTCCTTCCTATTGCACATGAAATTCTTGAGGCTGTGTCTTTTATAAGATTAGCTGCAGAGGCACCTGTGTATTAATTATTCTGTGTATAATTCTTCATTGAAGATGTATTTACTGAGTACCTTCCATCTGTCAAGCATTATGCTAGCTGTAGGATAGGCTACATAATTTGCATGTACTAGTTCAAAATTAAAAAAAAAAGTGGGGTTCCTTGTTCAAAAATGAAGAATTCTGAGATGACTAGAGCAGAGCATTAAGTCAGGTATGAAGCTCTTCTAACCCTTCCATGCACCTGCATAGATCAGGCATCTGTAAAGTTGACCTTGGCTAGGTACCTTGGCTAGGGTATAGAGGTGAGTAGAAACTGCTCTTGGCCTCATGGAACTCATGGTCTACTAGGAAAGACATATTAAAAACAAATAATTACAGCAAATATTTTGATTTTTTGGTAATAATAGAAACATAAGAGCAATAATAATTACATATTCAGTCCTCCAAAGGAAAAAAAAAACAACAAAAAACAAACCAATAAGATTCTTTGAGATAGTTTATCAAAAGAAATGGGACTTAGGCCAGGGCTCTGGAAAAGATTTGCAGAAGTGATGTTTAAAAGATGGGGAGAAATAAACAAGGGATGTAGGGGAGAAGGAGCCCCTTAGGTCGGTTGAATATTTCATCAGTACATGCTCAGGCGCTAGCGGGAGAGGCTGAGCCCATCCCAGAACTGGATGAAGGACCCTGTATATGGGGGACAAAGGGAAAGGGTGATGGGAGTTAAGACTACAGAAGTAGACGGTGCTCAGAAACTGGGAAGTATGTAGCCTTGTTGGCCTGTCAAAGGATTTGGGTCTTTATCTTCGGGACAGTGGGGACCCACTGAAGGACTGTAACCAAGGGGCCAGCAGTGGGGGGTCTGAGGAACAGAAAGACTGGAAAGGGGGCAGAGGAGATGAGAGGTAACCATTTAGGAGGCTGTTGTGGCAGCCGAGGCCAGAGCAAGTGGGGGCTGAGCCTGGGATTGAGGCTGAGGTGATGGGGAGATGTGATTGGCTTTAGAGGTGAAGAGTCTGGGCAAGCACCTGAAGAGGGGAGGGGAGAGCAGACGGCTGCTTGAGCCATGAGCATGCTACTGGCAGCTGTTTAAAATCAGGGGCCCAGGGGCACCTGGGTGGGTCAGACGTTAACCATCTGCTTTTGGCTCAGATCATGATTCCCGGATCCTGGGATCAAGCCCGGCATTGGGTTCCCTGCTCTGCCTGGAAGCTTGTTTTTCCTTCTCCCACTCCCCCTGCTTCTGATCCCTCTCTCGCTGTGTTTCTTTCTGTCAAATAAATAAATCAAATCTCCAAAAAAAATAAAATCAGAGGTCCAAATGACATTTTGCTTGGCCTTGCCCCTCCTAGAAACGACTCAGAAAAATAAGATAAATACATATCTGGAGCATGAGAGAGGATGAAAAACTTCCCTCTTCTACTAATCCATCTCACTTTGGGGGAGAGAAAAATCAGTGACTTTGTTTAGTCCCCTGAATAGAGAGAGCAGTGGGTGGTCCAGGTTAGGGGTTCCAAGCCTCATCTAAGTCTCCAGACGCGGGTGCGCTTTGCAGTGTGGGATTAGTCCAGCAGGGAAGCCAGTCCTGGAACGGCTGAAAGGCAGCATTTTCACTGTATTTTCCTTTACCTAAGGGACAGCAAGTGCCTTTGCAACCGTTAGCTTCCCTGGAAAAGGGACTCTGACCGTTTCGGGAAGATCTGTAGAGATAGGAAGGCTCAAAAGCAGGTCTTTCTTGCAGAAGTTTTTTAGTTAAAACTTGCTGCCAAAACCCAAAGCAGAGCAAAACAACCAGTTTCTTTGATATCATTAATTAAAAAAATCATAATGGAGCCCTCTCAGTGTTTGGGGTTGAGGAACAAGAGGGTAAGAACCAACTCTGAACAAAATCACAGCAGGAGTCCCTCTCCCTTCTCTTTCAAGGAGACTGCTCCCCTCCCCACTATGCTGCTGGTTTCCACTTCTTTGCAGATGCTCCTTCCCCAGGGACTGACTTCTTACCTACTCAAAGCATCATTCTACAACATTATGCTCCCCAGGGTAACTTTTGCAAGCCCATGCCTATTACATTAGGAAAAAATGTATATTTGAATTGTGGCATTTCAAGGCCCCCTGCCAATGCAGGGGGTCCTCTCACCAGTTTACCAAATCCTTGCAAAGCTGGCCCTACCAGAGGTCACTGGTATCAGGCGCTAGTTGTGTGCCTGTCGTGTACTAGGTACGGAGCATAATTACTTAGCAAATCCTATTAAATTGAAGCCTGCCATTATTCATTTATTAGTGGTATTGGTGATTTGGTGAACTACATCCACAATGAAATCCCATTTGATTTTCACAATCTCTTTCCCCATTGACCTATCAGAATGGCTCACGAGCTCCGCTAACAAGTCCTTGTGTGACACTTCAGTGTGATAACATTGTTTCCTTTTCTTTGGCTTCACTCTTGCAGAGAAATGACCAGAAATTAGATACCAAGATGAAAAACAGGAGAGGATGGACCAAGTATGGCTTTTTTGATCTTCAAACAATTGATGTCTGGTAATACTACAAGAGCAGGTGACACAGACCTTCATGGATACTTTCTTTTCTTGCACGTATACATCATTCAGTTATCTTAATCAGCGTGAATACTTTGGGGTTTATTAAAAAACAAACAAAACACCAGAATGCCTATTGATATGGTGATGTCTTGGTGATGTCCAAACAAGTGATTACAAATTTTATAAACTGATTTCCCCTCCCTGAGACAACCTGGCTTAGCTAATTTTACTCCACTGTTCCTAAAGTCATACTACAAATCCCAATGAATCTAACTGCGGAAGGGTGCATATCTCATTTGCATATGTTTCTACAGTCAGAAGACTTCTCACAAGCTAAAGGAAAGCGGTGTTCTTTGACTGGTTTCTTGGGGCCACCAGAGTTAGGATCCCGCCTCCCTAGGGCTGGGGCTGCAGTTCCGGCAGAGACTCGGTAGATGGCAGTGTGTCACACAGATTCCTGAGCTCTGGCTACTCGTCCCAGGGGCGGGTGACTGGGGAGAGATTGAGTCTCTGGACGTGAACGTGGTGATTTTGTTTTTTTTTTTTTTTTTTTTTTTCCCAGCCCAGTGAGAGGAAGAGGTGGTTCTCCTGGGAAATGATTTCTCTGCATAAACTTGGTTTTGCTGAATCAGTAAACTGTAGTTACATGAACTGCTCTGACCCTCAAGAATGTTAAGCGTCTTTAATTTAAGTCTGCAAAAAGCCTGAACTTCAAAACTCTTCTTCAGTGCATGGCATAATCTTCCAGTTATATGATGTGCTGACCTTCCCAGGCTTCATATTTTATTAATCCCTAAAACAAGATCACTCTGGGCAAAGTACAGATAAGCCCCCTGGACATTTTGTGTAAGTATGTGCTGAGTATACCAAGACTGTGGTTTGACTCCTCAGTGTTATGAGTAGACTAATTTGAGCGTTTAGTGTCTACTTGCAAACATCACGTTTAATTAGGTGACTGTGTTTTCTTTGGTTATTTTAAAATATTTTTTGCATGTTTACCGCCAAATTCCACTAGTCCTAAAAGGTACTTAAGATAATTAAAGTTTTTATCACAGAAGAAATAGACATCTAGCTTTGCTGAAGATTTGAAAACTCTGCGTACTTTGTTAATAAGCAAAGAAACCATTTTTAATATGATGCTCATTATTAAACACCAGCAACGGAGACCTTCGTTGACACCCATAGCAGATATTTTTTAAAAGGACATTTCCCTAGGATAGGAGTTTAGAGAAGAAAGGAGAAACATTAATCATGTACTGTACTTAATTGAAGTAGACACACACCCATGCTCACACTTACCCAACCGTCCCTTCTGTCTGGCTTCTCTCCGACCTGTTTTGCTGTGCATGTGGCCTGCCTGGCCTTTCCCACCCGGACAAATATGCTACATCATATTTATCTTTCCAGATCTCTTTGTCCATTTAGATTTCAGACCTGCACAGTCTCCTGGAACTCCTGGCTTTGGCTTTCTTTGGCCTGACTCACTCTGTCGGCAACGAGGGCCCAGCTGGGCTGAATGAAAGGCTAGGTCTTCTCAGAGTTGCCTCCAGTGCACCGAATGCCTTTGGATTCCAGAATTATGTTGGTGATGGCAGGGGTCTCTTTCCTCAGTGGCTTCAACACGACTTCTTTTGGGGATTGCTTTTCTCCTTCCTCTGAATGCCGGTGTTTTCTCAGAGTTCTGCCCTAGGTTCTCCTCTCCCATACTGCACGGACAATCCCAACCACTTTGCTGCCCCCCTAGTTACCATTTGCACATGTGTATAAATCCCTTCCGCTCCCATCACATCTATAGAGACATGTGGCTGTCTCCCTGCTACCCGTTGTAGGGGCATGGGTGGAGGAGTTAGGACATTATTTGTGGTAGGAATACATGAATTAATCAATACATCATTGGAAACTATCAGTCCATAACACATGCTAGATGCTTTCTGTGGCTAGTCATCGATAATTGGAATTATTTCAGAGTGGGAGAAAGGCTTGGTTAGAAAAATAAATCTATACCAATTACTTCCATTTCTTTCACAGAGGAGAGAGGACTTGACATTGTTTTCAAAGGCCTTCGATACTATTTTAAAAAATGAGCATTGAATGGTATGAAGGTCTGGAAAAGAGGAGGACCAAAAACATACCGAGATATTCTGTCCTTTGTCATTTATATGTAGACGTCGTTAAAAAGATGTATGCATGACCAACAGTCCGTTACACGCCATGGAGTGACTTGTCTACTTCTCAACACGATTTACCTTGTCATTTGTTTGTCCTACCTCCTTAATTATGCTGTGACATAAAAATTGTCAGCGGTGTCAGTCCTGTTTATTGGATTCCCTTAGTATTTAGCAGAGTTTCTCGAGATAGTAGATAATCAATATTTGTGTGTGAGGCGTGAGGTGTTGCTGGCTCTTCGAGAGCGGGACAGTTATCTTACTTAGTTTATCTGGATTTACCTCATGACAATGGGCAGCGCACTGCTAAGACTAGCTAAATGAAAGATTTGACGGCACCATGCACCTTGTGCTGTGTTCATGGAGCTGTGCTGACTTTGCTAAATAGTCATTATCATTTCTCGCTCTGCAGTGATACTATGCTAAATAACTCATAAACAAACTAACTAAAAAACGAATGCCCAGGCATTGAAGTATTAACAAAGACATTTAGAAATATAGATGATCCAGGGGCACCTGGGTGGCTCAGTGGGTTAAAGCCTCTGCCTTCGGCTCAGGTCATGATCTCAGGGTTCTGGGATCGAGCCCCGCATTGGGCTCTCTGCTCAGCAGGGAGCCTGCTTCCTCCTCTCTCTCTGCCTGCCTCTCTACCTACTTGTGATCTCTATTTGTCAAATAAATAAATAATTAATTAAAAAAAAAAGAAATATAGATGATCCAATGAGTCACATCCTTCTCTTCAGTTAGGTGCTAAACTATCAATGAAATGCAAAATATGGCAGAGAATGTAGGTGGGATCCAGGGTTTTTGATCCCTAGATGAAGTCTAATGAGTTACTATAACTATCAAAATAGCACAGATTCATAGTTCAGAAGCTAATAAAAAAAAAAAAAGTTAGCTTCTGTTTTAATCAGACTTCAAATGTATTGGATTGTATGCATAAAATATAAAAGTCACAAAATACTGATTGGACCAGGGTAGAAGTTGATTTCTGTCTCATGTGAAAGATGACTGGAGGGTAGGCAACCAGAGAGACATAGTAACACGTTGAGGGCTCACAGCTTGATAGAGTCTTAAACTCATCACCTGAGAGCGTAAGACGGTAACAGCATCTATTTGATTTAGAGCTACAAGAATTTAATGCTGGAAAACAGATGAAGTACTTAGAAAAACACCTGGCAGAGAGTAAGTACTCAGTAGGTGTGATTTTTTAAAGGTGAGGGAACCACAAATGAGTCAAGTGACTAGCATTGCAGTGATGCACGAAGAAAGGATGCAGGGTACTATGAGAGGATATAATAGGGGTTTCCAACCGAGTCCAGAGGAGACAGTCCCCAACACCCCAGCTGAATGTCTGAATGATGGGTGAATAAGTTGTCAGCAGGGTGGTTAGTTGGGGCTGGTTTTAGTCAGAGAGAGCCAACTTTTCTGAATAGTGAAGAAGCACAGGGAAGAAATGGAAGAAGGTTTGGGGACGCCTGGCTGGCTCTGTTGGTTAAACATCCAACTCTTGATCTCGACTCAGGTCATAATCTCAGGGCTGTGGGATTGAGGTGAGGTTGGCGGGGAGCGGTGTGCAGAGGCCAGGAGGGCATGGTAGGGGCCTCGCTGCATCTCTGAAGTGTGATGGGCAGCTACCAAGGAGGATGAATTGGTGGAGGAGGGTGTAACCATGCCTGGATCTCTGCCTTGTTCCTTGAGCCAGACTGGTCGTCCGTGATCTCTGAGAGGCTGATGAGGCTCATGCAGGACTGTGGGCAGCTCGCCTTGATCGACGTCCATTCCCAAAGTGGGGGTGAAGCACGACATGTTTTGAGAGATTCGCAGGCTGCACTTGATTAATACAGTGACTGTCAGCTAATTAGGTGGAAAGGAAATTTATTTTGACTCAGACTTCCTCACCTACACAAAAATATTTTGACAGTCCAAATCTGGAGGAGAAAATATATGAATGATCTGAAAACACTTACATTTGGCTCTGGAAACCACAATAGATAAACAGCTCATGGGGCAAGGTCACACATGTGTCCTTGCTCCTACACACTCACCACTCACTCAAACTCATGTTGTCTCCCTCTAGCCTTTGCCCCGCATCTGGGACCTGCAAGCTGAATGAAGGGTGGGTCTCGTCGGGGAGGCGAAGCATTACCCCTTTATTTGAGGGTGGGTGGCCCAAGGTCATTGACATGTAGAGACTCAAGTTAGAGCTTGTTATTTTTACAGATAATTTGCTGTAGGTAAAGATCTCTATTGCCAGTTCTTACACAGATAGGACCAAATATTTTAAATAAAACACATACACATTCCATTTTTTTCCTCAATGTTTTTGACAAACAAAACAAAAAACAAAAAAACAGTTCAAAGGAACAAAAATTAAGAGATCCATTAACAGGATCAGAGTAGGGGTGACCTACCAAATATGGAACAATGGAGTCTAGCCATCTTTGTTTTTTTTTTGTATTCTGTTCTTTAAAATTAGTGTTGAAGTGGGACATTCTGCATACAGGTCTCCCCCTGCTTTATGAAGGTCCGAGTTACAATACTTTGCTTTTATATCAAGACCTACCTTAGTACCTGTCCTCACTAACGGAAAGATATCCGAAGAGGATTTTCACTTAAAAAAAAGGTGAGACGTGAAAATCACGTTCAGCATTTGCTTTGTGGCAGCAGTCAGAGGCAGCGTGCACCGTGAGCAATGAGGGAGCCCCTGCCCCACCCCTCGCTTTTTCCCTGGAACCAAGGGACACTTAGCGTCTCAACATCCAGCCACCCGAACTTTGGGAGGGTCTGTGAGCACCTGTGCTTTATCTTGATTTATTTTTTGCCTCCATTAGTTAACAGGTGTCTGATGGTATCAGAAACGCCTGAGAGGTTATTTTTTGAGTCTGGGAACACTCAAAAAATTTTTCATCTAAATTAATGGGAATTGCTTCTTCACTTTACACCATTTTCATGGGAACGTTCTATTTCTCGATAGTGGGGGCAACTTGGATTCTAAAGTGCCAAACATACTTTCTCCGTGGAGTTTGCCAGGTCTGCAAAATAGGATCCTTTGGAAGGGGAGAGTGTGGGAACTCTATTAGCCAATTTTGGGGGCATGAATAATTCAGAGAGGTGCCCTCCATCTTCTGCCATTTAGACAGATGGGTCCACCTTGACAGAACTGGGCAGCCGAGAGCAGGGTAGGTCGAGATTTGGTGATAAGAGGAGGTTGCAAACCAGCCTCAGCTCTACACCGGCGAGTGGGAGCTCACTGTGAAAAGCTGCCCCACTGTAGCTGCTCTCTTTGGAAAAAATACAAACTGTGTTTTGAGCAAACACATCATCTCAACATCTCCTTGCAGAGTTCTTAGATTCTTGATAGAGCTGACTGTGTCCGGCTCCCTGCCCCCCACCAAACCCCCCCTTACCAGAGGCTTCATCTTATCAAACTAGCATGTATGAAAGTCGATTTCTTTTTTAATCAGGGAACTATGGAAACAAACTGATTTTGTGATTTAATCTTAACTCGTGGAAGCACTAATGATAATTAAAAATGACTCTAAACCTTAAGAAAAATTCATGCATATTTTTGATATGTTGTCACGAGAGTACTAAGATATTACAGATAAGTGGCTCCAAGTGTTTTCAGCCCTTGAAAATGAAAAATGACATTTCTCACTAAATTCAGCATTACCATAGTAATGAGGAACCTGGGAATTAAAGTATTTCCGGGAAAGAATTATTTCTCCCGGCAGATACAAGGCTCAGCAACAGAAAGGAGTCCATGAATGTTCAAACCACAGTCAGAACCGGCTGGAAAATGTGAAATCAGCGAACAATGGTGCTTTTTGTAATCAACATCTGGGGAGGGCCTGGTAGATGTTAGAAATAGAGAAGAACCTGAGTTGGTATCATTGTTGCAGTTCAATAATTTAAATAGAAAAAAACCCGAAAAGATCCTCATTATGATGGGGCAGGAAAGAAGAAAAAAGTTTGATATTTAGCCGCATCATATGAGAGAGTTCTGGGACGGCAGAAGACACACAAAAAAGATGGCTGGGTTCATTGTTGGGGGCTTCGGTTGCCAAGAAACTAAGATTTGGAGCTGCCATGTAGAGTTAGAAATTTGTTGGAGAGCAATGGACTTCCCTTATCCAATTAAATATCTGTGGGGAGCCCAGTGTCCTTTTATGGAGTTTCACCAAAACAACCTATCCCGATAGAACCAGCATAAGCACGCATGAGAATGGCGTTTTATTTGTCGGTTGGGAATTGTAGAGGTTTTCAAAGACACAAACTCATGCATGCCACTCTCCTGACTAGTGGTATTTTGTTGTTGTTATTTTGGAAAATGTTTAGTGTTTAGGAAACGATGTTGTTTTTGTTAACATTTAATAGTCTTGTTATTTTAAGTGTGTCAAATAAATCTCTAGAAATGTGTTCAGTTTTCATTTGTAATAGTGTAAACATGGAAAAATATGATTCTCATAAACAAAATTTTGGGGGGTTTCAGTTATGTTTAAGAGTGGAAGGGGGGGCGCCTGGGTGGCTCAGTGGGTTAAAGCCTCTGCCTTCCGCTCAGGTCATGATCCCAGGATTCTGGGATTGAGCCCCGCATGGGGCTCTTTGCTTAGCGGGGAACCTGCTTCCTCCTCTCTCTCTGCCTGCCTCTCTGCCTACTTGTGATCTCTGTCTGTCAAATAAATAAATAAAAATATTAAAAAAAAAACCCCACCAAAATTATTAAAAAAAAAAAAAGAGTGGAAAGGGGCTTGAGATTAAATTTTTTTTTTTAATTTAAATTTAAGAGCCTTTGCTGTAGATATTTATCTCACAGAAATGGAAACAGTAACCAGATAAAAGTAGAGGGGAAACTCTTCAGTTGGCTTTACAAGAGCAGGACCCCTGAGCAATGGGAGGTTATTCAGAATCTGTGTATCTGAGTGGGAGGATTTCTTGCTTTCCATCGGCAACAAAATTCACTGACCCTCCAATTCCCATTTTTTTCGATGATTGTGCCACAGTTCTCATTCATTATGACATTTACTGCTCCTTCTACTTTTTTTTTTTAAGATTTTATTTATTTATTTGACAGAGAAAATCACAGTGAGAGAGGGAACACAAGCAGGGGAGTGGGTGAGGGAGAAGCAGGCTTCCCGCCAAGCAGGGAGCCCAATGCAGGGCTCGATCCCAGGACCCTGGGATCATGACCTGAGCCAAAGACAGACGCTTAATGACTGAGCCACCCATGGGCCCCTGCTCCTTCTACTTCTAGTATAAACACTATCTAATTTATCATTTAAACAAGGATGATTTTGAAAGTAAAAGGGGATGTTATTAATAATCATGGCAGGACAACAGGCTTACCTGACTGTTATCTTTCTCATCCTGTTTAATAACTGTCCCCCAAGAGTAGAATTACTGATTCCAAGGTTATGAAAACTGTTCTAGACCCTGCTCCCGCAAAACTCCTTCAGAGATAATACCGATGATGACGTTAACGAAGACCTGAGGAGATTTCAGCAGTGCATTTCTGTATTGGATCTCCAAAACATCTTGCTTTTTATTTATTTATTTTATTTATTATTTTTAAAAGATTTTATTTATTTATTTGACAGACAGAGATTACAAGTAGGCAGAGAGGCAGGCAGAGAGAGGAGGAAGCAGGCTCTCTGCTCAGCAGGGGCTCAATCCCAGGACTCTGGGATCATGACCTGAGCTGAAGGCAGAGGCTTTAAGCCACCGAGCCACCCAGGTGCCCCACATCTTGGTTTTTTAAAGCTAAGTTCTGAAATTAGAAAATCTCATTCAGATGGCCGTAGGTTTGTTAGTTTAACTCAAAGAGGATAACTTTTAGAAGTTTTTGGGTATGACTTTATGCCATCCTCCTGCGCCAGGAGGAGCAGGGTTGCTTCAGTTTACTTGGTTGGATGGAGATAATCCAATCTTTGAGGCAGAGACAGTGACCCTCCTTGTGGGTGGAGACTGTGTCACAGGACTATATAAGGCCAGACCTTCTGCACTGAAACTTACTCCAGACAGAAGGTAAGCCCAGGAGAGGCAGAGGTATATGGGCTTTGGATCTTCAGGACTGCTGGAATTTTCCAAATTAGTGTAATAGTGTAAGTGCTCTCTTCTGGCTGGGCTATTTCATTTCCGCTGTCCCATTTCTCTCTCTTTGGCTACAACTTATCTTTTAAATGCTTTTATCTCTGGATTTCAGGAGAGAGTCAGTCTTATCCTGTATCAGGGAGCTTTTTCCACTTTCTACTCTAGAGATTTTATTTGTTTGACAGAGATCATGAGTAGGCAGAGTAGGGGGTGGAGTGGGGCAGCGGTGGGAAGCAGGCTCCCTGGTGAGCAGAGAGCCCGATGCAGGGCTCGATTCCAGGACCCTGAGATCATGACCTGAGCCAAAAGCAGAGGCTTAACCCACTGAGCCACCCAAGCGCCCCTCCACCTTCTACTCTAACATTTCCAGTTTTTACACATGAACTTTTTTTTTTTTACATATTACAAATATTTTACATATGAACTACATGTATTTTTATGTGTTTTCAACTACGACGTATGTGTTTTAAAATGGTTCCTTATTTTCTAGCATGATTTCTTAAAGATGTTTCTGGGTTTTTATTTCAGTATACTTACCATTTTTTTTTTTAACTTCTCTGAAATTTTTTAAAAATTCCAGTTAGTTAACATACAGTGTAATGCTAGTTTCAGGTGTAGAATTTAGTGATTCAACACTTACAACACCCATTCCTGGGCACAAGTGCCCTCCCTAATCCCCATGGGTGAAATGCCTGTTTAAGACATACTACTTCTAATAGATGCATTATAATTACCAGAATCATTTTATTGTTTGTATATAATTAGATTGTGTTTATCACTTGGGGTCATGATAATACTGAAAGGACAACGTTTTACAAATGTAGCATTTTTTTCTTTTGTAAAATTTTTTTCTTACATATATTCCAGGGTGGGTTGGGGAAGACCTTTTAGACTGTAAGCACCATATTCAAATATGCCTCAAAAAGTCAGGTTTTCGGGGGCGCCTGGGTGGCTCAGTGGGTTAAAGCCTCTGCCTTCGGCTCAGGTCATGGTCCCAGTGTCCTGGGATCAAGCCCCACATCGGGCTCTCTGCTCAGCAGGGAACCTGCCTCCTCCTCTCTCTCTCTGCCTGCCTCTCTGCCTACTTGTGATCTCCGTCAAATAAATAAATAAAATCTTTAAAAAAAAAAGTCAGGTTTTTGGAAAGAGTATTGGGGGATTTAAGGAAGCATGTTATCTCTGGTCACTCAACCAGACTCCATCAGACTGAATGCCATTCAGGAACTGGAAGGCTTCCCAAGACTCCAAGTTTCTTGTGGGGAGATATCCTGTATATTGTTACACACATCTGTATTCCCAGAGTCTAGCCGAAGGTGGGATCATGGGAAACTCTTCGTAAGTATTCATCTGATGGAGATGAGGGAATGTGTTCTAGGATATTCTAGTAACCTAGGTTTTCTGGGCTAGCCTCAGGAGGGCCCATTCTTTCTCCTCTCTCCCTTCATGGTGATGTTGACACAGCTTATTTTGCTGTCTCCGATTCTGTTTCCTCAGCCACAACTGAATGTGAATTCTTAGGAAGAAGTTCTGTTAGTTATTTATTCAGTACTGGCCCCTTCTCGAGAAGAGTCTTCAGTTCACATCATCTCATGGGCACGACTGGCCTGAAATGGCTGTCTTTGGGGCAGGGGCCCAGCTTGTTCCAAATCAGCCAGGCCCAGGATGCCAGAGGTAGTTCATCCAAAGTGTGCAACCTCTGTAGGAAGGCCCAGAAGGCATTTCTAGGAGTAAGCTTTGGGAGGAGAGAGCAGTTGGTGTAGCGGTATAACATCTTCCTTGCCAGGAATACCTCTTTTTGGCTTGTGTTCAGACATTATTTTAGAGAAGTTGGTGACAATGGTTATATTTTTATTCATACACACTCAAGCCTTCCTAGTTTTCTAAGAGTGCTTGAAAGCATTTCATCTGAATGATACTTTGTCGTTAAAAGCAATTCTACAATGGGCATCTCATTCATTTTGCAGTGGTTTTTGCTAGTTTGACTCACGTGTGGTAGTTTTCTTTGAAAATATACAGGGCTTCTCACTTTTCTGAAATGGCTAGAGTTGGATTGGCTTTATTTTTATGGTTGTATTTAGATGCGGAAGTTCTTTTTCTTGGACTGCTGGTGACCTACAAAGGAATACTGATTAGAAGCAGAGATTGCCCTCCGTGATCCTATGAAAGACCTTGTTGGACTCAGCTCCCAGAGAGAGAAGCTGTGGTCAGAGCAGAGAAGACCTCATCCGGATGTCTCCACACAAGGTAAACTGCTCCACCTGAGAAGACAATGTCCACTGTCCTGTTTCTCTCATTTGTGATCACCTAGATTTCATATAGTTTTTGATGATTTTTCTCACAGATAGTGCTTTTACTATGATTCTCTGGTGACTTTGTGCACTTTGCTGTATAAACTACAGAAAGATTTATATTATTTAATTTTTGTATTGGATTTAGATATATCCTGATTATTGAACAGATTGTGTACAGAAGGTTCCTGATCACTTTCAGAAGCTTATAAAGGGCTGCTTCAGCTCAGTTCACTGTCAAGGAGTGACCTTCACCGGGACCATGGCCCAAAGTCTGCAAGAGGAGGTGACCTGTCCAGTTTGTCTGGAAATTTTCTTCTGTCCCATTTTACTCTCCTGCGAACATGTGTTCTGCTTTCATTGCATGCAAAGATGGATGCTAGAACACAGGGATCTGAAATTGACCTGCCCCATGTGTCGAGGGGTAACTGAGAGCCCCCCTTTGGAGGAATGGCAAATCAGAGCACTGTCCCTTCTGATCAGACAGCACAGTGGCCTACTGATGAAAAGCCTGCACGTGAGCAAAGAGTTGCTGAGATTCCAGGAGGATATGACTCTGGATGGAAGCACTGCCAACCCCTTCCTTGTCCTCTCTGATGACCTAAGGAGTGTTTGGTGTGGGAAGATCTGCCACAACCCAGTGGAAGATCCCCAGAGATTCACCTACCTGACCTGTGTCCTGGGCACGCCATACTTCTCCTCTGGCTGCCATTACTGGGAGGTCGAGGTGGGAGACGGGAAGGAGTGGACGCTGGGGATCTGCAAGGAATCAGTGGACAGAAAGAGGAAGGGCGGTTTCTCTGTTGAGCATGGCTTCTGGTTGATCAGCCTGAAGGCAGGAACAATCTGTACCAGCTCAATCCCAGAAATCAGAATTCCTGCAAGCCCCAAACTTAGCCACATAGGGATTTTTTTAGATGTTGAGATGGAAGAACTCAAGTTTTTTGATGCTAGAGATAATGCCCTCATGTATACATATAGTTGTCTCTCATGTTTGGAGCCTTTGCGTCCATTCTTCTGTCCTGAGTTGCCTAGAGAAGGTGACAGGGGTGCCTCCCTGAAAATCTGCTCATGAGAAACTCAGCGCTTCCTAGAAGCTTTCTTGGAGGTGAATGAATGAGACCTTTAACCTGAGAAATGTCAGAATGGCCCAGGGAGAGAAAACGTACTATAATAGAAAGATTTTTAAGAATAGATTTTGTAGACATGGCAACTAACCAATTTTTAGGCTGTATTTTATAGACTTTGTAGCTAAAGAACTATGGGATTTTAGGGGATGTTATTAAGTGCTCCAAGCCTCAGTTTTCCTAGGCTTCAAGTGGGGCCAAATTTCTCAGCCAAATAGTTGAGTGATGATTAGACAGGGCTGTGCATTAATTTTGTACTAAATACAATGGGAAATTTTAGATTGTAAGTTAAATAAAATATTTTGTGAGTAGAAACAATGTTTTTTTCATTATTTCATGCCTTTTCTTTGATAAAATTCCTAATAATGACAGCTATCTAGGGGAAAAGAACGAAACAAGCAGTGTAAAATATTTTGACATGAAGTTTCAGTGAGAGACAAAAGTTCTAGGAAAGAATGACGTTTCTCATTTTTATTTTCTCCCAAACACAGCTGAAAGACAGGACTTAGAGATAGCTATAGTTAATGGTGATTCATATTTGTTCTAATGGGAATTTTCCTTTGCCCATTTCAGTCATTGGCCTTTTGTGGAGCTGTCAAAGGAGTGTGTTGGGTATAGCAGGCAGGAAGGTGCCAAAAGGCTCAGAGAATGTCAAGCTGCTAAGATTCCAAACCTTCTGGAATCAGTTATGTAATGAGGGAAATGACTGTTGAGAAGACTGGACCCCATCCTTCCACCGACCAGGTGCCGTTGTGCATGCAAAACCCTGCCTTCTGGCAGGAAATAACACCTTCCAGTCTCAGGGCACTGCTGTTGAATTTTGTAGGAATTCTTATCAACGGCATCAACTCGTAAATAGATACTCACCAAAAATTGTTCTCCAGGTTCCTTTTGAATTTGTTTTTTAGTGTTAGAATTTTAGGGTTTTTTCTTTTTGCAATTAAATCTCTGAAATGTTTGATGTGTTCCTGTTTAGCTCTGTTTGGTCCTCCTCTCACGTTCCAGCGGAAGCTTGTGCCCCTCTCCCCAACCACATGAGCACAATCTCAGACTGCAATTTCCCATACCAGAGTCTCATATGCTCATCATGGCTCCTTTTCAAACTATTCAGGTCCTTTAGGATTGTGGGTTTTTTTTTTTTTTCCTAATTTACTGAGTCAGCAAGTTCTGAGGTGACATCTGCTCTGGAAGGGAAGTGTTGGGACATGTTCAGGAATCTGCTTTGGACCTCAGTTCCAAAGAAACACAGAATTGCCATCTCCTGTTTCTTTCCAACTCTCACTGGTGTGGGGGAACAATCTGATTTTTGGTACCCCCCCATATTTTCTTTTGATCTCTATGATTTTATTTCAGAGGCCTCCTCCTTCTGCTCTAACTTGGGGCCTGCTTCTCCCCGACCCACCTTAACAGGTCCTGATAATGTGGAAACAAAAGTTTCCCTAAATATCACTTAGGATGAGCAATACACAATAATTTTTGCTTTTATTATATTTTATTTGGAAAAAAATGCTGGGCTTACACACATTTGATTTACATCTTGCCGACAGGTTAAGAACAGCCATTTGAACACGTGGGGTAGGCACTAGGTTTCCAGACCCCTTCTTGTGTTTCAGAATGCCAAAGAAAAGGCAGCCCCACTTTCCCTAGGACTGGAGGTGACAGCTTCTGTTATATTTGTATATTTCAGGTTCTCTCAAGAGCTGTTTGCTTCAAGGGACTTTCTGTCTCTTCTTCATGGAGATTTAAGTTCCAAGCTTCCCTTCATCCCAGCTGAAGGACCCAAACGATTTTTTTGGTTCATCAATCATTAGGGGAAAATGCCAGTGGCCCATGATTAGCCTGGTTCCTTTCTCCTGTTTGATTGCATATTGTGGCCCCAGGGGGAAATCTTGATGGGAACTGGGTACGCAAGCTCATTCCGTTGTCAATTGGTATTTACTCTTTGCAAAATATTTCACACTTCCAACTTCTAGCATTTCTGCTGCTACAGACCTAACACAAGTCTCTCACACACCCCATTCCGGCCAGTGTGACAGCTTCCTCACTTCCTCGCTCCCCGTTGCCTTCCCAGAGTACACTTTCCGCACAGGTACCGGGATGGTTCTCTTAAACCATAGTCATATCATTCTTGTCATAAATCCTGCAAAGGCTAAACGGGTCAACTAGAATAAGTTCTCTGAGCCGCCCTCCCACTTCCCTCCTCTCCCGGTTCACTGGCTTGCCTTCTGTCAGAGACATCGCTCAGAGCCAGCTTCCCGGGCTTCACATCTGACTCCTGCCTCTTTCAGTTATGTGATCTTGGACAAGTTCTCTAACTTCTCTGTGCCTCAGTTTCTTACTCAGTAGAGACAGATTAATAAGAAGTCCGACCTTATGGTAACTACACTTACGTTGGTGAGCATGGTGCAATGTACAGAATTGTGGAATCCCCATGTTGCACACCTGAAACGAATCTAACACCGTTTGTCAACCACAACGAAAAAATAAGTTAAAAACACGGAAGCCCAACTTTTAAGATTGTTGTGAGGAATTAAAGGTGATCATTCACACTGACTATTTAGCTCTGGGCCTTGATTATAGAATGTGTTATTATTATTATTCTTTTAAGATTTTATTTATTTCAGAGAAAGAGGCAGAGAACTCAAGCATGAGTGGGGGTGGGAGAAGGGGCAGAGGGAGAGGGAGAAGCAGACCCCCCACTGAGCAGAGAGCCTGATGTGGGACTTGATTCTTGGACCCTGAGATCATGACCTGAGCCGAAGGCATACGCTTAACCAACTGAGCTACCCATGCGCCCTAGAATGTGCTATTTATTGCCAGCTTGTGACATCATCTGTTATTGTTGGTTACATGTATGATTGGCTATTTATTTAATATACTCCTTAACATGTCTGAAACATCTTTGTAATCCTTGTTTTTTTAATTTTTTTAAAAGATTTTACTTATTTATTTGACAGAGATCACAAGTAGGCAGAGAGGCAGGCAGAAAGAGGGGGAAGAAGGCTCCCTGCTGAGCAAAGAACCCAATGCAGGGCTCCATCCCAGGACCCTGAGATCATGACCTGAGCTGAAGGCAGAGGCTTAACCCACTAAGCCACCCAGGCACCCCTGTAATCCTTGTTTTTAATGAATAGGGGCACCTCTTGGTTTCAGCTCAGGTTGTGATCTCAGCATCCGGGAATCCAACCTTGTGTTGGGCTTCCCACTCAGTGGGGCGTCTGCTTCTCTCCTCTCTCTGCCCCTCCTGTGCACTCCCTCTCTCAAACAAATGAATAAATAAATCTTTAAAATAAAATAAAATAGCTGATGAATAGGTATAGACGTATTTAGGAAGAGGTACTACATTTTAACTAGTCTTAGTAATAAAGTGATTATTAGCTATTACTTAGGGTTGATAGAAGAAAGCATCATGGTGTGCCCATCCCCCTCACTCATCTATGTAAGTTACTTCCCTCCTTCCTCCCACTCCCCAGCTAACTTCTCCTCCATCCCCCACCCCTTGCCAAGTCTTGAAAACTGTAGTGTGGATATGGCTGTATGCAGAAAGATTTTAATGGTCCTGGTGGTAGAGGGGGAGTCAGTTTGGGGAAAGAATTCTGGCTGCCTCAAAAAGCAATAGCAGTATGGGACTACATGAGAATTCCAAGTCTGAATTAACGTGAAGGATAATACTAATTATTCACACTCTTCCCACCTCTCCTCCAACAGTCCGCCACAAATGTCAGCTTCCCAGGCCTCAACCCAACCTGTCCGCATCTGGGCTTCCTTAATAAAGTGCCTTCCCGGGTGCCTGGGTGGCTCAGTGAGGTAAGCCCCTGCCTTCAGCTTGGGTCTCAGCGGGGAGGCTGCTTCCCCCTTTCTCTCTGCCTGCTTCTCTGCCTACTTGTGATCTCTCTCTGTCCAATAAATAAATAAAACCTTAAAAATAAAAAGGGCCTCCCCACAAAAACTGCTGGCATCCCAAGCCCTGCTCTCGTTCACATCTGTCCCTGCCTCTCCCACAATACCTGTAACAATCTTCTCTCCACCACTAAATTCTTAGACTAAACCCATTAAGTGCCTCTACCAATCTGATTCATTTGATATAACTGACCCCAACTCCAGGCTAGGTGGGAAGGGAGAACTAGAAAAGCCACAGCAGAAGGAAGATGAGATCTGGTGGGACTCCCACGGGGCTAACAGAGTCTGGGCAACTCTGTCCTCCCAACTTGTGCCGCGGCCAGCGCGACAAATCGACCAGGAAAACGTGAGGGTAAGAGGATGGTGAAAAGAAATTAAGAGACAAAGAGATGGGGGCAGGAGGGACACTGAAGATGATGTCCAACAGTGCCAATTTTATTCCACATCTTACAATCATTTATAAGGCAGACCACAATAGGAGGAGTAATACATCAGTACCTAGTCAGATGATTGCAAGTTTCTATAATAAGTTTACATTAACTACAAGCAAACCTCGTGATGTCAGGTAGTCTCGGCTAATGCCATTAGCAAGACAATCAACCAGGGAGTGGGTTATGGGAGGTACAGGAACAACAAGGACCAACTAAGAATTCATGACCCTGACCACATTGTTCCCTTCTGTAGGGAGAGTGTGAGGGAAGTCACGTAGGCGAGCGCACGACACATAGCACAGACCCTTTTCTCAGTGTTACTCAACTTTCCTGTCCTTAACCTTGTCAAGGTGTCCGGACTTTGAAGGAGACACAAGTCAGGGCCTGGTTTGATCCTCGACTCCGACCATGCCGTAGCCTCCAACAGACTTGGCTCAAAGGGAATGTATGAGGGATTTTTCTCTCTACTACTACTCTCTAATCTTTATTTGGGAGAGAGATTAATCCCCCACATCTCCTAGAATATAGTTGCTTTGAGTGGATTTCTTTGGCTATAAAGGCCCAAATGACCTAAGCTGGTTGGAGCGATGGTTCTCAGTCTCATCTTCTTATAGTCACATGGGAAACTTTCAAAAATCCCCGTGCCCAATACCACATCCCAAAACAATCAAACCAGAGTCTCTGGGGATGGGACCCACACAGCAGTACTTTTTCAAGTTTTCTTGATGATTGCAGTAGGCGGCCAGAGTGGAGGATCACTGGGCTGGAGTGTCAGTTCCAAAACTTTATTTTCATCGTCGGGTGCCCTGGGTGACTGAGTTGGTTAAGCCTCTGACTCTTGACTTGGGCTGAGGTCATGATCTCAGGGTCCTGGAGTCAGACCCCGTGTTAGGCTCCCGGCTCAGTAGGGAGTATGGAGTCTGCCTGTCTCCCTGTCCCCCTGCACACCCCCTCCTTCCGTCCCTGCTTCTGTTCATTTGTACGTGAGCACATGCTTGAGCGCACGCTCTCTTTCTCTGAAAGAAAGAAATCTTGAAAAAAGAAAACTATATCGTGCATCAGAATCCCTTGGACGAATTCAGAAGATCTGGGTGGTGTCCAAGAATTTGCATCTGTAGTAAATTCCCAAGTGATACTGGTGAAGACTAACCTTTGAAATCAGTGGACCAGAGGACACAGTGCCTTTTGATTTTAATTCCGCATTAAATTAATCATCCAGCCAATTACATTTTAATTAATTAATTAGTTTAAAATTATTTCCATTTTAATTTAAATATAATTTTAACTCCTGCATGGAAACAAACAAACAAAAAACCCTAGAGCAATGAAGGGAGAGAGGCTGGATGGTTTAAGCTGGGATTAGATGAGGGTGTTAACAAAACTCACACAGCATTGTGGACATTCTTGACAACTACCCTCCACCACTCCCAACCCACCCCCATCCATCACAAGATTTCCGCCATCAATTCTGATACTCTGATAATACCAGCAAGTATATAAAAATGACTGCTCACTGTAACGGCCTCCATCTGTGTTCTCAATATTTGGTTTTAGAACACTATGTAAGAAAAAAGCTCTTGTTAAAGCCTTTTTTTTTCTTTTCTTTTTTTCTTTTTCTTTTTTTTTTTTTTGATAAAAAACATCCGGGTCAAAGGGTATAATCTTCTACTTCTAAAGAGGCTATTGTCTTTGGACAACCTATGAATATCCGCTTAAAGTTTGGCACAAGCTGTTTTGTTTTTCATCGGTGGCAGATTCTGCTGAGATGTGCGTGTAGGTAAAGACCTCTATTGCCAGTGTAGGTCCCATGTGGAGCCCGATTTCAGACTGCTCGGCGGCAAGCTTCTAAGAACCTTCCCTAAGGACCTGTTGCTCAGACGCAGATGCTGCTCGCTCTGATGGACCCTAAGGACATGGGGCCGCTTCAGGACCTGAGAGGGCTGGAGCCCTGACACGCGGAGATGCTCTTCGGGACTTGGGCCACGCCCCTCCGGCTTCATCCACGCGCTGCTAACAGAAATAGCATTTTAAGCCCCTGTTCTATGTTCTCCTTGCAGCTGGGCCTACTCCCATACCATTTTCTGCCATGCCAACATTGTTGTGACATGGGGTTGATTCTTAGGTGTTTTCTAGAAGACTCCCTTCCCCCCATGCCTTTCTGGAGACCCATAGAGCAGCTCCCAAAACTCCCTTTATTTTGTCTCCTCTTCCCTAGCTCCGGCCGGTAGAACTTGGGTGGGTCTTCCGGGATTCTGTATGCCCACGGTCTGCCCTAAAAGACATTGTGCAAAGTGCGCCTCGCCTTTCTTCCTTGATAGCAATTCCAAATATGTACAGAAACAAATACTATCATGGATCCACACTGGGTTTCAACAGTTCTCAGCAAATGCCCAATCCTCTGCACTGGATTATTTAAGAGCAAATCTCACATATCTTTTCATCCATAAGTGCTCAATAAATAGCCCTAAATGAAAAGCACTTAGGAAACTGTAATTATGATTGATTGCAACTATGATATGATTACCAGGCATAAAAAATGAATTAGCCATTAATATCAAATATTCAGTCCACATTCGCCCTTCTCCCTTCTGACTCAGGTGTGAGAGTTTCCCTTCAAGGAAAGCCAGTTATTCTGGTCCAAGATGTATTTGCCTACATTTCAGAGTTCCTGTGCTTTCTGTATCGGGATTTCCAACCGCAAAACCGGCAGGCGCTTTTTCCCCATTGTGTTAGGTGCTTAAGAGAGCAAGCAAGTCCTTCCTGACCTCCTGAGCCCCAGCCCCAGCCACTGTTAGGGCCCCAAAGCTCGCGTGGGGTCCCTGTGGAGCCTGCCACAGTTACTAAGGTGTGGCTTGTTTTCAGGGCACCAAGGATTTGTAAGTTCCAGTTTCCAGATTTACATCTATCAGAGGATTTTTTTTTTCACATTCTGATACTTGGTAGATTTAAAAGAAAAAACATAAAAATGCATGCGATGTAATAATATTCAAAAAGTCCCATGGCAGAACTGCATCATGGCACTCTTGCCCCTTTTACCTCATTCTCCTCCAAAATAACTCACATTGCTTGGGGATTCCCCAGAGGGATTCTATGTGTGTATGTACATGTTTTACCTAAATGTTCATTTAGTATGTACATTGTTTTGGACCTTGTTTTTGTTTTTGTTTTGTTTTCCACTTGAGAATATTTAAGGAGATTTATTTAAGTGGTCTTTCCCCAGGACTCAGATGATGAGGAGTTCCTGTGCTGTGTGGATCGACTTAATCAATTTAGTGAAAATAGTTCTCCATCAGGCTTCTAAGCATTAACATTTCTTTCAGTTTTTCTGGGAAATCTTGCGTCAATACGCATGACCTCATGACTGCCATTGAAGAACCGCTGGAATGTCTGATGACCGCCATTTGTCAGTGAGAACAGACTGACCTCATGCTCTGCATCTTTCAAGTAAGAAATAATTTTATTTTTCAGGTGCAGGTTGTTTGGCTATAACAGACAAAGCAGTAGGCGCCTGGGTGGCTGGGTTGCTTGAGCACCTGACTCTTGATTGCAACTAAGGTCATGATCTCAAGGTGGTGAGATGGAGCCTGGAATCCCATATGAGGCTCCACGTTCCGTGGGGCATCTGCTTGGGATTTCGCTCTCTCTCCCTCTACCCCTCCCCCTCTAAAATCAATCAATCAATCAGTTGGTCAATCAATCTTAAAAAAAAAAAAAAACAGGAAGCTGATAATAGTTTCTTCAAGAAAAAAGATGCAGATGGTTCACTTTCTCGGGTTCAGAAAATCCGAACTGGGGCCAAAGGAGGAGGCCCAGTGGGGGATAGTGTTGGGGATCCTGAGGTAGGGTTGTAAACATAACAGGGTGCAGGTTTATCATAAAAGATGCTGATATCTTTATTTTTTAAAGGTTTTTATTAAGAATAGTTAACACACAGTGTTATATTCGTTACAGGTGATTCAACGATTCTCTACGTTCCTCAGGGCTCATCACCAAGAACGTCCTCTTCTCCCCCATCACCTATCTCACCCCTCCCCCACCTGCCTCCCTTCTGGAAACAACGGTGAAAGATGTGCAAGTTTTTAAAACTTGGTTTGAGTGGAGGGTCCTCAAAAGAAGGTGGAAGAGGTGGGGGCCTTTAGCTTGTTAATGGTTAGTCCAGGCTCAGGGAGATACTCCAGACAGCCTGAGAAGAGCAATTTTGAACTAATCTATACAGATCATTTTAAAGGTGTGTCTACATGGACCCTGAGAAACAAACGGAGGCTTTCAGGGATGGGGGTGAAGGGATGGGGTAACGGGTAATGGGTGATTAATGAGACACATGTTACGATGAGCATTGGGTGCTAAACAAAACTAATGAATCATTGAACACTATATCAAAAACTAATGATGTACTACTATACATGGCTAACTGAACATAATAAAAAATAAAATAAAAATATATAAAGTTCTGTCTATCCACTGTTTCTGTCAGCAAAGATTTAATCAAGATGATAGAACTGAGATCTTTCTTTCCCCTGATTAAAATGGACCAGAGTCCTGGAAAGCTGTTTACTACAAGCAATTCTGAAAGATCTTTACTATTATTACTAAAACAATTTATTTACTTATTCATACATTTTATTGGGCATGAATTTAGAATTTTTTTCTTCTTCAGCTGTAACACTTAGTAAGTCTAATTTTTCTTGAGAAAAAAACTAAATACAGGTTTCAGAAATCACAAGTCGAGGCATAGCTGCCTGGCTCAGTAGGGAGGTAGAGCATGTGACTCTTGATCTTAGGGCCATGAGTTCAAGCCCCACGCTGGGTGTGGAGCCAACTTTAAAAAAAATAATAATAAAATCTTTTAAAAAAAGGAAATCAGAAGTAGATTTTACCATTATTTCGACACAAGGGCACAAATGCCACTCATTAAGACTTTTTAGCTTCACCATAAGTTACATATCCTTAATGTTACAGATCGAAAAGACTAAGCACATAAACCCTTCATGATGATTGCCATATATTTTAAAAACAGATTTACTTGTGTTTCTTGTAATGACTAGAGGTCCGTTTGAGCTTATGTTCTTTGTTTTGTTTTGTTTTGATGAAGACGGTAGAGAGGATGGACCCATGACGTCTGAGCTCCCCAAAATACAGCAGAGTCTCAAAAATACAGTGACTCATCCCATCTATTTAAGTTTTTCACAAACACCCATTTCACGCCAGCACAATTTTGCTTTCAGTGTACCATGGAGTAGTTGGGATAACAGAAAGAGGTGGAATTTCCCTACTGAGTAATGAAGATGCTAATGTGGACAAATTTAGGAAGGTGGCATTTCTCATCAAATGGCAGAGGATTCTTGCAGAGGGAAGTCTGAAAACGTGTCCCTGACTTCAGCTTTCCTTGGTGATGCGATTTTGGCTGTTCTCCCCTCCACCTCCGTCCTTTTTTGCTCCAATGATCTAGACAAGATCTGTCATACCTGTTGACCCCAAAATGTTTACCTACATGTCCTGTGTCCTTGAGGTGCCTGCCTCATCTCTGCCTTTGCTGGGAGGCACAAGAGAGGAATGGGCTTCAGGCTCTGCTGGGTCCTTGCTTGCAGAATCCTCTCAGGACACCAGTTCTTCTCTATATTCCAGAATTTCTTCCAGCCCTCAGCTCCACAGTGTGGGAACGTTCCCAGAGGCTGTGTTTTTTGGGTTATGATGGTTTTTTCACTATAGCGTTAGTTCCTCTGCTAGGAGCCCGTGTGTCTGTTCTGTCCTGGTGAGCCTGGAAAAGGCAATGGCAAAACCCCACTGAGCATGTGCTCTTCTGTCTCTATGGTGCTCTGAACATAATGCCAGGAGTGTAGCAGGTTTTCCATTTTTAGGATGATGGGCTGTGCTTTGTGAATCCTACAGCCAAATCCTGGATATTGGATAATCAGGGTTTGTAAAACCTTCCTCGCCATTCTTGCTGAACTTGATTCCAGGTCACGGTCCCCAGCCTGTGGGTATTACTCCTGCTTCAGCTGCCCGGCTGCCTGTCCAGACAGACCTGTCCTCCTGCCTGCCTTCCTGGGCAGCTTCCAGAAAATTAAAAAAACTCAACTTGCAAACTCAACTTCTTACATTTTTTTTTTTTTTAAAGATTTTATTTATTTGACAGAGAGAGAGAGATCACAAGTAGGCAGAGAGGCAGACAGAGAGAGAGGGGGAAGCAGGCTCCCCACTGAGCAGAGAGCCCCATATGGGGCATGATCCCAGGACCCTGAGATCATGACCCGAGCCAAAGGCAGAGGGTTAACCAACTGAGCCACCCAGGTGCCCCAACTTCTTACATTTTATGCTGAGTAAATTAAATCTCTTTGTCTCTCCTTTTTGGGGGCAAGGAGAAATTCTTCAGCAAATTGTAGTTTCAAATAACACTGCTCCACCTTCAACAATATTCTAAGGGCTTAAGTTTTTGTTTTCTTAAATTTTTTTCAATCATAAGTTGAGGCAGTAAGCTTTGATCAAGGTAGTATTTTGTGTTGATGGCAAGGGGACTTCTGTGGAGAGCGAATGGCAGGGTCTTCAAGGAGCTAGTGGGCCAGTGACTAGGTGATAGCTACTGAGGGTAGTGGGTCTTACATGGGGGAGTGTGCTAGGCGGCAAGCAGGCCAGGTCTTGTGGAGAAAGGGGACCTGAGGTAGACAGATGAAGGTGGTATTTATTGGCTTATGCTGATTAGTGGAAAATTCTTTCTTCGATCCATAAGAAAAACCAAACAATAGCCCATGAAGGGGCAAGTGACAAAATTCAAGAGCCATTCTTTATTTTTCAAAAAGAACTTAGAAAACAAGGACAAGAAATAGGATTGAAAAAATGTCATGCAAGCCGAGCCATGAATATTAAACAATATTCTGGTGAACATAACATTAAAGAGAAAAAGGCAAATGATGAAAATGATGTCAAATTCTTTATTGCACATTTACAGTGTACCAGGCGCTGAGCTCCCTGTGTGCCATGAATTATTTCATTTACTCCTCACAAAAGTCATATGAGGTATGTATTCAGACACTCCTATTTTAGTTAATTAGGAAACTGGGGCAAAAGGAGGTTAAATAAGTAGACTAATTATTAATTCGCCACTCTCTATAAGTGGTATATAGCCAAAGAAGGTAAACTTAGGCTCTGGATCCAAACAGCTAGGTTCAGAGACCATAGTCTAAACTGACAGTCATCATTGGCTATGGCTAGTTATTGGCCACATCTCTAACTGATGGTCACTCTCCCTTAGTGTAGACACAGAACACCAAGGGCCCACTAATATTTAACTAAATGTAGCACTAGGGATAAAAGCTATTTGCCCCTGGATTCTAAAGCATCAGGATAAAGGGAAGGCTGCTGGCTACAATCACTGTTATTTAAATAGAGGGCACATAAATAAATTATAAGCAGCCCTGCGCTGAGTGCTGCTTGTGCTGGCTCGAGAGAGCAGATTGTGCTCATCTCTTCCCAACTCTGGGTTCAATGACGTCGTGTTGGTAGCTTTAAATGGGTCATGGTGAAAGTATTTAATCTGGCAAACTGGTAAATATTACAATATATCCTTCTTATTCTTTTTTTTTTTTAAATCAGTTGTTCAACATCTATCAGTGAAGTGCTGATGTATAAGCTAGTAAAAAAGATAACTACTGAAAAGAGAAAATAAAACTCATTACCTGGAGACAATATGATTTTATACCTTGAAACCTTTGATGGGGGGGAGGAGGCAGCGCTCTCAGAGTTAACGAGATTCTTAAAAAATCCAGGCCACAATGCTGATTCAGCCTTTGGAGACAGACCATGCTTTCCTTGGTGTCGATTCAATTTGCAGATAGTAAAGCTTGGAACTGAGAGCATCTATGATTTCCATCATGTGGAGGAAACTAGCCAGCAGCATCAAGAGAGAAAAAAAGTCAGTGTTCAGTGGGAGCCTGAGGTGGGAAACAGTAATGCTGCTGGTTTCCAGTCCCAGGCTCTTCAAGGCCCTGAGGCCCAAATGTCACCACCTAGACCCTAAGATCTGCTCGTCCCCACTGACCTCTGTCCCACATTTTTTTTCTTAAGCTCTTCTCTCCAGCTTATCTCTTAACTCAGCAAGAGACCCTCCGGGTGTAGCATCTGTGATGGAAACCGAAACTAGCCCTCAAGCAACCAGGGCTGCTTGGATGAAGAGCTCTGGTGGCCCACACCAACAAGACCAGATGGAGCTCTAACCCTGGCTCTCCTGGCTGTGAGGGTGGGCTATGGAGTGACCCACGGAGGGACCGACAGTTACGTTCATATCGTCATAATACTAGAATCTGAGCCCAAGGAGGAACTCAGGCCTCATTTATGTAACAGACGGTGGTGGTGGTGGTGGGGGGGTGACATGGTTCCTTAGGGGGCACGCACCTCCTGGTGTATCTCTCTACATGTGATGACAGGACTCCCAATTTAAATATTCATCCCAGGGGCACCTGGGCATCTCAGTGGGTTAAGCCTCTGCCTTCGGCTCAGGTCATGATCCCAGGGTCCTGGGATTGAGCCCCGCATCGGGCTCTCTGCTCCGAGCCTGCTTCCTCCTCTCTCTCTGCCTGCCTCTCTGCCTACTTGTGATCTCAGTCTGTCAGATAAATAAAATCTTTAAAATAAATAAATAAATAAATATTCATCCCAACCCTAAATAAAAGGAACCCACTCATCATTGCTCCAGGAGTCACAGCTTTGAAAGTTATTCCCCGTGATCTCCTTGTTCACTGCAAATACAGTGCCCTTTGTGTGACAGTTCACCTGGTGTGGTTTCTACCTATGAGTCACCAAGCAGCGGACTCAGGTTGGGTCAGTTACACAAATGTCTCTCCTGGCTTTGCTCAGTCCTGGATTCTACCGTGAGACACTATCATGTCTTTTCCCTAAACTCCAACTTTTGGTCTAAGCCAGTTCAGTTTGGGGTTTCTTTCATTTTGACCAAAGCCAGATTACCTAACACAATCATCTATTTTTTTCTTATAGAATCTATATGGGAAAGACCTCCAACCTCCTTCCTTCCCCTGACACTCTCCTTGCAGAGGTATTAATGTTTTGCAGGAGGGAACTTTATCTTTTTTGGATCAATATGGCTCTTCTTGCAACACCCTCAGTGCAAACTACTTATTTTCCCAAGTTTTCTGGCCATGTATATTTTCTGGTCTGGAAAGTTACATAAAGAAAGTTATTGATTTTTGGTGCTAAGTGCAATCAATGATGTTGGAGAACAATACTTTGGTGTTAAAAAAAGGAACCTCATTTTAAAAATAGAGATCTTTGTAAAGATGAGAAATGATTGGTTAATGGTTGGCTGCTGGCTGATCACTCTGCTCTTTATTAGGACTATGCTGAAAATAAGGAGATTCCTTCTTTTTGGTTCTCACTTCATTATTGGCAATTATGCTTTCCCCCTCATCCTTTCCTCCTCCCTTCCCCAACATAAGGGTACCTCTATGACATCAAAGGAGTCTCAACTTGCACCCAAGCCTTGCTTCTAAATGCTTCATCTAAATCTATCTCAGGTGTGTACAAAGGCTTCTGGTTCAAGTTCATGAGCCTGAAGCACATGTTACCTTCTCTTGGAATGATAAGAAATAAGTATCAAGAGGTTGAATTTGTTAGGCTTTTGAGAACAGGGAGTTGGAAACATATGTTATATGGATTTCTGGAATTTTGAAAAGCATCTGGGCTCTTTTTGACAAACAAAGCACAACAGAAAGGGTCTCCCCCCAGAAACCAGAAAAATGTGCAGTGGAGCTAAGAATCCAGAGCTTCAGAGATGCTCCAAGTGTAGAGAAAGTCAATACAGAAAGTAGGAGTGGGACTGGAGCATAAATTAGAGTACTTAGTTAAAGATGTATTCACATGATGGCTGCAAACTTCAGTCATCTGTTATGCCAGGTTAAAACTCAACGGTTGCTTCTTGAAGAGAGTGCCTGGCTAAGACTCCCGCAGGAGGCTTTGGGCCAGAAGGGAGAGAGTAAATCTCATGGTGATTCCAGACACCCACACTAGAACTATGGCAGTCAGGGGAATTAAAGGATGACCTTTTCTTCCCAGAGGAGCAATACACTAGAGGGAATGCCCCTTGGTTTAGTCTTCTTTTTGTTTGAAGGCTGGTTGTTGACTCACTCTATCCATTTACACTGACCCCTTAACGAGCAGAACCTTTAACGAGCAGACAACCAAAGGTCACCAAGCATTTTTGAGGAGGACTGACATATTGGAAAAGAAGAACTATGATTATTAAACAAAAAATGACCCTTGAAATAATAGAAGTAATTCAGAAAAAACAAATAACTGAAAAATTAACATTCTCATTTTTAAATAAGCTTTTTATTATGTAAAGTTTCAAGCATACACATAAGAGAGCATATAATGAACCCAGGGCACCTATCAGCGAAGCTCAGTAATTATAAGCAGGTGGTCTCAAGCTTATTTTGAAACACATCTGAGATACTGTCATTTCATATATACTTCATTGTATAATCTCTAAAATACATAAGAGCCTTTAAAAATAACTACAATACCATTATAACATCTAAAAAATTCCTTAATGTTCATATTTTCTTAAATTTCTTCCATTTTTTTTTTCAGTCTCTAAGTTTGAATTAAGATCAAAACAAGATCCAAGCATCGTTATTGGTTAATACATCTCTAAGGCTCCACCTCTACCTCTTTCCCTTGGGGGTTTGTTTGTTGAAGAAACTGGTTTGAAGAAATCTCAGTTAGGAGTTTGCTGAATATATCACTGTAGCTCAAATATATTAAATAAAACTACAAAGATTACTAATCAAATGACTTTGATGTCTTGGGTGGATATCAGTGTGGTGTCTGCTTCTCAGACTTTGCTTTTTGTGGAAGGTGGGGTGGGAAAGAAAGCCCCTTCACAGGGATTTTTTCTCTTTGGTCAGAATTGGGTAGAGCCTCATTATTACACTGGTTTGGAATGAAGTATTTTAAGTTCTAGTTTTTATGGTAAAGACAAGAGAAGAAGTGGTTTTGAATGCTTTTGAGTATTAATCCCAATATTTGCAGTAATAAAATCTATGATGCAACTGGGAATCAACTTAAATGCATCACGCCTTTATGAGTAAAGCATGTAAAATAAACCTGAGAAATTTTAGAGCTAAATGATCTTCGTGGATGGGGCAATTTAATATTTTTAAATATTCAAGGCTACTCAGTGAAAATCCAGGGAATTTATTTTGTGTGTACATTTCCATAAGGTGATTCCCAAATTTAAGTAGATGAATAAAGACCTATAAATAGCTATGCTATTTTAGAAAATGAGGAGCAGTAAGGGAGCAAAAAATCTTACCTGATATGAAGATATTACTCAAAATAATAGAAATTATAAGAGACACACACATCAATAAACTTGGTATTTGATCTTTGGAAAACAGAGGAATTATTTAATAAATAGTGTGGGGAAAATTGGATAGAATGCAGAATAAGTAGAATATAGAATAGGTCAAGAGATCAAGTTGTTTCAATAGAAAAATTAAATGTGACAAGTAAAACCATAAAGTGAATGGAAGAAAATAAGAGGAGGTTTCTTTGTGATTTGGGATATGGAAAGATTTTCAAATAAATCCTTCAAGACATAACTGTGAAGGAAAAAATGAATGTAATTTATTCTATCAAAATTTGTTGTTATTTGGCCACTCCCAGCTGCGGTGGCATTAGCAAAAGTGTACACTTCAATTTTCTAGCCAGTGCTTAATGCAGGGTAGTAAAGAAGACCACAGGCAAAATTCAGGGATAAATGATAGTCTGGGAAAAGAGCAATAGAGTAATTAGAACCAAGAAAGAAGAAATATCTAGAATAATAGGGTAAATTCCCATTAATAAGTAAGAAAAAGAAACAATAGAAACATAGCAAAAATTACTATTAAGAGCTATCCCAGTGATTAAAAATATACAGAAATGAGATGTTCAGCCTCACAATCATCAATGAAATACAATTTAGAAGTGCGAGATACTGTTTATAGAAGAGCAAAAATTTACAAAGTTGGGTATCAAATGCTGGTGAGGGTGAGGACTGGTATAGTCACTTTGGAAGTGAATAGACCATAAACACCAGGGAAATTCTCCCAAGGATGTACCAGGAGGTATTTACGAGTTTATCACAGCATTCCTTGTGAGAGCAAAGAACCAAGGAATAATCAGGTTAAATGTAGACCATAGAGCAGTCACAAGGAATGAACTAAGTAGACATTTCGTCACATGGATAGATCTTTAAAATATAGTGTTTACAGTCCTATGCTATTTATGTCAATTAAATATACAGAAAGAGTAATGTGCCTATTTTAAACACATTGTCACACATACACATATAAATAAAAATGTTGAAGGTGGTTTGAAGTGCAAATATTAAATACTTAAGGTTGGGAGTCTATGGAGGGAGAAGGAAATTGGATTCTACAGGATGAAAGAAATAAAACTCCATAAAATAAAGTAAAGAACAAATGAAGATGGTGTGTTTGGAGCTGATGGCATGATCAACCCCCTTCTGCTCATCTGACATCTCTACAATAAACAAACTTACAAGTAAACGAGTCTCTCTTGAGAAACAGGAAGATTGACAACCTAAGATTTGGCTTGGTGGGAGCTGGGAGGGGTAGATGTGGACCAGTCCCCACAGCTTACCTTGCCTACTGTCTTTCAGTGGTCAGATCCACCTGTTTATTTTATTTGCCGGCCCCTGCAGGTATCTGCCATAAGGCCTCTGCCTTACAGAACTCTGTTTCAGATGGGGGTCTGAGCAGACACTTCCTAGGCATGAACCACTTTCATAAACCTAACAGGGTGAGTTAATTTATCCTAAGAGCTGTTGCTGGTCTGGTGAGTTGCCGGGGCTGAGAATCCGAAAGACAAAGCATCTCAGAAGATTTTACATATTCTGAAGTCAATATTCACCGTAGGCAAGATCCCTTAGAAGATCTAGATAGAGAAATAATTTAAGGTTTGTAAAAAACCTTTTATGAGTGTAATATCTTCTCACATCATTAATAATTCAGTTAAGAGTCGTAGGAAGAGTGCAGATGAGGTGAGTGTCTTCTCACCTTTGACTTTTCTACTGTTTGGGAATGGTCAGACTTTCAGTCCCTGATTAAAGTTTTTAATTTACTCTGCTGGAAATATATCAGTGAATTCTTACTCCTGTAGACTTTTGTCAGAAAATAGAAGCTTCTCTAACTATGACCTTTTTAAATTAAAATTTTAAGGATGTTCTACTTCAGAATGGCCAATGACTAGAGATTGCCTTTAAAAATTAAGACCCTTTGGTATGAAGTAACAGAAATTGACTCAAAAATCTTAATTTTAAAAAGTTATTCTTTATCAAGAGTTTGTAACCTATGGATGAAGTAATTAATTTAACAATTACATTCATTACTGATACGTAATAGGCAGAAAAAAAATTAAGAGAGCGGCAACAAAATGTTCTATTTGGGACAAAGGGAAAGTCAAAGGAAATTCAGGACTCCTCTAAACATTGGTGACCAGTACATGAAAGATATTAGATCCTATACAGTAGTATTAGTAAGAAGAGTGAAACGAATAAACTTCATTTTTATTGTATTGGTTCTTTGTTAACTGAGGCCGAGAGTCAAGGAACATTTTGCCAGAAAGTGTTAATAAAATTTTCTGTTCTATACTTTACAATCAGGAAAAATCAACCAGAAATGGACCTGTATATGGTTATGTGTCGGTTTGGAGACATTATGGGTTTCTACCATATTACAGAACCAGTTCTTAGTTTTAACTCACTCCACTACCACCTGGAGAGGACCCACACTGGAGATCAAAACGTGTTGCCATAAATGCCCACTGTTAGAACAATCTTGGTGAATACCAGTTAGCTCACATATATCGTTGAAGAACTGACTTTGAAAGTCTACTCTTGTGTTCCTAAAATCATTTACACAGCTTCTAATATTAGACAGTTAATGGTGGTATGAATAATATAAAGGGTAGTATGAATAATGTTGAATGAAGACTAGGAGCCAGATTTCAGGACCTTGTACTGTCTTCCTCCAAAATGAACTAGGTCTCTGCTGAGGGTAGCTGCTACTAAACTAAGGGCAAGAAATACAAAGGAGATGTGGAACATCTTGGTTGATAGGGAGCAATGAGAGCTTTAGAGATTTCTGGGGTAGTATCAGGAGAGGAAAATTGACTAGCTCCATAGAAGCGAACAAGGGTTGACCAACAAAAGTCAATTACTGTCATGACGTTAAACAGGTTGAGCTTTTACTGGAAATGAAATATAACAATATTGAAAAGAAACAGATGACATGGAGTGTGCTCACAGTTATGGAAAGACAATTTCATTAAACACATGAACTGCAGTTGCAGAAAATAAGCTGAATAAATGATATTGTGAGCATTACATTGTAATTGCTATTGAGAAATAAAGCCCATTTGTATTTTCTTAATAAGATCAAGAAGCTCAGCTGTCCAGATTCGAAGATCGCCCTGAGCAGCTCCTCAGATGGAAGGTCACATGGAGTATGAAGCTCACGGATCTCCTGGTGTTAATGCCTGACTCCTGGTCACTATGTCATCTGTCCGTCCGAAACAAAGGACACAGAGTTAAGATCTTACCTTACTGACTCATCTTTGACAAGTAAGCTTGCTTTTGAGTGAGCAAACTCATGAAACAACTGTGCTGCTCTGACACATAGCAGCTGAGACAAGGGCTAGTATTGAAAGGGTTGAGCTCTTGGGCAAAACAGGGCTGTTGCGCTTAAATCTCCCCTGTCTGGTTACTGACCCGAGATGCATCTCTGCTTCTTCATCTTTCCCTCAAGGACCTTGCCGGACGTGTGGACTCGTGTATGTGTGTGTGTGTGTGTTTGTGTGTGTAGGTATCACAGACCAATCATGGCGCACACAGTGTCTGTTACATTCATCCTGAGGTTGAGGATTCTTAGATTAAGAAATTATCTTGCAGTTAGACTAAGGTAAGTCTCGCTACTTCAGCAAAGTTGGTTACTTGACTCATTAAACATGACTTTTCTGTTTTGTTTTTTTCAAGATTTTATTTATTTAAGAACGCGCGTGCTAGAGAGAGACAGACAGACAGACAGAGAGACAACGGATGCTCAAGCAGGGCGAGCAGCAGGCAGAGGAAGAGGCAGAAGCAGGCTCCCCGCTGAGCGGAGAGCCTGACGTGGGGCCCCATCCCAACTTGACCTGGGCTGAAGGCAGATGCTTAACCAAATGAGCCATAAAACTGCCCCTGTTTTGTTTTGTTTTTGAGATCCCTGATATTGACTGCTTAGTTTAGGTGAACATTTGGATGGATTAGGATGATTGGAATAGATTGCCTTTAATTGATCATTAATTAGTGAGTCATCTTAAAAATATTTGGAAAGGAATAGTGTACCCTCTAGTGGACACTTTAAGAAGTGGCCTGGACTGTCCTACAACACAGACTGTTAGGATTGGGGCCGTTAATGGGTGGTGACATTACACCCCTTAAGCACCCTTTCATCTACAGGTTAGTGTTTGCTGCTTTGTGATTACACAAAGAATATGAAAGATTAACCACAGTATTGGAAAGGGGCAATGGTCGGTAAAGGTGTTGCGGGGGATGGCGGGGGATGGCGGGGGAGTGGTGGAGCCCTTGCTTCCAGTTTCACTCTACTGCCCTTTGTAAAATGTGAGGGAAGTGGAGCAAGTTCCCGGAGACACTCCTCTCAGAAAAGAGAGCCATAGTGTCTGGTATCTTGGCACTGAAGCAAAACAATGAAAAACTGACTGTGAAGTTAGAAAAATTCTCCAAATTTCTTTAGACTATAACCACTTAATGCACAGAGAATTGCTCACGGTTTGAAAAGCAAGCAGGAAATTCTTTATTTAACACTGGGATTCTGTCACCAAGACCCAATCTCAATTAGCTTCTGGAGTACTGTGGGGTGAAAGGCTTTTTCCATGCAGTGAAATAGGAGGTATGATCAAGAGAGAAAAGTGACAGTGCGGCGAAATAATGTGCACAAAACCAGCACTATCAGGAATGGGTTCCTTTAAAAAAATGTTTTTTAAATTATTTTTCTTTTGAAAATGTGCGTGTGTCAAATTTCATTTTTTCAGAGAGAAGACGTGATATATGTGGATTAATTAAAATTACTTGAGTAAAAAAAAGTGTTCCAAAGTCACCTGAAATAATATAAATTGTTAGAAATAATAATTCCAACATACATAACTGAATTACTTAATTTAGATACAATTATGCTTTGAAATTAGGAGGGCTTTTTTTTTCTTTGTGTTTGTGTAAAATTTCCATCAGACCTGCAAACAGTTTTGTTATTTTTGAAATCGTGAAACACATGGTTACTCACTCTAAGCCTCTAAACCAAAATCTATGTGAATTTGGTTTAGTAGGAAAAATTTTAGCCACCTACATTTTGTAATTTATTTGGTTTGCACTTAAAGAAAAATGTAAGATTCAACAGAGTTCTATGCTCTAAGATGAAACATACTATAATCAGATAGTACTTCTGAACTACCAAGTTCTTTATGTGTGTCTTTATATCAGATATAATAATTTTTACAGGATCTTTAGTGGGAAAGTGATTTTCTATAATTTTGCTGGGTGTGCAGCAGGGAAAGGGTGCTGTGATGTGGTGGGTCAGGAGTTGAGATAGCCTGGGCTTCTTTTTTAAAATCAAATTACTTAGAAGTGCCTTAGCCACCCCAGAGACATAGGACATCTTGTTAGACCATATTAAAAGTTGGTTCCAATCCTCTCCTTCTAGGCTGAGAGGGAGAAACACCCTGAGCAATGACTAAAAATCTTGATAAAGTTCCAAATGGATTTTTAAAAAATAAGCCCTTTAAAATCAGAATGACTAATTGAATCATGCATTTTGTTTTTCTTGGGACATTCCATGCTGATGTATCGCTTTTTATGTAAATAGGATTTTTGCGGGGGAGGAGTCATGACTGGGAATATTACTGAGAAATTGTATATGCTTGCTGGCAAGTTACCACTGTGGCGACCCTAGAATGCTAAATTAGGAATGCAGACATGAGGTAGAGCCTGGGGATTCTTGGACTGAGTGTGCCTACATGTTACATGGCAGGACTCACAAACTTGCAGACCTCCAGTCCAGGGGTTCTGGCCAGGGACTCCATGGGGAGATGGAGGGAATGAGAAGATAGCACCTTTTTTTTTTTTTTTTTTTTAAAGATTTTATTTATTTATTTGACAGAGAGAGATCACAAGTAGACAGAGAAGCGGGCAGAGAGAAAGGGGGAAGCAGCCTCCCTGCTGAGCAGGGAGCCCGATGCGGGACTCGATCCTAGGACCCTGAGATCATGACCTGAGCCGAAGGCAGCGGCTTAACCCACTGAGCCACCCAGGCGCCCTGAGAAGATAGCACCTTAAATAAGAACCCCCAGCGACTCTGAAGCAAGTGGCCTAGGGATTATCACTCAAAGTCTGTCTGAGTTTAGGCTAATAATGAGGATGCTTGCAACTATTTGTAAATGAGAAAAATTAAACAGTGGTCATTTTAAATTGTGGAATATGTGTGTATGTGTGAGAGTGTTGGGAGGTACACCAAAGGTGACTGAGATATAATTTCATTATTGTTAGGAAACTCTAAAAGCACTCTGACATGCAGGTTCTGTAGGAAATATGCTGGAACAAGAACAAGGATGGGGGGGCGCCTGGGTGGCTCAGTGGGTTAAGCCTCTGCCTTCGGCTCAGGTCATGATCTCAGGGTCCTGGGATCGAGCCCCGCATCGGGCTCTCTGCTTGACAGGGAGCCTGCTTCCCTCCCTCTCTCTGCCTGCCTCTCTGCCTACTTGTGATCTTTCTCTCTCTGTCAAATAAATAAATAAAATCTTAAAAAAAAAAAAAAAAAGAACAAGGGTGGGGTTGGGGGACGGGAGTAGGTGGAAGGGAATTTCCTCAAACCCACTCTGTATCCTCACAGCAGGGCTGCCCTGCTTGCCCTTCGGTCTGCTGGGGATGCCCCCTCCCTATACCACCTTCTCTCTCACCTTTCATACCACTGTCACGCCCCTTCCTCAGGCATCTTCCCTCACACCCTGACAACAACAAACCCCCCTTCCTAGTCACTATCCTTTCCCCTTCCCTGCTTTGTTTTCTTTTGTGGCACTTAAAATATGCTGAAGTAATATTTATTATTTATTTCTCCCCTTGTTGAGTGCCTCTTCTTTGAGACTGGGAGCTCCAGGAAGGCACAGGGTCTGTTTTATTCACGGCTGTAGCCTCCACACCTAGCATTCTGTAGTCAATAAATAAATTCATCCTTTGAAGCCGCCTTCTGCAATTCATGCTCCAGTCAGAATGTGACTGGCTTTGTGATTTGTTTTCCAGGGATTTATACCCCGATATGGAAGGACACACTGATTCCCTGAAAGTGTCCATTTTTGAACTCTGAGGGGAGTAGCACAGTGTTCGGCTTATTTGTCCCAATGACTGAGTCACCCAACTGGATATCCTCTGGCATTCTTGATGGCCATGACTTTTCCTTTGAAATTGTGAGATTGGTAATGGACACTCAGTACTAGTTTATTTCTTACTGTCTTTCAAAATTGTAGTTAGTTTAGGGGCGCCTGGGTGGCTCAGTGGGTTAAAGCCCCTGCCTTCAGCTCAGGTCATGATCTCAGGGTCCTGGGATGGAGCCCGGCATCAGGCTCTCTGCTCAGTGGGGAGCCTGCTTCCTCCTCTCTCTGCCTGCCTCTCTGCCTACTTGTGATCTCTGTCAAATAAATAAAATCTTTAAAAAAAAAATTGTAGTTAGTTTAAAGAGTGATGACTGAATATGGAGTGCCCTGGTGTGTGTGTATGTGTTTGCAAGTAGTTTGATCTAAGTTTTCTGAGTGTCTCTATGTAGTGATGAAGGATGGATGGGGTTAGGAGGGTGTATTTGTTAGTATTCAATTAAGAAAACAAGGCTTGTGCCAAGTAGTTCTACAGAACGGTCTTTCTTGGAAAGATCTATAGGATGGTGATTGGCCTCTGGGCAGATGACTGTCTGAACCTAGAACGTGGAGATGTTGGTTTTCATGTGCGTGCTCTGGCATAGAATTCCAGGAAAATACGAAGGTCCACCTAGTATTTCAAAACAAACCATGTTAAATATAAATTGGGATATTTTTTAGCCATTAATATATATTTCCAAGTTATTGTCTAATTCATTAACTTATTCATTGAGCAACTATGTATTGAGCACTTACTATGGCCAGGGATTTGGCTGGTCATTGAGGGCAAAATTGAACAATGCATGATCACCATTGGAAGGGCTTCCAATTTAATGGGTAAGTAATAGGCACTGATTATGGAGCATCTATTCAAGTCCAGATGGTTTGTAAACTTGGTTTAAATTCTCATAGTTATGCTGTAGTGGGTATTATTACCGCCAGTATACCAGTAAGGAAATGGTATGACTCATATAGTTGAGATAACTAGACCAAGTTGGCTCAGGCATTAGAAACCAGGACAAAGCTCTGATCTGGGTCTATTATTCCATCTAATTTCTTCAAGGACCTTTGCTTTCCTCAGAGTCAAACTCCCCCCACCCCTCATCTCTGTCTCTATTTTCCAGCTGGTCACCTGCACCACCCGGTACTCAGGGCCCTCCATGGCTTCAGCTGGGGTCAACCCCTCAACTCCCACTGTGTCCCTGTGGGAACATGGAGCAGAAGCTAGGGGTTCAGAAAGCTCCAGAAAATTTCGTGATAGATAATCAGGGTTCACAACTTAGTTTTACTTATTTTAGGGGAAGGTTTAGGAAAGCATATAGAATGGAGATGATCAATGGTCTGAATACCTTAGCAGAAATGAACAGTGGCTTAATTACTTTGTTCCTGAGGATGAGAAATAGCCAACTCACAGCTAACACTCCTGGATGTGAGAAAACCAAGGTTAAAAGTTAAGTTTTTTAGAGTTAAAAATTTTATCAACTTTAAAAAATGTATTTGATTTTATAAACTCACATCCTAAAATGGCTTTCCAATTCTTATTTGCAATTTAAATCAATTTCAGGTCAAGAACAGGTGACGCACAGTAAAAAAAACAAAAACAAAACAAAAACCCTTATACTTTCAATGCAATTAGCTTTCCAATTCTGCAGATACCAGAAAAGTGGCTAAAATACTTTGAGTTTTTTCCAAAATGAACTCATCTATGTAAACTAACACCCAGATAGGAAACAATAAAGAGCTTGATATAAATGAAATCAGTATTTACTCTTTTGTATCTGACTTCCTACACTTGGAATTATGTTTGAGATTTTTCTACATTGTTGTGCATAGTCGTGTGTTTTTTTTCTGAATATTATTATTTAATGTTATCATTGAAGACTATAACTAAATAGTATTCTATTATGTGACTAGACCACAGTTTTTTTTTTTTTCTTTTTTCCATTTCATTCTTGATTGACCTTTGGGTAATTCCCAATTTTTTGTCATGAAAAGTGCTGTTATGGACATTCTTTTTGCGTTTTTTGTAAATATATGTATATGCCTCTTTTGTGTAGATAAGATGATTAAATAGGCATATTTTCCATATTAGTAGGTACCACCAGATAATTTTCCAAGATGTTTGTAACAGTTTAGGCTCCCATTATCAGCTTAGGAGAGTGTTGGTTGCTCTACATCCTTGCCAACATTAGATATTTTCCTTTGAGGGTATATAGTGATATTACATTTGCTTTTAATTTGTTTAATCATGGTGCTTAATCAAGCTGTGCACCTTAAGCGCTTGCTTAAATCATTTCCCCCATTTTTGATTTGCATTGTCTTTTTCTTATTGATTTACAGTTCTTTATATATTTTCAATAGGTCCTTTATTGGATAAATGCATTGTAAATCTCTTCCATTCTATGGGCTTCCCCTTTATTTTCTTACGAGTGTCTTTTGATGAAGAGAAGCTCTCAGTTTTGGTGTAGTCCAGGTTATAATCTTTTCTTTATTGTTAGCCCTATTTGGAAATTTTTACCTAATCCAAGATCATGAAGACCTTCTCCTTCATTTTCTTCCAAGTTTTATTGTTTTAACTCTTACAGTTAGATTTGCAATCGAACTAGAATTGATTTTTCTCATGGCTTCATTTTATTTTCCATATGGATATCCAATTAACCAAACCTAGTAACACAATTCAGAAAAAGACTTAGTGCTGGTTAATTTGAATAATGGTGCTATTGTTACATGGAGTGGATTCTACCTCAAATCATTCTGTTCAGTTTAAGTAGTAAAAGTTAATAGAGTATTTTACATACCATGAATTTTTTTTAATATGCTTTCATATCATCAAATCCTATTGAAGAAACTGAACCTTGGGTGATATTGGTATTAGAACTTTCTCGAATTCATTGCAAATATATTGAGTATATTAGAGATATTAAATTCAAAACCCTTCAGCACATAGCATAACTTAATAGATATATATTATTTGCTGTAACGTTTTATAGGGAAATGCAGAAAAACAAAGCAATTTGAAGAAAATAATTTATATCTATCATATTAGAAAAAAACCCAGAAAATTCAGGTTGGGCAGATGGAGTACTTTTTTGTTTTCAGACAAAAAAGGGGGAAGGGAAATTGACAGTCATAAGTGTTAAATGGAAAACATGTGCATGAACTCATAGTTTTGAAAAACTATTATTCAGTAGCAAAAATAACCTTTGCTATTTCTGCTAATATTCTCTCTACTTCCTTATTAACAACAACATTGGAAAGCTTCAAAATGATTTTTATTTTAAGAAAAAGTAAGAGTTAAAATGAATGCTGGGTTTGAATATTGAGTACATTTTGATTTAGGATTTTCTGCTTTGAGTAAATAAAGATAATTTTGTATCGATCAGCGTAATTGAGCCACTGAAGGATTTTTAGTTCTAGCACCAAAGGAGAACTTAATCTGTGTTTCTCTAAGATAAAGCTGTTGGGCTTTTGATAATTAAACTGCTGCTTCTTGGAAGAGTAAGTTAGCCAAGGAGAAATAACTCCCACTTTTGCTCTAAGGACCTCAGCATGTGGAACAGTGAGAGGAAGCAAGAGTGGCTGGATGCGCAGGAGGGAGTGAGAGCTGTGGACTCTACAGAATCGTGGTCACAAGGAACAATGTTGTCCTTAACCCATGACCAGGGCTGCCTGTATAATTTATGCGGCCTAGTGCAAAATATAAAAGCAGGACCCCTTGTTCAAAAAGCTGGAAAAAGTTGTCATTAAAGGTTCTAAAATCAAAAGGTTTTCTCTGTAGTCCACAGATTCTCCCAAATTGTCATGGGTCATGGTGTTTTTAATTTGCTATTGAATGTTGGTAAGTAAAATAAATAAATAAATAAATAAAATAAAAAATTATTTGCATGAATTTTTATTCATCTTTGGAGTCTAAATGTAAATGTAACAGCATTCCACTTGTATGCAGAATCACTGAAATTATATAGTTTGTATTTCGTGCACATACATGGATTTCATTCTTACTGGAAGAGTGGAAAATCTCCATAAAATGCACCCAGCTCTTTTTATCACTTAACGATATATGCAAAGTGTACTTTACTCTTTTTTCCCCTTCCTTTCTCTCTCCTTGTATGCCATCATTTTTAGGGTCAGTGGTCAGTTACTACAGGGAGTTACACAAATAATAAAGAATATGATTAGTCTTGAATGTTTCTTGGACCATCATGGCCCCAGCCTTTTTTTGGAGTCTGGGTAGAATGGGAAGGGTCTTTTTGGGACTGTCGGTGCCTCCATTTACTCAGTCATAGATATAACGTGCTCCCCCATACTTATTTGAGTCTCTCTGGACTCCCACCATTTTGGGTTCCCTGGAATTTTTCACTCATGGGCCAGTGGGAATGCTGTAGGTGACTAGGGCAGCAAGAAATGGTCTATGTGCAGACCACACGTGTCTTCTATGCTTACACTCCATTGTCCTATCAGACTTCACTTACGAAACAGAATTTCAAAGGTGGTATTACTAAGAATTTAAAGATGGTGCCCACAGGGCATTAAGCCAAATATAAGGCCCTTCTTAGCATGGCACCCTGACAGCCAGCACTGATTACACCCTCATCAAGCCAGCCTGCCTCCAACAGACAATTCATGCAGGTGATACCTGGAGGTTTACACCATTTCTCCCTAGAGTAGCAGGCCTTCCAGGGAAGGGGTTAGTCAAAGAAAGCCTGGGAGGAAATATTAACACTCCTGTTTAACACTAACTTCTTCATCCCATTGGTGAGATTTCTGAGAACACAGGATGTTCTGCCCTATGTTAGGACTGAGAAAGAAGAGGGAATGAAGGGCTGAAGCCACTTTCTTTCTTGTCTACTTTACCCCAGAATTATGCCTCCTATTTTTAAAAGTCTTGATATTTTGTGCTCCGTTTGATTGGACAATGTTGATGGAAAGAGGATTTGAAGAGTTTCTCTCATCCTCTGTCTTTAGTGGTTTTCAAACTTTGCATCACCATTAGCATTCATTACCTGGGGAATTTTAGACAATTCCAACATCCAGGCCACAGTCCAGACTCATTACACCAGAAGGGCTGGGGGTGGTGGGATGCTATTAAATTTGCCCAGGTGGTTCGGCAGTGCAGCTGAGGTTCAGAACCACCGCTCCAGCTTCTTGCTACTCAAAGTGTAGCCCCTAGACCTGGAATACTGCATCATGTGAGAACTTATTAGGCACACAGAAACTTAGGCCTGAGACCTGCTGGGTCAAGTCAGAATCTGCATTTTAGCAATAAAAGTTTGAGAAAGTGGCTGCAGCTAAACCCACCATTTGTTAACACCTGGAGACTGGCTCTGTAGGTCTTCCTGCAGAGCAATGGTTTTGGGTCCTGACTGATATTGGAATCACCTACTTCATTCTAGCAGTAAGTACATGGATGCATTAATGTATTTTTATGCTTAATGGTTACTCATTAGAATTATAGTACAGTTAGACTATTTTCGTCAATTGCATCCTAATAATTATTTTGTTTTATCTTAATCCTTTGAAACTTATATTGAATTTTAAAATGTTTTAATCTATATACAAAATTTTATTGCAGAGAAATACAATGTGTGGTTAAAAATATTAAAGTATAAAATGTATTGCAGTGGTAAAGAATCATGTGAGAAAGTAGATTATAAATACGAGTTGAAGGAGAAAAAGAATATAAAATTTTCAACTGTTCAAGACAGACATATTTTTGTCTTATTTTAAATGGATGATAATAGATATAAAATCCCTATGGTTTTTACAGCCTATTAGATGAATTTAAAAGAGTGCCATAATACTTTTACTTTAAAATATCAAAATATTAATACTTGCGATATGCCATGAATTAGACTGTTTTTTATCCATTTAAATTTATGACAAAAAATATTAGATGATGTCTTTTTATTTTAAAATGTCAGTATTTATAGGAGTGCCTGTTTGGCTTAGTTGGCTGAGCATGCCACTCTTGATCTCAATGTTGTGAGTTAAAGCTCCATGTTGGGTGTAGAACCTACTTAAAATAAAGATTTTTTTAAAAATTTCAATAAGAAAGTCAATATTTAGAATATGCCAGGAATTTTATTAACTGCAACAATTTAAACTAATGATGGAAGATTTAAAATGCCAATATGTGAGAGGTCCACAGTTTTCTTAAATTCTGAGAATGTAAAATAATTTGAAGGCCACTGGTATACATAACAGAACTGAGAATCTCGTGGGCATCTCTGGGTCCTTTGTCAGTCCCTTGGCCTCTCTAGGGTCCACTCACTAACATACATTCCTTTTCTAGGATCCTTGGGGTCGCTGTGAGGGACATAAGGGGCAATTTGTCTGCTCAGGCTGTATTGCCTTGACAGGGCCTCCCCACTGGTCAGGTTCTTTAAAGCTGGGTGTTGCTGGAGTGGGACAATCAGACTTACTCATTGTTTTCCCTCTTTAGCAGCACAACTTAATATTGCAGTGAGTTTGTTTTTAACTTCATTTTGGGAGATTGCATAATTAATAATGCTAGAAATTATGTCCGGCCAAGCCCTTCGAATCTGTATCCTGCATTTAGAGTCTCCATTTCTTAATACTGAACTTGTGGGCTCTGCCATTCATAGAAGCGAGACCAGGGGCTATGGTGGGGAGATGGGGTGCCCCTGGAATGTTGCCACTCAGGGTTCCAGTTGAATGCAATTCACAAGATTTAATTTTTAGCCTTCTCAAAGTAATATTATCACATAGTTTTTAAAATCAAAGGATTAATGAAAAGCTTATATTAAAACTTTTCCTTCCGCATCTCTCCCCAGCCTTAGTCTCACTTCTAGAATTAGATACTTCCAACTTTAAGCTGTTTTTTTCTGGAATTTATGTTTATATCTTTACAAAAATTATTTACACTGTTCATTCTTGATTTAGATGGTTTAGACTTTATAATAAACATGCTGTTATGGTGGTTGAATCATCATTCTCTTTCTCTCTCTACCCAACCAATAGGGTCCTAATTCAAACTTTGGCTAACTTATCATTCATTGTTACATTTTCATGAATATGTAAACATGTTCACTGAGGAGTCCAGTGGTTAATTATAATTATATTTCTTCTATACATTTTTAATAGGAACTTTCTATTTTCTAAACTCTGTATGTACTGAACATGAATTCTTTAGCAAATCATAAAACATTTTACTACATTGTTTTGGTAATATTTTTGCAAATGCTCAAAATGCTTGAAAATCTGTGAATTCCTTTATTCATTCATTTGTTTGTTCATGACATGTTCCCTCAGCTCTGATCTCAGCAAATGCTTTTTGCATCTGGCATGCAGTTTCTCATTTTGCAACTTTTCTTTACCATATCTCTATGCTGGGTATTGGTTAGATGTCCTAATTCTATGGTCCTCCTCTTTCTCAGTAAACTTTCTTGTTTTGTTAGGGCACATACATTGATAGTGTCCCTCAAATGAATGGGGGATGTACTTTTTGAGTTTTCAGGTATCTGAAATATTTTTATTCTACTCTGGCTCATGATTGGTAAGTTGATCTTACATAGAATTCTAGGTTTAAAATAATTTTCACTTGTACTCTGAAAGGCACTCTTTCTCTCTTTTATAATATCCAGTGCTGCTCTTGTGAAGTCTGGTGCTATCTGGGTTTACATTCTTTTGCATGTGTACTTCTTTTTGCCTCTCTGGGTTTTTAGGATCTTCTTTTTAGTTGTGGTATCCTGAAATTGCATGGTGGTATATGTTAGTGTTTTCTAAGTTATGCATGGTTGTCACTCAAGTGACTATTTTTCCATATGGTAATTTATGTCCATCAGTTTGGGGAAGTTTTCTGATGTTATTGTCATCACCATCATCATCATCATTTTTGATAAATTCTTTGCTCCCATTCTTTCTGTTCTTTCTTTGTGGAATTCCTATTAGTCATGTACTGGAGCACATGTACTAGATCTCTGATTATATTACCTTTTAATTAATTTTTAAATTCAACTTTCTGAGAGGTTTCTTGAAATTTTCTTTTAAGTCCTGTATTGCATTCCTTATTATGATTATCATCTTTCATTCTAAAGAGTTTTCTCTTAATCTCGGGTAGATACAACAGCCTTCGCTGACATGGCATAATTTCTTATTGTGGTGTAGTAGATGGTTAAGAGATGGACCTTCAGCCAGACCATTTACACTCAAATCTCAACTCTGTCATTTTCTGGTTGAGCAAACTTGGACTAATTGCTGAATTTTCTCATCTGTAAAATGGGCTAAGCCTTCATAAAAGGATGGCTGTGGTTGTTCAATGATTCAATACAGTTAAAGTGCTTAGAACAGAGCTTGACCCATAGCAAGTGCCTCTATAAGCATTTTCCATGCTCATTATCTGTCTGAGATTATTAATTATACAATTACATATTTTTTTCTGGTTTCATTGTCTTTCCTTTCTCTGAGTTCCCTTTGTTACTTTGGTGTTCATTTTAGATATTTGAAGATTTCCTCAAATGTCCAGTGATCCTTGGCTCTGTTCATAATTAAGAGTGAGCCCCTAAAAAATTGGTTGCAAACTGTGTATGGATGCATCAGGCTACTTGACCCATGGAGTTCGCTGTAGGCTTCCCAGATCTTAAAACTGCCTTTTTGTTGGAGGGTGCCAAAAATTTACTGTGTGGCTGGCTTTTTTGTCTAGTGTTTAGTTTATCTGGAGAAAAATATTGGTCAAAATAGAAGGTCTTCACACCCAACAGTTCCACATGTACATTCTCATTAATCCCCTTTCAATCCTATACTTTGCCACAATCATGCATCCTTCAATCTAGACCCCCATTGCTTAGATTTCCTCAAATACTAAATCTTTTCAATTTCAACCTCTTGTTGTGCTTGATTGGGAAAGAGAGCTGGGGAGTCCAACTATTCTCTACTTAGACTGTCAATAAATCTACCTTTTTCAATTTTACACCCAACACTTACCTGGCATCTCACCTCACTGTGAGGTTTTCATGGTGCTCTGTGGTGTGTTAACGTTGGTATCCTCTCTCTATAACGTCCTAGATTCTCATTAGTTCTCAGTTAGTTACTGAGATTAGCTACTGTGACTCCATCCACTTTCAATCTCCAAAAATTGTATTAAAACATTTTTTTTCCTGCAGTTGCCTTGCCTCCCACCACTTTCACCTTTTCAGTTATGTCATTTTATCCTCTTTAACTATCACTTTAGTGGGATTCAAGGGAAAAGAGGAGCATAAGGTTAATTTGCCATGTTTGTCTAGAATGCAAATGAATTTTTTAATGAGAAGCTTTGTCATCTTTTTCTTGTATGTATAAGGGAATGTCAAAGAATCAGGTATTGCTAATAACCCCGAATCCTCTGAAATATACCCATTCCAATTGCTGGGAGCCACTAGCTCACTCTCAGCTCACTACATTAGGATAAGATGGAATTTGTGGCAATTCATCAAATTGTGTTATTATCTGATATTCAGAGGCCTCAGATTGCTGAGTCCAATGGAGAGCATTCTTTCTTTGAAAAAGCTGTATCACCTGTCCTTTTGTTCCCTGTCAACCTCCACATAAGTTGGTTTGTCTCTCTCTGCCTCGTTTTTATGAATGCTGAAAGAAATAGCTGACATCCTATGACAGGGATGATAACATTCTCCTACCAACTTCCCTAAGGCTCAGTGATTACTTGGTTTGAAACCAAGAGGTAATAGTAGTTTAAACAACAGCTTCACCACCCTCAAAAAGTATATATATTAGTAGAAGAATGAATTGTTGGATTCCAAAGCCTGGACTTTCAAAATGATGCTTTCTTACACCTTAGTTGGATTCAGCCATATAAAAATTTTGATCCCTCCCTAACTTGTGGGAATCAGACCCTTTGGCTTATAAACAACCATCATCAAATTCAAAGTTACCTCCCAGAATACATGGAAGAACTGAACAACCAAGCTTCAGAGAAGCAGCTGGTTCTCCCAAGTAGCTGTGACTAGGGATTTGAATGCTGCCAGCATATAACCTCTCTCATCTCAGATGTTGTGTTATGTCACTATGATTATTTGCTCCACAGAGAGCTGAATATGAGCCACCAATAGCTTATGAGTTTTTGATATTATATTTTTCAGCAACACTGAAGACTGACCTACTTTTTCGGTGTCAGTCCAAAAAAATTCCCCAGAGGGGCTTCACTTTGCTTGACAAGGCTTGAATGAAATATCCCCATCTGAGCCAATTGACTGGAGTGACTGGGTGAGGTCAGGTAAGAATGTCATCTCTCAAGAAGGCCATTTGGATGGGGTAGTTGAGGGGCAGTGGCACATCCTTGGTGCTAGCAAGACAATGCCTTAGATACTCATCACAACCAACACTGAGTTTTGGAGCAAAATTTTCTCTTAGTCAAAATACTGGTAATGTTATGTTCTTTACACACATCAACTTAAAGGGTAACTTTTAGAGGCAAAAGGAATACATTTTTCTACTGTCATTTGCAAACCTTCTTTTGCACTCTGAAATAACCAGCTTCTGACAGGACTGATAGCTCACTTTAAGAACAAAACTCTGACAGCACTTTATTGACTTTGACACTTTCAATAGGAAACCCTTGCAGTATTGATGACTTGAATCATAAGCAGAGAGAATAAAAAATGTTGGAATGAAAGATACTTTTAACATAATAGGCCTCAAGATATTGTGGTAGTGAAACGTCCAATCTGGAATTGGAATCACTTTGCAACCTGATAGATAGCCATCAAATAAGGAAGAAAAGTGATTTTTGACAATCTAGCTTAATAAATTTATGTAAATTGAATGGGAATATTGGTATCATTTTGGCTCAGTGTGTACAGTGTATCAGAGCTAGTTTTTGATGTCTTTCAAAAGACTTGACGTAAACTTGAATTTGACATAGAATTGAAACCTTCAATCAGTTTGATTTTTCTATTCCAATCGTTTAAAAATAGAAGAATGACACTTTACATTTGAGAGGTTGTTTTAATTAAAATCTTAAGACTGAATTATGCTTCCTCATGATCTGAATACAAGATTGAATTATTTATTTTTTTATTTCTGCAGGTACAAGACCTGATTTATTGCTGGTAATGAAATTTAATCATAAGTTAGCACTGCCTGATTATAAAAAGTAAGAAAGCATAATTTGGGTTGACAGACGCAGGTTTTAAAAACAACATAGAATAGTCAGAAGTGTCCCCTAGTGTTATGAGTTTCCTCTACTTTAAAATTTCAGAAATTCTCTGAACCCCACATATACCGTTCTTGATGATTTCAGATAAATGCACCTATGTGTAAAGTGGGATAGGTAGTTGCAGATTTAAGTATATTATTTTGAAATACCTCTTTTGAGATATTCTCTTTAGCATGATGTATTAACAGTCTCTTTAAGAATGCATTATTTATGTGGTTTGGGTTATATATTTGTCTAATATAAATGGAGATAGAGTCATTAGGATCTTAATCATTTCAACTCACATTCAAATCACCGAAGTTTAAAGCATTCGGGGATGAAATGGAATTTGGGTGTGAAAATACAGACTTATGTGGATGTTCCTTCTCCCTTTTCTGTTGCAGCTTTAAGTTAGTGGCTTCATAGCCCCAGGGAATGGAAGGAGAAATGGAGATGCTATGAACTAAGAGTACTGTACTTTGCCTTCCTGAGTGGGATGTGAGCTGTGTTGAAGCTAAGAGACTTCAAACAAAGGCACTGTGTAACAGGCTATAGAGGAAGAATTCCAGAGAGAATGGCTTGTAAGAGATAAATAACTTGAACATCTATATTAAAGAGATACTTATGACTATTTCTCAGAGTCCCTTGCATAGCCAATTGTAAGAGGGCAGAAGAAATTAGGCCAAATGAGGCTGAGCATAGAGTAGACCAGGTTGGTAAATACATGAGGATACACCATTGACCTGTGTTGTGAGTGTAGGGTGCTCATAACCATTTAATAGAGCACAGGTAGTTTTCAGGATTAAGCTTTAGGAGTGAGTGTTATCAGATATTTGACACAAGTAGGAATGAAAGACAAGATGCCTTGGAATGTTTCCTGTGCTCCAACTTTGTGGAGACAGAAAGGGTGACTGGGGATATGGAAGATTTGGGGATGACAGTGAACCTCAACAACACATTGGTAGTTGATATGGCTTTGGAGGAGGCCAAGCAATAACTTGTTATGGAGATAAATGTCCAAGGTCAGTGAAATAAGTGAGCTGAATTTCAAGAGGAATAAGTACTCCCTTAAAGATTTTTGCCTTCATTACTTGTCTTACTTTATCAAACTCAAGGCACTGTATCATTTTGGGGGGTACTATATCATATTTAGAGTTTAACAGATAATAGATGATCTGTAAATAACTATGTTCCAATTTCCAAGCATCTCTATCTGATTTAACTCAAAGTTAACAGATGTGTGCTAGAGTGCCTGCTGGAGGGCTGGAGTTCAAGGTGGCCCCAAACAGTAAAGAAAGTGAAAGTCCACCATTCCAGAGACTCGAAGTCCAAAACAACAACATGCTGTGGTGAGGCAGCCACTCCTCCAGGAGAAAAGAGACACCCTGTCTTCACCGTTGGCGGTGAGTTCCTGTCTGGAACTCAGCAGTGTCTCACTATCTTCTTTCCCTTCTGATTCTATTCACTTGTTTTTGACTGTGCTGGATGTCCCTCAGTGCCTCCCTGTAGTGAGTATGGGGAGGTCTGTAGCTATCCTCTGCCAAGTGAACATGGGATTATTATTAAGACTGATTAATAAGGCTAACTTAACTGAGTGCCACCCTCACTACTTCCAACTGACACCATTCCACCCAATTCAAAAGAGAACAGGGGAAGGAAGAAGAAAAGAAGAGAGGGTTAAAGAAAAAAGAAGAAAGTGGCTCATATAGTCTACATATAGATGTATAAAGAAACACATTTTAATAAAATATTTGATTTCAGCACACAGAAAACTAGGACTGCTAATCACTTTATTGTAAGACTATGAAGAATATTATCCTTCAGGCCAACAGAACTAGACTGAGGAAGGAATGAGTGATTTATGGAAACTGGATGCCAAGGAGACCTGAAAGACTTAAGGAAATGAGCAAGATCCTTTATGCCTCGTTCACTGCCAGACCAATGATTTGAAACATAAGGTCCATTAAACCCTGATTGTGTCTTTCTACTTGGGACAACTTGTACCAAAATCTAGGGGTTAATTAACTATGAAACAAAGGCTACATAATTGGAAAATGATAACCAAACAATGTAATCCCATAAACCTATGGCAAACCCCACCAGTCCCCCGTATCCCCAAACTCTGAAGCCCCACTATTCATGCTCCCCACCATTCTTTTCCTTCTTTTGTAAGCTTTCCTTCATTTCCACACTCCCCACTTCTACAAAATATAAGATTATCATACATTTGCAATTGTTCATTATTTAATCATTGATGGAAATGTGAAAGTGGCTCAAAAATAGTAAGTGTGCAATTAAGAGATTTGGTTGAAAGAATATCAAGCTATTGAACATGATGAGGATATATCATGAGGTTACATACATGGCTTTAAGGGAGATAAAGTTTCACAAGACTGAAACAATGGAGTCAAATGAAAGAAATGGGAGCCATGCTTCAGCCACATTTTGCAGAGCCTATCCTAGAATGCAGGGTTATTCAAGATTCAAGGAAGCTTGAGGGGGACAGGGCATTTATTTCATGGGGCTCTCACTGGTGGTTCTTTCATCTCAGTTATGTTTTCTCTGATTTTACTACTTCTGTTTAATTACTACTTCTGTTTAATTTTTACTACCTCTGTTTAATTAATTACCTACTCATATCTTTACTTTGTGCTGTATTTTCTGCTTACTTATAATTTGGCTCTTTTATATTCATCTGTTTTAAGTTTGCTTTTTTGTGTGTGTTTTTTAATCCCTCCTTCCCAACAATTTTGTTAATAATTATAGCTGTTTCTGTATTTCATACTAAAATTCTTGCCACACTAAAATTCTTGAGGAAAATAGCTGATGGGACTAGATAATCATCATGATTACTGTTGGGCAGAAGTGTTGAATGGGCCAGTCTGCAGTGAGGTGCCTACTTGGGTCTAATACTCAGTATTACTCAGGGACTGGGAAGGAATTTTCATGGTTCTTGTCTTGGCAGGGCTAATGCCTCATGGTTTCCCTTGTAAGACTACAATTGGCATCATGGCTGCTGTAACTGATATGTCTACATTTGTAGAAGTCAGATTTTGTCTAGAAATATGTACAAGTCAAATTTCCTTACAATAAAAAAATCCTCATATGAATAATCTCTGGCTTAAAAAAAAGAATATAAAGCATGGACCAAATTCTTGTGGGTTTTTTTTTTTTTTAAGATTTTATTTATTTATTTGAGAGAGAGAGAGGGACTGAGAGAGAGAGCACAAGTCAGGGCAGAGGCTGAGGGAGAGGGAGAAACAGACTCTTCATTGATCAGGGAGCCTGATGTCAGGCTCGATCCCAGGACCCTGGGATTATGACCTGAGCCAAAGGCAGATGCTTAACTGACTGAGCCACCCAGTACCCCTCAAATTCTTGTTTGATTTAAAAAAATGTTAATTTGGTTTCATAGCAGATTTAATTCCTTCCTTCCTTTCTTTTTTCCTTCTTCCCTCCCTCCCTCCGTGTATACCCATCTCTCTTTTTTTCCTTCTTTCTGTCTCCTTGGATTTTTACTTAGAATTCAATTTATGTATATTCTAACATAGTTTTGCATTACCTGATCATTAATACATACTATTGAGCCTTTTCTTTATCCCTGAAGTCACTCACTGTAGCCATAAATTTGCAAAGTAGAGCTAACTGGTCTCTATCAAATTTTCTAAACCAAGGCTGCCATAGTTATTGGTTGATAGCTATTAAATGATGGTTTTCTGGTGGGTTATGTCCAATTTTAAAGAATCCAAGGCATGTCAAGAAGATTATTCTCTATTTACCACTTTCTTTGTATATATATAAACATTCCAACAATGCAATTTAACAACAGTTTTAAAGAAAAAAAGGAAAATATTTTAAAACATTTTAAAACATTTTAAAATTTAAAAAATAAAAATTTTATAAGTTATACATACATTTGTCTTTCTTTTGTTTATCTAACTATGTACCACTTACGGACTCTACTTTTTAAAACTGGAGCCAGTTAGACCTGTGTTGAGATTTCAGATGTACCAATTATTCAGTCTGTGTCTTAGGCAATGTATTAGGCTAGCCTGCTATTTCTTCATATGTAAAATCAGGATAAAAATTTTATTCTTACAGAGCTACTGTTTTTAAGTTGAAATCATATTACATATTAAACATGAAAGTGACCTAGCACAGTGTTCTGCTTCATTATAGGAATTTATAAGAAATATTAGGTGTTCTTCTCTCTTTCATCATAACACAACTAATTTTATTTTTCCATACACTTGATGTGGGCTGTACTTCTTTTACAGTAGGGTGAGCAAGTTATGTGCTCTATCAAGAAGAGAGTGAAAGTGCTACTACTAATTATTACTCCAGGAGACTGTGTATGAAATAGTACTGTTACTAGGAAAGGGGGAGCATGATTATTCTATTCAAGACCCCTTCCTGCTAGTACAGATTTGGGGTCCTGGCAGTTATTTAGGATTGAGAAGTCAAAGATACCTATTTGATCTGGAATATTCTGGTCATATAGCCTCTTCATTTTTTATTTTTATTTTTATTTTATTTTATTTTTTTAGAGAGGGAGAGAGAGAAGAAGCTGGGGAAGAGGAAGAGAGAAAAACCCAAGCAGTCTCCACATCCAGCATGGAGCTGATATGGGGCTCAGTCTCACCCCCTTGAGATCACGACCTGAGCCAAAATCAAGAGTCTGTCACTTAACTGACCTAGCCACCCAGGCACCCCACTCTTCTTTTTAACCCCTTTATATTCCCACCTCCTGGTTTCCATAGTCAGTGTGAATCTCTCAATTCCTTAGCACCTGCATTTACCAATCCCATCTTTCAGAACTCAACACCTACACTCAGGAGTCTTGAGTGACTTTGGAGAAAAACCCAAAACCATGCTGACACTTAGTACATTTCTCAAATGGGTCTTCCACTATGTCTACCGGTCCAACTGTATTTCTCTTGCTGTTTTGGTCTTCTCTCTGAAGGACTATTCCACATACCCTCTTCTGTCTTCAAATAACATCCTTTTCCACTATTTTGTCTCATGTAATGTGCATTCTTTTTATTTTACTAAGAAAACGGAAACAATTAGAAAGGAACTCTGCATCTTTTCACCACCACACCTGTAAACCTTCCTGTAGCTGAACCCATGTATTCAATGCCATCATGTTCTAGGGAACACCTGTCACATTACAATCTATGTGAATAGTACCTTCTGGAAGACATGCCAACAGCAATCCTTACTTAGTGTTTCCACATTTGCATGCTCTCTTTAATCAGTTTGCATTCTGGCATTTATTCCTCTTATGAGCTCCTCTAAAGACCACCAGTGACTTATACCTTACTAATCAATTCTATTCTCAGTCTTTATCTTACTTACCCCCTCTATCTAATTTTCCTTGCCTGGCTGTTCTCTCTGCCTCCTTTCCTAAAACCTTCTCCTCTGTCTCAATGCACCAGATGGCTTACATTCATACCCCAGCTCTATCACGTACTAGCCAGTTTCTTTGCTGTTCCATGCCTGTTTCCTCATGTTTAACATAAAGATAAATATTTTTTATGTTAGAGGATTGTTATAAGGGTTAAATAAATATAAATATTGAATCATTAAGTTGTACACCTGAAACTAATAAATTGTATATGTCAGTTATACTTCAATAATAAAAAAAATCCCTGGCTCAAATATTGGTGTATTTTCATTAATTTTTCAGTTAACCCTATCCATCTGAGGATGCAGTTTTTTATTCAGGTTATTAAAGTTATTTTTTAAAGATATTATGTATTTATTTGACAGAGAGAGACAGTGAGAGAGGGAACACAAGCAGGGGGAGTGGGAGAGGGAGAAGCAGGCTTCCCACTGAGTAGGGAGCTTGATGTGGGGCTCGATCCCAGGACCTTGGGATCATGACCTGAGCAGAAGGGAGCTGCTTAACGACTAAGCCACCCAGGTGTCCCTAAAGTTACTTTTTATTATTAAAAAAAAAATGATAGAGTCTGCCTTCATGATGGGATATGCTAAGAAAAGTGATTATATTTGTGTTAAAGGAAAGGTTATGTTTCATCCTCCCTTAAATAAAATATTTCAGTTCACTTTCAGTATTGGAAAGAATTAGTGCGGGAGGAGGGAAGTTGAGTGGTGTTTAAAAAAAAACAAGTTAATTCAGGTTAAGTCTTTACAAAAGTGTCTAGTGAATATTAGGATTCAATCAATGTGCTGTTAATTTTTTATTAAATGTTAGTGTGTCCCAGGTTTTATATTTGGCTATCTTCTCTTCTCTACCTACATTGTCTACCTAAGTGTGCTCCTTTAGTCTTTTAACTTTAAATCCCACTCATACTAAAGCTCCCCAAATTTTTCATCCTTAGCCATAACCTCCTTTTTGAGGTCCAGATTCACATACTTATTATTTACCTAGAATCTCTGCTGGATGGCTAACAGGTATTGAATTCTCAATATGTCCAAAGCAGAATAGCTGCTCTAGAGACCATCACACCTGTCCTTCCTACCCACCCTGTTCCTTTCCCAGCCTCTCCAGTCTTAGTTAATGGCATTGTGGCTCACTTAGTTGTTCAGAGAAAAGTCCCATAAATTGGGGTGCCTGGGTGGCTCAGTGGGTTAAGCCTCTGCCTTCGGCTCAGGTCATGATCTCAGGGTCCTGGGATCAAGCCTCATATCAGGCTCTCTGCTCAGTGGGGAGTCTGCTTCCCCCGCCCCCTGCCTACTTGTGATCTCTCTCTGTCAAATAAATAAATAAAATCTTAAAAAAAAAAAAAAACCCATAAGTTGTCTTCAATCTTCCCTTTGATTCTACTTTGCATGTAACTCCTGCATTTGACCAGCTCTCAACACCTCTACTTCTTCCACTTAGGTCCAAGCCACCAGTATCTCCTATCCTTCTACAGGCATGTTTCTAACAGCCGCATCCCAAATCCCAAATCCAACAAGGCTCCCATTGTGTCCCAGCATCTTCTATGAAGTAATCTGTACTCCTCACTGCATCTCACCCAGGCAAGAGTGCTGTGGATTTTACTTAAGTCCAAAAAGCTCATTGATACTACTATGATTTTACTGTTTTCTCTTTTCCTGGAATACTTGTCTCTTGCATCTTCTCATTCAGTTTCTCCTAACCACCTTGTATAAATTTGCCATCTCTCTGCCTTTATCCTTTTCTATCGTAATTCATAGCCTACCACTGTTTATTTATTTGCTTTAGTAGTTACTATTTCCCCTACTAGAATATAGGCCACATGATGTCATGCATATTGTATTGATCACAGCTTTTCCAGTGATTATCACTGAGCCTGGCATGGAGCTGGCATTCAGTGAAATTTCCTGAATGAAGAAATGAAAAATCCAATTCTTTCTCGGTCTTCTTGGTAGAGTCCACAGAGTAAGGGGGGATGCTGGGCAGACAAAATTTGTAAAAATTTATAGCTCTAAAATATATATATTTTCACCTCATTCATCTTCAAGAAAGGACTTCATTGCCTCATTGATTTTCTATTACCTATTGAAAATATTTTGATTTCTTGCTTTCTATTCATTTTATTGTATTGCTTAAATATTCTTAAGAAAATGAAATATTCTTCATTTTATTGTATTGCCTAAATATTCTTCACCAGTCAGTTTCCAGCTACTCTTATATGAGGGCTTTATTGTTTTGAGGACCTTTAGCTTAGTCCCGAGGCTTTTTAGAAGAAATATATAGCACACACATGTGATTCATATGAAGCTATATTTTTTCCTAATGGAGTTACTAGTTTTAATAAATATAAATCTGCAGTGTGATAAGTCTAGCCCTGACTTTTGTTATTTTGTTCCCTGTACTATGATTTTCATCAACAAAAAGTGCATTCATTTCTTTCTGTGACCTTCTGTTCTTCATGCTAAATGATTCCTGTTTGTGTAGTACTGTTTCATGGTAGCTAATCATAAAAAGAGCAGACTCCCTTATCTATCATCACCGAACAAGTAATACATTTTAAAATTTGATGAGAATATTTCCTGGTCTAGTTATGAACAAATCAGAATTCGCCATACATTTCTTTTTCTTGGCCAAAACTCCAATGCCAATAAACTAGGAAAAAAAAAAAATCTCAAGAGCACAAGATTTGGAGTTGGCCAAGTTGGGTTCCAATCTAGTTTTGCCTCTTATGTCTATAATGAGCAAGTTTTTAATCTCTTTGCATCTCAGCTCTTCTCCACTTGTAAGATGGCCTACATGGTGCAAAGGTTTAGTGTTGTAATCATGAACAGTGATGCATCTAGAACACTGGCAGACCTTTAGCTGATAAGGATGTATCAGATAACTAACATTGTTGCTCTAATGATGATTCTTCAAGATTTTACTTTATAACCATTAGCTCCATATAAATAGGCAATTTCCAGTCATTAACTCTTCCTTATTTATTATTTATTTATTTATTTATTTATTTACTGAGAGGGAGAGATGGATGGAGGGGCAGAGAGAGAGAGACAATCTTAAACAGCCTAGCACAAAGCCCAACATGGGGCTTTATCCCAGGACCCTGAGATCATGACCTGAGCAGAAATCAATAGTTAAACATTTAACCGATTGAACCACCTAGGCTCCCCACCCAATACTTTTTTTTTTTAAACACTTCTTTTTTTAAACTAGCATTCTTTTAAAAAACAAAACAAAACAAAACAAAACAAACAAACAAAAAAAAACAAGGCATAATCTGGTTAACTATTTTCCCTCACCCCCAGCCCTGGAATTGCAATTTCTTATTTAAAAAACAAACAGATGAGGAGAAAGGATTATATTTCTGCAGTTTGAAAATGTGACTGCTGCTTTAAAATGATTACTATGGCAACAATGTGGGGACTGAAGCCAGGGAAGCCAGTTGAGAAAGCTGTAGTGGATGTCATGATATACCATCCACATTGCCCCACTGGGACTGGGGTTTCTGCCTGGGTAAAGATCATATCCAATCACTGGTCCCTACATGATGGTCAACCCTTTTTCCTCAATCTGAGACAGCTCAGCTTCAGAGATTCTTGTAGGATAAGCTGAGGCCTCTGGTATATCTGCATCATAGTTCAATTTCTGCTTCTGTCCAATCCTGCATCCCTCACTTGCTTTTAGTTGTTGTTCTCAGTGCATTCTATAATAAACATACCACACAGAAATACCTACTTAAGAGTCTGTTTCCAAGCAACCTGTCCTAAGATAGAAAAGCAACTGCAAAATTTGAAGTAAGAAATGATGAGGGTGTAAACCAAAGGGCTGGTACATGGGGATGTAAATAAGAGTATAATCTCCAGAAATATTCAAGAGGTAGAGTCAGCATAACTTGGTATTTGATTGTGTGTGTGTGTGTGTGTGTGTGTGTGTGTTGGGTGAGGAAATAGGCAGCATGAGACTGGCAAATAGTGAAGGAGAGGACAGAGTCTAGGCTAACTTCCTAGTTTATGGTTTAAGCAATATGGTGGTCTTATTCTCTAGGCATATGTGGTATATGAGCGCCCTCCTGGGCTGTCTGTCTTTCCCTAGGCTGGCTGGGTGTTAGGATGGTGGAAAAACTGTCTCCTGGTCTATGGAGTATGAAGCCGGTAAAGAAGATAGACAGTATTTAGGGTCAAAGCTAGAGTGAAATGCAACAGAGGGTCCACCAAAACCAAGAGAAGATGTGTTTGGAGTGAGGCTAGGAGACTCTAAAGAAAGTCCCTAATACAGTAGAAGATAGATTCAGAAGTGGTTTGATTTTCCTGTGGGGAAGGAGCTTTGAAGGTACATGCTCTTAGAACAGGCAAATAGTGGTGTCTTTGACTGAAGAAGGAAACACAGGTGGAGGAGGTATGGGTGGAGAAGATGAAGAGTTCCTTATTCAAAATGTCAAATTTCATCTTTCTCCCCTTATACCTGTAGGGAGCCATAGGTTGAAACTTGGACGAAGTTACCGATTTCCTTTAGAAGAGAGTGTTGAAATTTGGGCTTCTGTAAAGGACATTTTCCATGAAGACACTATATGTTTCCCATCCCTCTTTCTGTCCTCTCCTGTGCCCACTTCCTTTCTTTAATTCTGTTTGCCCTCACAGAAAGGGTCTGATCTGTGTCCTTGTTTGGTCTTATAATTTGAAGACTGGAGCACTTCAGGCCAGATAGTAAATGATGCCTCTTGCACTTAGTGTTTGCTGATTCTGAAGGCAAAATGGTGACCAAATGGAATGGTCTGGTCTCTGAAGTCTATACACACAGGGATTGTAGGTGATTCTCTTCTTACTTATGTACAAAGAAATCATCTAGCAGAACTATATTTTCCTCTAAACCATTGTCTGGTCCTACATGGGAAAGGGATATTTCTTCTATTAACATGACTTAAACTCTTCTTCCCTTATGAAATATTAACCCTAGATTGGTGGTACTCAGGGGTGTATGAAACTTTTCTGAGGTTTTTTTGTTGTTGTTGTTTTTGTTTTTAATGGTAAAGTACACATAACATAAAATTTACTGGCTCACCATTTTTAAGTGAATGGGTCAGTAAGGTGAAGTACATTCCCACTGCTGTTTTCCACTACTGGATTTTGTTTTGTTTTTGTTTTCATTTTTAAATAAGAGTCTGTGTTGGCACTTACTGTGTTTGTGTTTAGCCACTTGGCATAGGCAGCTCCTGATCTAATTGAATTCTCTCTAATTCTCCAGAATGGACTCTTTCTATTCAGTCAGCACTGTATTAGTCTTCCATGGACACTGTAACAAATTTTCACAAGTTCCATGGTTTAAAACAACACTAATTCCTTATCTTATTGCTTAGGAGGTCAGAAGCCTGACATATGTCTCACTGGGCTAAAATCAAGCTATCAGCAGGACTGCATTCCTTTCTGGAGGCTGTAGGAAAAGATCCATGTCCTTGCCCCTTCCAGCAGTGAGAGGCCACTCTCATTCCTTGGCTTGTGTTTCCCTTCCTCCATCTTTAAAGTCAACATTGAACTTCCCTCTGACCTTGCATTCATCATCACACTTTCTTCAATTTTTCTCCTTGGCTTCCCTTTCTCTTACCCTTTGAAGGATCCTTGTGATTGCAGTAGGCCCTCAGGTAATACTCAGATAACCTACGACGATCTTTCTATTTTAAGGTTGGTTTATTAACAACCTTAATTTCCCCTTGGTCATATAACTTGCCACATTCACAGATTCCAAATCTCAGGATGTGGACATCTTTGGGAAACCATTATTCTGCTTACCACAGGCACCAACCTCCAACCTGGTAACTAATTTCATCCTCACCTGACAGGGAAGAGGCTTTTTCAGCACTGACCCAATCAACCTCTCCATCCGTACCAGGAAAAATAAAGTCTCAAAAAAAAAAAAAAAAAAAGGAATGGGGGACTCCAACTATATAGCTTATATGACTAAAACTCTTATTTTATATAAACTATAAATGGAATCTACAATTTTTTAAAACTGTTACATTGTTGCTTAGTAATCCTATGACACTGTGTCCAGTTAAAGGATTGAAAACATCAGTTTCTCATTTGGGGAGGAAATGAAATAACTAATGAATAATACTCTACAAAGGACAGGAAGCCCACCTACCATGTTTTCTTCTCTGTAAATGTTTCTAATACTTGAAACATTGCTAACATTTTATGGTTATAATACTGATGGAAAGAATGAACAAGAAAAATATTTTTACCAAAAGTAGCTTATCGTCATACATCGGACATTGTTTTTCACTTTAGCGTTGGAAAACTGGACGTTTTGGGTCACGAGCTATTTAAAAAGAGGTTTTTCTAAGACTACTTAATTTATCTCCAAAAGCCATAGTTTTATAAATTAATTAAAAGGGAAGAATCCTGTTTTAATATCTGTAAGGGCAGACAACAAATTGAAATATATGTTAAGTCAGGATCCTTCTATCTGACACAAGTTCCAAGCTACCCATTAAAGGACTATGTTTGCATTTAAAGATGATACAGTCAACTAGCCATCAGCTGAAAAGTCTAAGCTGATAAAAACTGAACTCCTGTGTCCCTTCCTTCTGCTGTTTTGCCAAACTAGAGGTCAGTAAGTCAGACAATACTGCCTGTGGGCCTTTTTGAGCAAGGCACTGTGAATAATTCAGGAAAGCAATAAGCAAATAAATAAATTGAAAAAAAAAATAGCCCGTTAGACAGAACTTGCCAAAATAATCTGTGCCATATATTGAAAGATTTGTAAATGTGTAAAGAGGATCACCTAATTTCATTTAATAGTTATTCTCAGATACGTCACAGGAAACCAAATCAGGGTATCTATGACATTCTTACCTCGGGCCATTGGGGTCAGCAGAAAGAGTCCTGGAGCTTTTACTGAAAAGGGAGTGATCAGCTGTCACTCAGTTATCTGTGAAATGAGTCAGAATTCCACATTTTAACTGACATCGGGCTTAAGAGCTGTTGGATTTGACATGTGGTCACAAGTCTTACAAGGGCAGGCTAATTTGCCTAACGAATTCACACATTATGAAAGGAAGTCAAACAGGTAGAAATAGCCTTTTAGACACTGCTGCTTAAAAACTCCTGTGTGCCTCATTTAAAAAAGTACCTGCTGAGATTCTTTTGTACAGTGATTATTATAATTCAATTTGAAAACACTCTTAAGTTTTTATGAATTTATAAAATGATTTATCAGCCTTGCTCCAGATGTTGCTTTCCAGGCTGTAATTTTTATGAGCCTGTTTTATAGGTCAAAGAGCTGCAAATCAGGGTGACTAGTTACAGCCTCAAGTCTGGAAAGGTGATACTTAATCATTTAGGGGGCAGGAAAGCAATGGAATGACCATTTGAAAGTTTTGCCTTTTTTTTTTTTTTTTTTTTAAAGTAAGCCCCAGGCCCAGCATGGAGCCCAGTACAGAGCTTGATCTCAGAATCCTGAGATCAAGACCTGAGCTGACATTACAAGTAGGATGCTCCACTGACTGACATGCAGGTACCCTGAAAACTTTGCATTTTAATGAATGTATGAGATATAAATATAGGTGAGAACTGGCCTAAGTCACCTAGGAATCTGAAATATTGCCTTACGAGTATTTCATCTTTTCTTACTTTAAAATAAAATAGACTTAAACCCAGTGAACGTGGTAAGCAATTGTCTGCAACTTAAGACTTAAAAATTAAAGCTCCACTTCATCTTCTTATTTCCAGCTTGACCCTTGAAGTCGGCTTCCATGTTGAGGCTCTGATGGGCGTGGGTGGAAGTAAGAGGTGAAAGGGGGAAGGTTTCTAAACTGTAGGAACAAAGCCAGTTCAGAGATTCATTTTGAATTAATCCATTTATTCACTCATTCAGCAAACATTAATAGAGCACTCACAGGCAGCTAGTGGCATGCAGAAATGACTGGGACACTGCCCCTGCCCTCCAGTAACAAATGATTCCTTTCCAAGGAGGAAGAAAGTGGGACCTCCGGGAAGCTCAAGGGAAATGGCAGGAAAGTACTGAAGAAAGGCAGTAGGGTTTTTCAAAGACAGTGGATTATATTGTCTTTGAAATGTAAAATGTAAAATTTACAATGTAAATTCCTTACATTGTAAAGGAAGCAAGATAGGGTTAAGTTTAGGCCACGGATTTTAAAGAGATAGATAGACCTGGGTTCGAATTCTGCTTCCGGAACTTCTAGTATCTGTGACCTTGTTCATGATCGTATTATGTCTTATAATCCTTTGTTCTTGGACATGATGAAAATACCTAGTAGTTGGGGCACCTGGGTGGCTCAGTGGGTTAAGCCTCTGCCTTCAGCTCAGGTCATGATGGCTCTCTGATCAGCAGGGAGCCTGCTTCCCCCCCCTTCCCCACCCCTTCTGCCTGCCTCTCTACCTCCTTGTTATCTCTCTGTGTCAAATAAATAAGTAAAATCTTACAAAAAAAAAAAAAAAAAAAGAAAGAAAAGAAAAAGAAAATACCCAGTAGCATTCCTGTGGGGATCAATAATGTTACTCTCAAAAGGTTCAAATCTTGGCATATAAAGAATGATAACCCAGAGGTTGCTATTATTTTTATTGTTTTTATAAAAGGCTGCTCAGAGGCTTGGACTACATCTTGCACGTGGCAGAGAACTGGATGCAAGGAGACTTCCCTCATCAGTGTGTGGCGGATCTGCCTACACTAGCTCACAAGGGCCCATGTTGAAGTTCTCAGAAATTTTATAAGCCATTTGTTTGTTAAACATAGACATCTTTGAAATCAGCCACGGTGGGGTTATTTACACTGCAAAACTCAGTAAATGCCAAAACCCAGAACTTCCTGGTGCCTACTTGATTTACCAACCCATCATTACAAGTGAATTTCAGTACTAGCAGACCTATGAGACTCTGGTGGGTGGGAGTAGGGCTGTGGAGGTGGAGGGTAGAGTGGGTAGAGAGCCCCTCTACAATTCAGGTTTTTATGTCCTGTCCTAAGGGAACATAACCAGGGTCAATAGTCCTGCCAGAATAAAAAGAGAAACATGGGAACATTGGAATTTTATCCAAGGCTTTGAAAGCATTGTTTAAATGTCATATTTATTGGTACATTCTGGAATTGAAAATCACAGCCCCAGAATGGCCCAAATGTTTGTTCTTTGATAGCAGCTGTTTTTAATGTAATTGAAAGAAATAGAACACACATATAGTAATAATATTTGTAAACAGTCCTTCTTTGCCAGCCAAATCCCTGCAGTGACTAACTGCTCAGGATACCTGAGTGGCACTCTGGTCAGTCCCCTTCCTGTCTATTTTCTGAACTATCATAGGAAGATCCTCAGTAGTTAGAAAATATTTAAAATCATGTCTGGTTCTTATTATGGAGAAAGTATTTCTTCTGCTTTACTTGATCATTGCTGCTTGAGTTAATCTCATTCTTTGTTTCCTGGTTAATAAGGGAGGCATTAACTTCCTTATTTATTCCATTGCTAGAAGCCAGTGACTCTATATTTTCTTTTAAAGACTTTATTTTTTAGTAATCTCTACACCTAATACAAGGCTTGAACCCACAGCCTTGAGATCAAGAGTTGAAAGCTCTACTGACTGAGCCTGCCAAGTGCCCCAGTGATGGTGTATTTAAGTTCTCTCAAGTCAAGCTACTTTTAGTCTTTTAAATTTCTGTCTTTATTCCTCATTTATATAATTTTTAACTATCTAGATTTCCCCCTTATATTCTTCTTTAAATATTTTTTCCTTTATTTCTTCCCCAGACATTGCTTCCATTACCTCTGCAACTAAAAAAGCGTTCTTTGTTTTATGAAGTCCTTTTTTGGGGACACTGATGCCTATGTATGCAAGTATAGAGCCCCGTCTGACAGATCAGCAGCCCACGGATCCCCTCCTGCTGTCCACAACTGCCTCTGGAGAGCCATGCCTGTTTCTGAAGGACCTCCATGTACTTCTGAGGTTAGAAGCTAGGTAGTTTATTTATAACTCCTTTATTTAATTGGCCGGCTTAGTTTTGCAGCTTGCAGATACTGAAATGCAAACCTTAGTGACCAATGATGTGTGAAGTCATCAAAGTCTCTTAATTTTCTCCCTGAATGAACTTGGCACTCAAAAGTTTAGAGTTATTAATGGTTATTCTGTAAAACTGTACTTACTCAGCATAGAAGACCTTTATGGGACAGAGTAGACATACTGTTAACATCTCAGGACTGGGTTATCCACTAGCTGACAACTGAGTGCCAGTGAAATCAGAGATAAGGTGGAAAATCACCAAAGAACGTTTTTCCAATGCTACCGGGCAAGATCCCTCTATCCTTACCCTCAGATCTGCTGTACAATCCTTTGTAGTATTTAATCTTTCTTTTACTTAGATAAAAGCCCTGGGAGAAGGGATGAGAATTTTGAAGCAACTGATATCATTTCTGCCATTCAGTGTCATGGGCACTAAAAACTGAAATTAAGCTTAAATGAAGATAAGGGTAATGTTAAATGTTTAGCAACTGTATAGCACTTGTAACAACCAATCAGAATAGGTGTTGGCTGAAAAATCCTGGAGGCTGCCTACTGTGCCTGGAACAATCTCTTAAAGTTCTAGAACATTCAGAGAGGCCTGGGGTTTTTTGGAGTAGGGCGGTGGCAGTAGAGAGGGATGCACTTGAACTGGTTATGAAGTATTTCAATATGTAACATCTATTTTGTCAGTGCTGGTGCATAACAGCTCAAGATCAGGTCTGGTTAGAGGAGTAAATAAGCAAAGTTCAATTTCTTGCTCATTTAAGTTTCTGAGTTGATTGATATTTGCTGCATGCAAATTGAAGGAATGTTCCCAAGCCCATATGTGATACAAAAAAAAAAAAAAAGATTTTCCATCTTTTTTTTCCCCCAGTGCTAACATGTGTTTAATTCCCCACCATCACTGACATTTATTTTATTCCTCAAGCAACAACAGCACCACCACACACACACACACACACACACACACACACACACACACACAGGCAGAAACTAACTCAGTGATTATGATGGACTTTTCAGATTTCATTTCGATATAATTCAGTATTTAAATCATGGAACATATTATTTTCATCTTAAAGAAGCAAAATTATTTGTTACAAGATGTGGTTACAGGTAATACCAATAGGCTTACTCTATGAGATGATTGTTTTAAAAGAGATCAAATAATGGTGATTAAGATAAGAGTTTATATTTTTCTTGTATGCATGAGATAGAGTGTTTCTATTCTACAAAATAGCCAAGGGACCTACGTCCTTTCTATATCGTCATTATGTCTTCTCCTTTGACATTGTCCTTGTCTATGTGCTTGAAGATAGCTTTGAACCATCACATTCATGTTGCAGCTTTCCAGTCAGTAACAGAGGAAGGGGAAGCATCTCAGTCCATTCAGGTTGTTATAATAAAATACTACAGACTAGATAGCTTATAAATAGAAGACATTTATTGCTCAAACTCTGGAGTTTGGAAATTCTAGATCAAGGTGCCAACATGGTTGGGTGAGGGCCCTTTTCTGGGTTGCAGACTTTTTGTTGTATTCTCACATGAATGGCTAGGGCTCTGTGGGGTCTCTAAGGGCACTGATTCCGTTCATGAGGCCTCCACCTTCATGACCTAAGCATCTCCCAAAGACCCTAAAGGGGTCTTACACATCTAATATATTAGAATATATTCTAATACCATCACATTGGACATTAGAATTCAACATGTGATTTGGGCTGGAGGGAACACTCATTGAGACCGTAGAAGGAGGTTAAGCAAGACCCAGAGCAAGGCCTGGAAGTTGCACACATTCCTTTTGCGCTTCCCTACTGGCTAGAACTCAGTTGTATGGCCGTGTGCAGCTATGTGAGAGGCAGAGAAAAATGTCTTCTTGTCTGGGCAACTCTAAATCCAGGTAAGACTCAAGGGTTTCTAGATACTGGGGGACAATTTCTAGTTTCTGCCACCTTTATGAAAACAAATTTATTATCCTAGCCCATTGTTACTATAAAGGTGTATGATACAATACATTATATCTTGAGCAGTTAGAGTATTTTTTAAGAAGTTGCCTTTTCAGGGTGTCTTCAATACTATTACTCTGGGGGCACCTGGGTGGCTCAGTGGGTTAAGCCTCTGCCTTCGGCTCGGGTCATGATCTCAGGGTCCTGGGATCAAGCTCCACATCGGGATCTCTGCTCATTGGGGAGCCTGCTTCCCCCTCCCTCTCTCTGCCTGCCTCTTTGCCTACTTGTGATCTCTGTCAAATAAATAAATAAAATCTCTTAAAAAAAGAGAAAAGAATATTATTCTGTTCATTCTGATCCTTTGTATTTATGTGGTCTTTTTAAAATATACTATTGAGCCATGGTCACGTGGTTCCCACAAAATCTCCAAAAATTCAGTCAGTGTACGAAAGACATTTTTGTTGTTGTTCTTTTCTCAGAGTTAATATTGTATGTTTTTTCTATGTACGTTGCAGTTCCTTCTCATACATCTTTGTGTGGCTTTAATGAGTTATTAATAAATTCCCTCTCTCTCTCTCTTTTTTCTATCTCAGATTCCACTCCTAATATGTTCTTTACCTCAGTTTGCATCACCTCTACTTCATGTTTATCTGCTTACATTCATCTTTCTGAGACTTTTCAGTAGTGACTTGGTGTCTTCCTCCTTATCTTTTTATTTATTTATTTATTTATTTTAATTTTATTTTTTATAAACATATATTTTTTTCCCCCAGGGTACAGGTCTGTGAATCTCCAGGTTTACACACTTCACAGCACTCACCATAGCACATACCCTACCCAATGTCCATAACCCCACCCCCCCCTCCCAACTCCCCTCCCCCCAGCAACCCTCAGTTTGTTTTGTGAGATTAAGAGTCACTTATGGTTTGTCTCCCTCCCAATCCCAACTTGTTTCATTTACTCTTCTCCTACCCCATTAACCCCCCATGTTGCATCTCCTCTCCCTCATATCAGGGAGATCATATGATAGTTGTCTTTCTCTGATTGACTTATTTCGCTAAGCATGATACCCTCTAGTTCCATCCACGTTGTCGCAAATGGCAAGATTTCATTTCTTTTGATGGCTGCATAGTATTCCATTGTATATATATATACCACATCTTCTTTATCCATTCGTCTGTTGATGGACATCTAGGTTCTTTCCATAGTTTGGCTATTGTAGACATTGCTGCTATAAACATTCGGGTGCACGTGCCCCTTCGGATCACTACGTTTGTATCTTTAGGGTAAATACCCAGCAGTGCAATTGCTGGGTCATAGGGTAGTTCTATTTTCAACATTTTGAGGAACCTCCATGCTGTTTTCCAGAGTGGTTGCACCAGCTTGCATTCTCACCAACAGTGTAGGAGGGTTCCCCTTTCTCCGCATCCTCGCCAGCATCTGTCATTTCCGGACTTGTTAATTTTAGCCATTCTGACTGGTGTGAGGTGGTATCTCATTGTGGTTTTGATTTGTATTTCCCTGATGCCGAGTGATATGGAGCACTTTTTCATGTGTCTGTTGGCCATCTGGATGTCTTCTTTGCAGAAATGTCTGTTCATGTCTTCTGCCCATTTCTTGATTGGATTATTTGTTCTTTGGGTGTTGAGTTTGCTAAGTTCTTTATAGATTCTGGACACTAGCCCTTTATCTGATATGTCGTTTGCAAATATCTTCTCCCATTCTGTCAGTTGTCTTTTGGTTTTGTGAACTGTTTCCTTTGCTGTGCAAAAGCTTTTGATCTTGATAAAATCCCAATAGTTCATTTTTGCCCTTGCTTCCCTTGCCTTTGGCGATGTTCCTAGGAAGAAGTTGCTGCAGCTGAGGTCGAAGAGGTTGCTGCCTGTGTTCTCCTCAAGGATGTTGATGGATTCTTTTCTCACATTGAGGTCCTTCATCCATTTTGGGTCTATTTTCGTGTGTGGTGTAAGGAAATGATCCAATTTCATTTTTCTGCATGTGGCTATCCAATTTTCCCAACACCATTTATTGAAGAGGCTGTCTTTTTTCCATTGGACATTCTTTCCTGCTTTGTCGAAGATTAGTTTACCATAGAGTTGAGGGTCTATTTCTGGGCTCTCTATTCTGTTCCACTGATCTATGTGTCTGTTTTTGTGCCAGTACCATGCTGTCTTGATGATGACAGCTTTGTAATAGAGCTTGAAGTCCGGAATTGTGATGCCACCAACTTTGGCTTTCTTTTTCAATATTCCTTTGGCTATTCGCGGTCTTTTCTTGTTCCATATAAATTTTAGGATTATTTGTTTAGGATTATTTTCTTTGAAAAAAATGGATGGTACTTTGATAGGAATTGCATTAAATGTGTAGATTGCTTTAGGTAGCATAGACATTTTCACAATATTTATTCTTCCAATCCAGGAGCATGGAACATTTTTCCATTTCTTTGTGTCTTTCTCAATTTCTTTCATGAGTACTTTATAGTTTTCTGTGTATAGATTCTTAGTCTCTTTGGTTAGGTTTATTCCTAGGTATCTTATAGTTTTGGGTACAATTGTAAATGGGATGGACTCCTTAATTTCTCTTTCTTCTGTCTGGTTGTTGGTGTAGAGAAATGCGACTGATTTCTGTGCATTGATTTTATATCCTGACACTTTACTGAATTCCTATACAAGTTCTAGCAGTTTTGGAGTGGAGTCTTTGCAATGGCTTTGATAATATTGAGGTATGTGCCCTCTATCCCTACACTTTGAAGAGTTTTGATCAGGAAGGGATGCTGTACTTTGTCAAATGCTTTTTCAGCATCTATTGAGAGTATCATATGGTTCCTGTTCTTTCTTTTATTAATGTGTTTTATCACATTGATTGATTTGCGGATGTTGAAACTTCCTCCTTATCTTAATTGCCCAAGATATTATCCCATTTCTTCTTTTTCTCTTTAAAACTCTCAGGTAGGAGCTTCAGGGTTTAAATAGCAAAGTTTTGTCTTTTGCTCAGCAGGGACACCATTTTCTTCTCAATTGTTTTTAACAGACTTTGCCTACCCTTATCTACTTGCTAATTTCTCTCAATTGCCCACCCTCCCCAAGACTTTGAATTCATTATCCTTATTTATTAGACATCCTCCTGACATTCTGTGGTTTCCTGTTAGTGTTTTGGTACCTTTTGAGTTCTTGCAGTTAGTTGTATGCAGCAGAATTGGGTTCCTGATAAGACTGGGGCTTACATATAAAAATAATACCATCTCAAACAACACTTGCTTTACTTGGAGCTGGGGTGTTTGACAAGGTTGAAGCCGATTTTAAAAGAAGGCTCATTTTATTCGATTGCATTTTGTCTGTCTTTGAGCCATATATTTCCCAGTGTGTGTTGTCACGGATTTAAATCATCCAAAAGACGCTGAGACCCTGGTCTACACTGATGACAACTATGCCCCAACTCTTCCTCATTTTCAGTACGTGCATCTTTTTTTTTCAGTCTCCGTTTTTAGAGTTTTATACCATGTGTATATTTCACTAAAGCCTGTCTCAAATCACTGCTGGAATTAGGCCAGATATAGAAATCCAGATGAGGTGAATAGGATGGAGAGTCTTTCTCTCTCCTTTAACTTCCCTCTTCAGAAACTTCCATCAGTCGTAAACACTTGAGATGTTTAAAACCAGAAGCAGTTGCAAATCCTTTCTCCAGTTTACCACCAGGTCTGATTCTGCTTCTCACTGTCTGTGAATTTTGGTGTTTTCCTCTGCATAATACGTTTAAGATTGAATTTTGTGTGACAGCCTCAGATGAAGTTAAGACTTAGGCCAACAAAATACACTCTTCTTTATTAGAAAGTATTTCTACACTGTAAGGCTCCACAGTCAGGGAAGAAGACATGTCAGGTAGCTGAGGAAGTAAGATCTTCCAGCAATTCTAAAAGCTAAAGTACATTCCAGAACACTGAAAGATGTTACAGACCTGATTTCATCTTGCAGAAATCATGGCACATAGGAAAGGTGTGAGAAATATTATTCTGATGAAGTTTTAGAATATAGGTGAGGTTCGGTGGGGTGAGGTCTGGAGCCGATGACCAAGAAAGAATTCTTCAGACATCTTTGGTGCAAAATGGTGGTTTATTAAAGCACAGGGACAGGACCTGTGGGCAGAAAGAGCTGCTGCTCTGGGGTTGTGAGGAGTGGTCCTTTATAAACTTGTAATTTGGGAGGAGGTCAGGGATAGCATCAGTCTCTAAGGAATTTTGGAAGCAAGGTTTCCAGGACCTTCAGGGACTAGCTGTTGTTGGGAAAAGGTCATTAATTACCGCCTAATAAAACCTTAGTCATGAGACCCTTCAGATATATATCCGTGGGCCATATGCTTGGGGATGACTGCCAAAACATATCTTGGGGGGTTTGACAGATAAAGAAAGTTTCCAAAGGAATTTTTATATGTTAAAGTAGATTTACAAGATCCTGGTTGGGGGGTAGGGGGTGGTCAGGCTAGAATTGCCTTTTGCCCTTTGCAAAGTATTAAGGTAGAGGCAGTCGAGTCCCAGAGGAATGTCACTCTGCCTGTTTCAGGGACTTCTCATTGGGCTCTAGATAGTAAGGAAATTTAATAACTTTTCTTCTGCCACTGTTTCCCACATCATTTCTGAGTCTCTATAAGGGGAAAACATACCCTGTCCACTTCAGGCAGGGCTTGATGTTGATCTCTGGAAATTTACAGAACGCATTATTAAATATATTGTTTGGGAAGACTTAGAACTGGTGTATAGAACTTCTGGATCGAGGTCACTAACTGATCACAAAGATTTGTCTCCTACCTCCGTTGCCAACTCACACTGAAAGTTCAGAAAAAAAGAAAAAAAATGATAAAAAGAACAGGTTCTCTCATGCAGGAGAAACAACCCAGGGGAATGTACTGAGAAGGCTCTTTAGAACCTTCTCAGTGTGATTTCCGGATGGATACAATCTTGAATCAGCAAGGGTGTGGACCGGAAGGAAGTAGGCCCCAGGGTAACCTTCAGGGTCATTAATTCAAGGACAAACAGGGAAAGGAGAGGAAAACAGCTGGGTCAGTGATCTGTTTTGTGTATATAAAAGGACTGGCTATGATATTGATAGATGAAGTCTGAGAGAATAGCTTCTTAAAAAAGTGGGTGGGTGTTTGTTGCGTGGGTGTGGTGGGGGGGCAAATTTTGTTAACATAAACAATGGAGCCAAACAGAGGAGATGACACTTGGTAACTTCAGATATCCACTATGCATAGAGAAGAGGAAAAAAGAATATAAGAAAGTCAGTTATACACAGGACTAAAATAACCCTGAATTACTCCATCCCCCAAATAAAACCTTCCTTGTGTCCTCTTCAATTATAATTAAATCCCTCCCCAAACCCTCCCCCCAGCATTGGAGGGTTTCTGCACATTCATTTACAAGTGGCAGAGTTAACATCCCATTGAAGGGAGACTTGCCATCAAAAGTAAGTTTTGCAACTTATGAGGAATCCCGAGTATATTATATAATATATATATATAAAATATATAATATATTATTATTTATATTATATAGCATAGATAATTATTGTAATATATAATCACATATAAGATGTCATAATATATTATATTATATTTATAATATTTTATATTATATATAATATCTTATATATTATCTTATATCTTATATGTCTTATATCTTATATATAATATAATTATATATGACTATACATTTCTATTGTATATATTATATAATATAATTATATATCATAAATTGTATATTTTACATAAAATATTTACTTATATATAATATCTGTGTTATATGTAACATAGATATATATAAACACATATATTTATATTTGAGCCGTATTAATTTTTTATATTAAAAATGACCTTGAATGAATCAGGATAGGAAAAGTCCTAATATTGAATATAAACATAAACAAACAAACTGAACTAAATATCAGATATATAACATAACCACACAGATACTCTGCCCTGGTCATGGCACCTGCTTAAGATTCTCTCTTCTCTCTCTCTACCCTCCAACCCCCCTTAGACTTTTTCTCTAAACAAAAGAAAATAAAGAAGAACACAGGATCTTTGGAGAGATAATCATTTCTAGGACTAAAAAAGGGAAAGTACAAGGTGAGTATAGAAGAAGTAAATTGTACAAAAACTGATAGGGACCTATCAAAAGGACATGAGAATAGCCTAAAGGGGGTTCTCATTGGCTAAATCTGGGAAAATTTGACCATAAAAATGAAGAACAGGGTTGAATTTTATACCTATGATACTAAACAAAATTTAAAAATACACACAAATTAAAAAGTTTGACTTTATAGAATACACTATAAAAGTGAAAGGAATGAGTAATAAATAGAGAAAAATCACATTTATAATCACAATAGTAATAATTTTATTCAAGCAAGAGTCATCTCATATGCTAAAATCATCGGCAAAAGGAAATATTTTCACACAGTCTCAAATATATCCCTTTAGATTACCTTCTGATTACAGAAGGGAAAAGCTACTTCTATGATATTATAGACATCTGGAGGATATTGCCTTAACCAAGTGATCAAAGTATCATCAATGAGAAGAGAAACATCCCCAATCCAGTGTATTAATAATTCCTCCCATAAATGTTTAACCTGCATCCAATCATGAGAACAATTCAGACAAATCCATATAGAGTGGCGTTCAGTAAAACAACAACCTGGACTTTTCAAAAAATATTGGCCCCACGAAAGGCAATAAACTGACCTTGATTGAAGAAAGCTAAAGAGACGGGAAAACAAAATGTAGTGTGTGATCTTTGATGGAGCCCTGCATCATTATTGAGACAGTGGAGGTAACCAAATATGGACCATATAATAGATAATATTATATTGCTAATATTTCCTGGTGATAATTATATTTGGTTATGTAGGATAATGTCCTTGCTTTTAGCCGATAACAATCAGAAGCATTGGGCATGAAGGATAATCCTTTTTGTTGACTACTAATTCCTAAAAGATTCAGTTTATAACATATATTATATACTAATATGTATATTTAATGTTTATTTTAATATGTATATATGTAAATATACACCCATATGTGTATATATGTAAACATACGTGGGTATGTTTGTGTGTGTATTTATGTGTATAGATAGAAAGAGACAAAAACAAATGTGATGAAACTTTAAAATGAGTAAATCTGGGTGAAGTGTATAATTAATTGTGTTTCTTCCAGTATTCTTGCAACTCTTCTGTAGGTTTGAAAATGTTTAAAATAACATTAGGGAAAGGTGTGAAGCTTAACTTTTGGTGTGGGAGGATAGGAAAAAAATACTGGCATTTTTCTATGGCAAGTATTGAACCGGGGAGTTTTAGCTTAATTAATCAAAATAAAAACATGATAAATATGAAGGGCAACAGGGATTCTAGTCTTAGAGGTACCACTAACTGCTTTCCAGTGGTGTATCCAAGGCCAGTTGCTGAAATTCTTTATCTACAAAATGGAGATAACCATCATACTTCCCTGTGACAGAGGCAGCTAGCTGCCTAAATGATACCCATTCTACATTCTCTCTTATTGAAAGAACCGCAAATTTGATGACACAGGCAGCACACCTAGCGATACAACTTCCTTTTATACACACTTTGTGGTATGGTTATATTTTGGCTCAAGAGATGTAAATGGAGGTTGTTGAATAAGGAGTTTGACATGTGGTGCACCTGACTGACAGGCATATTATCTCTCTCTCTCTCTTCCCACCCTCCCCCTCTGCCCCCACCCCATGCTCCATTCTCTCCTCTTTCTCCTGCCTAGACGATGGATGCCATAGTGGAAGCTCTGAGCCATCTTGTGAGCATGGGGGTGAACCACACCTGCAGCCAGAAGGAGGTGAAGTCATTGTAAGCATTGGGGAGCTTCTGCACCAGCTTAGGATCACCTGTCTGTAGAGTTTCCTGTTACACGTGAAAGCAAGCACACCATTATTTAGTTAAATCAACATTGCTTAGGTTTTTAAATAAATGCAACCCCAAGCAATTCTTCATTTATATACTTTTTTTTTACAGTGATAAAGATTGAATTTGATAATAGATATCAAGTGCTTAGTATTCTTAGCACATACAAAGGGGCTTGATAGATGTTTATCTACTATTGTATCAGTGTGGTATAAAGGAGTGCTCTTTCCCATTGACCTAGCGACAAAATGAATGCTTCCCTCTCTTATGAAATTCCCTTTTAAAATTTTCCTTTTCAGCTCAGAGAATACATACCAATTCAGACTTCTTCAAATATCTAGCCTATTTAAAGATAATTCCTTGAAGCGATTATCATAATCAGCCCCATATTTGAAATGAAGATAGTAAAAGGGTTTCTCGAACTAATGTAACCAAGTCATATCTAGTGAATAATTTAAATTGCTGTTCTAAGAGTCAGAATGATTTATAAAGTTATAAAAGCGATTATCAGGTATGCTAGGTGAATCGAAATATATAAAAATTTTTGTATATATGTGATATGTGGACTAAATATATTTTAAAAAAGTATACATGAATGGCAGTGTTTGCAAAACCTGCAAACTGGTTGAATAAACCATTTGATATATAAAAGGGAAATTTTATATATTTCCTTTGCCATAAAATAATAAATTAATAAAACATACTTTACTTCATTGGAAATAAAACAAGCCTAGCATGTTTGGATTCCAAAGCCAGCAATCATCTTTTAAAAACTGATATAATATTTCTCGATCAGAAGGAATAACTAGCTTTCTGTTTAATTTAGTAAGATATTACTTAACATGTCAGTGATACCCCATGGTACTCACATAGTAAGATGTTACTGAAGCAAGTTAGTAATATCTGTAGTAAGACGTTACCACTATCTGGCTATATCTGATAGAGTAATTTTTCTTCATTTCATGTTCTCATTCAGAAACTGCCTGTGTGAATAAGAATCCATTTATATATCAGAAGTTGTCGTGACTAGGAACCAAAATGCCTGACCAGTGGTGAAGTAGAATTCTTCTTGCATTTCTGACACTCCATTATTCAAGTCTTTGTAACATATAGATATCACACCAATTTTTAAACTGAGAAATCCGCTAAGCCATCCTGTAGCATAGAGCATGTTCACTTTTGCACATAATAATAATTTATAATTGAACCAAAGTATTATAAGCAGAGCAAACATATACAGAATGCCAAGGAAGTGCCTGGCCCTGTGCACATTTATCTTTTCACTCTTCACAATAACCCTGGGTGTGATTATTCCTGCTTGTATGGGCTGAGAATCTGAAACAGTCGGGGTTTTGACAGGAAGCAGATGAGACTCTCAAATTAGGATTAGTCAAGGAAGGATTAATAAAGGGAATCTTCATGAATGTGTCCTCATGTTGACGAACCCACAGGGGGATAGTGCAGTCTCCCAGGGTTTGTCATAACAGAGTTGTTCCCACACCCAGGCTCAAAGGACAAGAGGAGGAAGTAGAGGGGGATACGGGACCCTGGAAGGAGACTGGTTGAGCAGGATGCCTTGAGAAATGTTGTGACCTTTAATCTAATGACAGAGCTGACCAGAGAGGACTTTGCAGGAAGGGAGGAGAAGAGTAAACATTGGACCTCACTTCCTTCCAGTCTCCTGCCAGGTTCTCCATAAGCCAAACTCGAAGGGAAGCCAGTAGGCAAAGAGGTCTGACGACACAGTTATCGACACAAGAGGTCAGCTTCCTGTGACAGAAAACAGAGTGGAGGAGAGCACAGTGCCTCTGAGAGGACAAGTAAAAGGTATCCAGCTCAGGAACTGAAGCTGAAGGAGCTTAGGCTCTTCGTTAGAAGGCATATAGCTGGGAAGTTGAAGAACCTTGACTGAAACTCAGGTCTGACTTTCAAAAAGTTTCATTCTTTCCATTGTATCAAATGATGACTTCTATTATTTTGGAGACAAAGAGGTTAAGTATATTTGCAATGTCTTCTCTAATCACCATGTTTCTCAATAGAAACTGATATGGAGCCTTAATATGCTTATGTGGATTCACCCATTTGTTTAATAAATATCACAAGGAGAAAATGATGCAGAAGGCCATGGTTTATATTACTCTGATTATACTCCGTCCAGACAAGGAGCAGAAGAATTTTCTTTGGACATAAGTAGCATAAGTGCAGACAACTGACAAATAGAACAAGAATTTCATTCTTCAAATCATGTATTTGATTCTCTGTTAGTGCATAAATCCTTAGAGTCATTACAATTCAGGTAGGGCTACAATCTAGTATCCTCAGAAGAAGGTCGTCATTATTAGCTTGTTAAGGTTCCAACCAATAATAGGATATCTATTTTTACATCTTGAAAAATGGTTTCAAATTGCCCAAACGAAAAATCAAGTTTTTGAAAAATAATGAAATTGCAAGCCAGAGGATAATTTTCCCTCTTTATGAGCATTAGTCATTGTCAGTGGTAACTTAACTGTTCAGTAAAACTGAAATGAAATGCTTACCATGCAAGAATCATTGAAAGACTAATCTCATTGTTACAAGCTTCCATCAGACATAAAAGACTTTTACTTGAACACCACCATGCTCTGGAAACATGAGAGTAAAATTATGATTCTGTTCTTCAGGACATTGTAGGTTTTATTTTTCATTAATAGTGTGATTGAGGCTATAGAGGATGGTTTTGTTGAAAGTAATTCCCTAAATGAGTAATTCAACCTCTCAAGGTAATAGTCTATTTTTTTTTTTTAATTTGGGTGAGTTCCCAGAGTTTATAATCCATAATTGATTTTTTTTAACGAGTTGGTTAATACAACCAGTGATAAGATAGAGAAACAATGTTGTTCCAAATATGAAAACCAGGTTTTTAGCTTATGGCTAAAATTTCATTCAAGCTGATGTTAAATTCTGTATGTTATTCAATAGAGTGACAGAATTAGTTGAACAAAGGATAAGAATAACTTTTGAAAATATTTTGAAATATGAATAACATGGAACTCCTGACATTTTTGCAGACTCTTCTATTTTATTCAAGGAATTCAGCTAAAGTATATTCAAGATTTTAGGTAAAGTTGACTCTAACCATGGTTCAGTATGAAGTATTAACTTTTATATCCATTTAAATGTTTAAAATTGTAGATAGAATTTGCGTAGGAAGAGATTCAGAAAGAATCTCATCTGTAGTATTTTGTATTTTTATCTTAGCCTATTTTGGTTGGATGAAAAGAAAAGAAAATGTATTTCTCTGGAGAAGGGTCATTGGTGTCTATTTTTATTTAAGAAATATTAAGAATCTGCACTAAGTAGAATGCTTAATGTGCAAACTTGGACACCGGCCCACTAGATTTAAAGCCCAGCTCTATTGCTCACTAATTGTATAATATAAAATCAAGGGAATAACAATACCTACGTCACTGGGTTCTGTTAAGAATAAATAAGTTCATATATGTGGAGTCCGTGGGAGACCTTCAGCAACTTTCACAATCATATGATATGTGGTTAAAGGCATTCCACGTATTCTGGTGTGGGTCCTATTTACTGTTGGTATGACAATCTTTTATACAACTGTTTCTATCCTACATGCAGTGAGGTCTTTTTACAAAAGCTTATGCCAAAAAAAATTATCATGAGGAAATTAATGTGCAAGATTCATATTGCTATTGTTTTGAGAATTGAAGAACAGAGAAATTGTAAAGGTTGTTAAAGAGTGTTGGTTGGGGAAAGAAGAGGAGAGAACATTGTCTTGCAGCTAGGAAATCTGTCTTATTCTGAATCCAACCAGCAATTAACTGTGTCATCTTTGGGAAAATCACCTAATCTCTAGGGTTTCAGTTCCATTAGCTATGAGCATAATGATACCCTTGAGTCAATGCATATGCTCCTACTCAATCTGTTTTCATTGAAGACCATTAATATTCACTTTTTTTTTTTTTTTTTTTTTTTTAAATCTCCAAGTGCCCAAAAACCTTTTATTCCTTTCCTGGAGTTTGGGATATCTAGAGAGTAGCCAACTTCCTATTATATTCCCATCCCTTAAGTCACATGAGTTGAGAACCAGGAAAGGGGATTAGAGAAAGAGGCCTGGAGAATCACTTTCATAGCAGTGAGAAAAGGGTTAGGTCATTTAGATGCCTGACAATGATGGGCTCTTCAGCTAGGGATAGCAACCTTGGAGGCAGAAACCACTCAGTTAACCTTTCTGGACATAGTCCTTTCTCACTTCATTAGTCGAAAGTTCATTCGGATCTGGGCATCCCACGCCAGGAGCACATTTCATTCCACTTCTAATTCAAAACACCTGGACTCCTTTGGCCAGAGGCCACATCTGGGACATGGCTCTTCTCTGTTTGATGACCTGGGTCTTGCCTCAGCATTTACCACAACAGCAAACACAACACGAGGAAAGATTACTTTTGTGGAAGGAAGCCAAGAAGAACAAACGAAACAGAATTTAAAATATTAAAAACCTATTAGCTGAGACAATGGAAAGCCCACATTAGGCCTGAAGTATGAAAGGTGCCTAATTAGAGAAGCAAGAGTTGCCAGAAGCAGTCTGACTTACTAGGAATGAGAGAAAGTCTCCTTACAAGGGGAAAGTGATTATAATGGGAGTGTTGCCAGAGGTTAGATGAGTAAAATCACTCATTTTGTCTCCATGTTGATCCTTTGCTATTATCGATGCCATTCCTAGACCATAATGATAATGTTGAGTTTCAAGGGCACCTGTAGAACTTAGAGTGTGTGTACTGACTTAACTTTGTGAAGACATAGACATTGAGAGAGAAGGAGTGTGAATGCAGATTTGTTGGCACCAGTAGGTTTTCAACTGGACATCTGCTTTCATAGGTCATGATGTTTACAGACCTTGTAATGCAGTACGATGATGTCCGAATTTGTGCTGTGTTGTGTTTTCCACATTACTACTCTTTTCTGCCTGGGTCCCATTCCAGTTTTTCTTGGCTCTTCCATAGCTAGATAGAGGTGATGGCATTCCAATTAGTATCTTTGCTCTACCAAGTTTCATCACCGGTTCACTTCAGTTCTGCAAGTCTTTTCTTGAGTGCTTCCTTCCATCTAGGCATGGTGCTGGGAGCTGCAGAGATCAATGGGTTTTTGTTTCAATTACACCATACTCAAGGACCTTCTTCTAACCTTGGAACAGACCACTTTGCTTGTTGTAGCTACAATTCCTTACTCACATAAGGGCATAGAGTGTTCACACTGGTCTTAATATAAAATCTTAAGGTAGTTATTCATTAGTAATACTGATTATAGAAATAAACATAATGGACCAAATACAGTTTCTTTTGCTTGGGTAATAGATGTGGTTTTATATAAAAATTAACAACTGATATTAACATTTCTCATCAGAAAGATAACAGAATACTTTCCATGAAGACACAATTCTATGCTAGAAGTATAACAGACTAAAATTTCATGTGCAGAATACAGAAGAACTAATGAAAGAAGTATACAAGAAATGAGTTTTATAACATGTAGAGAAAGAGGTAACATTTAAGCTTCTACCAAGTTTTAGGTACAATGCTTTGCATTGATGTTCTTCTGTAGGAGGATATGAGTAGGCTGTGGTAGTGGTTAAAATATTATTCAGCACTAGTTAGAAATAATGGCTGCCCAAAGCTTCTCAAGAATGCCCTTCCACCAGCTCCTAAGAATTTTTCAGGGGTATCCCTCCAAATTTCCAGGGTCTGGCAACTGAAGAGCCCATGCGTGGCTCAGTGGGTGCTTTCAATTCTTGTTCTAGTACCGAAGTCAACATCTCTGGTAATTGTTCTGTACCTGGGTAATATGGGACATTATTTGAATATCACCTCAATTATCCCACTGACAGTGGGGAAGGCAAATTCAGAGCATTACAGTGACTTGCTGGAGGAAGCAAAGATAATGAGAGGCTGGGATGAATTGTAAGCACAGATCTGATTCTAAGCCTTTCCCACTAAGCCCCTCTGTCTCTCATGGAGGTAGATGGGGGCTAGAGAAATTCAGGGTATGGCAGAGAGTACTCGCCTCCCTTTGGCTGGCTGCTTTTTCTTCTCACCACACAGCAGATTGGCCATTAATTTAGAGAATTTAACTGGCGTCTCTTCATATGTGGGGAATATGTGTGGAATGAGAGGCTAGGAAAGCGGAGACATAATTGAGAAGGAAGTGCTCTGGAGAACATGCAAGGACAGAACCAATAACAAATGCGTGATGCTTTCCTCACAAGACTTCCATGTATGTAAAAAGGCACAAACAAGATTTGTCTAATAGCAGAAATATGGAAACTATTGAAATGATCACAGAGAGTGATTAATCCATTAAAGAGAATGAAATGTTATGCAGCTCTGAAAAGAGATGGGGTGAATCCATATATGCAGATGTGGAAATGTGCCCAAGACAGGATAATAAATGAGAATTTTTAGAGCAGGATAACAAATGAAGCATTTTTCCATTTGAGAGAGAAAAACAGTGGGGTAAAGGGAGCAGCACCTGAGAGGCTGGAATAAGTACAACGTGAGAAGAGAGAAACTTTCACGAGGTCTTGTAGCAGCGGGACCAAACGTCCTGAATGTACCCACGGGAGTTGAATTCATGTTCAAAATCCTTGCATGGGTGTATTTCCCACCTCCATAATTATACAAATATAGATCTGGTGAAGTAGGATATTTACACTTCGCTATAATGAGACACTAGTGCACACATTAAAATGGCTACAATTAAAAATACTGATCATATCAAGTGTTGGTGAGGATATGGGGGAACTGGAATTCTCATACACTCTTGGTGGGAATACAAAATTGTACAATCACTTTGGTAAATAACTTGGCAGTCTCTTAAAAACCCGATCATATGCCTGTCACATGACTCAGGCATTCCACTGGTAGGTATTTAACCAAGAACAATGACAGCACATGTCCATACAAAGACTTGTATACAAATATATATGGCAGTTTTATTTCAAAGCATCAAAAATTGGACAGGTACTCAAATTTTTGTAAGTAGGTGAATGGATAAACAAACTGTAATATATCCATATAATAGGATACTACTCAGCAGTAAAAAAGGGAACTTTATAACATGAATGAATCTCAAAATAATTATGCTGTGAGAAAGAACCCAGACAAAAATAAATTACATACTATATTATTCCAATTATATAAAATTCTAGAAATTGCAAACTAATCATCAGGGACAGAGAACAGATTAGAGGCTGCCTCAGGACAGGGAGGAACATAGTAAGGAAGAAGGGAGGAATTGAAAAGACATGTGGTAACTTTGAGGGGGAATAGGAATTTTCACTATTGTGATTTTGGTGATGGTTTTATTTGTGTATACATATCTGAAAACTTGTCAAATTATATTTTGTATGTAGTTGATTGATTGTATGCCTACTATATCTCAATAAAGCTGTGTTTAAAGGTAAAAAATAGCAGAATTTAAGAGGATTCTAGATTATCTTTTGGCAGAGAATGGGACCACCATATACTTTTCCGTAAATTTATAAGTATAAAGTGGGGGTTTAGGATGAGGATGGAGGGCTACAGGATATTTTCAAAGTCTCTTAGAGATCTGAATCTGGATAGGTCAATCAAACAAAGAGGGCCTCAATGGATATCAAAGGCCCCAATTATTTTATTAAAATCCTGCCTTTGCTCTTACTGACATGTCTTTGAGTGAATGTCTGAGAACATTCTGCTTGTTATTGGATAATTACAAGCACGGTCTGAATTGGTACTTGAGGAAGGATGTGGCCATTGGATCTCTGAGGAACATTTTAAAGATTATTTATGACATGATTTCTTCAAGTTTGATAAATATAGAAAAGGAGCTTATAAGTTTTAGGAGCCCCTTCCTCTTCATAGGATTGCATTTTATCATACTCAGCTTTTTTGAGAAGGATTCTGTAATGTCTTACCACCAGTGGAGCCAGATGGTGTCTCAAAGCTTTGGTTGGGATAATTGGATCATTTCTTAATCTCAAACTCATTGTTTAGGAGCTTTACCGAAAGAATAGCCCCTCAACATATTAGCCTGTTTCAAAGCATCATCAGCAGAAAGCTGAGCTCTACTTAATTTTTTAATTTTTAATTTTTTCCAGAAAATTTCAGAGAGAAAAAGATCAGTTTCTTTCCTGTGTCATTTTTCCTCTTCCTCTAGATTGTTCTCTCAGAAATGGCATGAATTTGTTGCAACTTTTGTGATATCAGTGAGACCTCAAACACATGCTTGTAGCAAAGGTGATGTGGAATACAGCCTTGCAAAATTCCAAAAGTCAACGTGGCTTCCATAGTAGTGAGACTGTATTCTTTGATTTCGTGTCTGAGAGTTTCCCTAATGGGATCCCATACAGAAAAATAATGCGGAATTCAGGATCATGGTGTGTAAGGTTGGTAGCAATGGACAGTATTTACACAGGTTGCAGGACTGATAAATGGGACAGTTAAGCCATCTTGGTTACTTTGCACTTTTATCTCCAGAGATTTCACCTCTGCTAATCTTGTAAAAAAATGAATTAATTTTCATCGGAGCATAGAATGAAGGTTTAGTCATTGGCTACCAGTCTAAGTCAATTTCACAGCTTTTAGCCTTGCAGAGTGGCTTCTGAAAGTCCTTATTAAACATCTTGGCTCTCAACGAGAGAATATTTTCATTCCCTATTCACACCTTGAAGCAATGACGTACAGCTTTCTCAATGACCTCACAGCCAGAACAAATAGGGAAATAACTTCAAGGTGAAATTTTCAAAGAAGAGGAAATTCCTTGATGCACAAAGTCAACTTTATAAAGATTACTAGTATGTTAAGAAAGTCTGTCACAGTTTTACTTTTGCAAAAAATAATTGTGTTCTTGCTACCCCAGAAGACTTTAAGACACAAAATCTAGGCAAACAGCTTAACACTGGTGCTTTGCTGAAGTTCCAGCTCAGAGATGTGTCATCAAAGCCATATTTTGGATGTAGGTAGCTGAGGGTAATTGGCCCTTTGCCTTTTCAGGTTAGAAGCATAATGAACAGAGTAAAGGGGAGTGGGAGAAGCCTAAAGAAAAGACCAAAATCTGGCCTCGGGACAATTATAACAAAATGAAGCTTCTTCACTCTAAGACTGAGCATGGTACCTTGTCACTTTGTAGAGCTGAGCCAGTGTTACTGTAACAAAAGACATTTTCTTTCCCCCAAATTTCTTCCCAAATGTCAGACGACAGGAAATAACTTCTATGTGTGCTTTACAACACAGAGAACTTTATTTTCATATATACTTGCCCTAAAACCTTGCAACTAGTTTGAGGCAGATGCCATTGTTATCCTAGACAGGTTTGCATAGGAGAGATCAGGTTCAAGGCTGTTACGTTGTTAAGTCAGGGCACATAGGTGGAGAGTGGAAGAGCATAAACCCGAGTCTGTTTTTCTGATGCCAATCAGATATCTTGTTAGTTGTTTGGTTTAACAGTACATCACTCTGGATAAATAGGTTCACTTTTAGAACTGATTACAGCAATTGGATACCAAGTAACGAGTGTTTACTCTAAGAAGAAGTTCAGCATGATGGTAAAGTGAGTAGATTCTGGGGTCAAAATGCTTGAGTCCAAACCCAAGTTCTACCACGCACAGCTGTGTGATCTTGGGCAGTATTCTAACCTCTTTGTTAATTGTGTTATTTATTCCATAGAGTTGCAGTGAGAGTTTATGAGTTAACAAGCATAAAGCACTCAGAATTCTGCCTGGCACCTTTTAAAACCTGCATATTAGTTCTCTCCACAGCAGCAAACACCATTGTTACCATAATTGATACTTATTATTATAGTAAGGGAAAGCATTTATTACATTTCTTCCATCTCTGTGGGAATAAAAATTAGATCCGAATGACATGCTTTTATGTTGATTTGAATCCTGCCAGGAATACACTAGGCATTAGAGAGCTGCATTGGCCTAATAAATTCCTGTTTCCATTCCCAGCCAATACTTTAAGTATCAGGAAATGAATGTTCATTTTCTACGATGTCTTATTTACATCTCTCAACCGTATATCTAGGGATTATTGGACTCATTCACATTATTTTGAGTTCTATATTCCTTGGGAAGGGTGGCAGTAGGAGTGATTACTCAATTGTAAGGATACACACATATGTGCTCGCTACTAGGAATTTTTTTCTGTATTTATCTTCTGCCTGTCTCAGAGTTCAGTTCTAGATGTCCATTCTCTAGCTACATCTACTTCCTTAAGGTTCTCATCTAGTCACATGGCTTTTGTTATGTTAACAATCCCAAATTTATATCCAGGTCCGATTTTTCTTCTGAGCTCCAGACTTGTATGTCCACCTGCCTGCTCCACATCACCTCTTGGAAGTCCCACAGATGACTCGAACTAAGCGTAAATGAAACCACTCCCAATCATCCCTTCAAAACTTTGTGCAACTTCTCTCATTTTAGGTGGTAACATCTCCATTCTTCCAATTGTTCAGGCCCAAATTCTAGAGTCACTAGTGACTCCGCTCTTTCATACATACATCCAATCTGTTAAGAAATCCTATTGCTCTTTCTTCAAAATCTAGCTGGAATCTGACTACTTCTCAGCATCTCCATTACCACCGCTCTGGTCTGCATCACCATCCTCTTAGGTGGTTCATTGCAATACCCTACTAATCGGTCTTCATTACAATACCTACTACCTTATTTTCCTATAACTTATTTTCAATACAGCAAGTAAAATGATGTTTTAAAGTATGTCATATCGTGTCACTCTTCTACCCAAAACCTTGAAATGCCTTAGTGATGCTGTGTCATCTGACCACCTTTCACTACCTTATCTTCTTTTCTCCTCTTCTCCTTCTTCTTGTCTTTGTGTTTCCTGACAGTTCCTTAGCTGACCCAGGTGTTTCCATGTTTCCTGGACCTTTGCTGTCCTGGTTCTTCTGTAGGACACACTCCTGCCAGGGATGTCTGCTTGGCTGACTCTCTCACATCTGTAAGTAAAGTTGCCTCCCCTTCCTGATGAGGCCCACCTGACCACCCTAGCTAATACTGCCCCAGCTCTCTTTCTGCCTCCCCATTCTCTGGATTTCCATGTCTTCTTTTCCCATGGCACTGTTCCTAACAACACTCAGAGAGCCACAATCTCCATCCCAAACCCTTGGGGGTCCCAGATGCATATCAGAACTTTAGCCTTTTTCAGATTTTAGTAGAGAAGGCAATGCATATACCATATATTATAGCTCATCTTTAACAAAATAATGTAATCAAATACATGAATATTTCTGAAGCAAAATCTAGAAATGTTCATACTAACTAGAGTAAAGTCTATGTACAGCTGTATGGTCTGGACCAGTTTTACGGACAAATTCAGGATGAAATTCCTATTTTTAAACATTTTTAGATCTTGTTTTGCCATTAAAGATTTGTGGACCTGCATATAGCTGTTAGGTTCATCCCTGCACTGGAGGGCAGAGTTCATGGTCTCCAACTGGCCCATCTACATCAGGCCCTGAGAGCAGGGTCTGGCATCTAACACATGTTCGATGTGTGTTGCTTTAATTAATTAATTTCCCCAAGAAACACTTCCTTTTCTTCTTTCCAGATTTAACCAGCTAATCGTCGTTTGTTGAACATGTCTTATATGTGTGCGTTTCCATCTGGACCTTTCCCTTGACTGATTTTTCAGTTTTTCCCTTGTTCTCTTTTTACTCAAATAGTCCAGATTTCACAATGTAGATGTAATCTCACCCCCATGGGAGCCACCTGGCTCCAATTTGTGATGCCTTTTGTCCCTATCAACTGCTATAGCAGTTTTTAAAAAAGTATTTAAAAAAATATCATTTGCATTTAATCCTGATGTATCTCATTTCTTTTATTAATGATTTTTTGGATGAATTATCATCACGCTAGCTAAATTATAAGCTCTTTGAGTTCTTGTATTATTATTTGATAATAATATCAGAGAGTAAAGTAAAGCCTATGAGAGTAAAGGCTATGTTACCATCTTTGAGATTAAGAGTAAAGGTTATGTTACCATCACTGTGAGCAGGACAGTAGGTAAAATTCTTCTTTTACAGCAGTAGGCTCACCATGTCATAAATTATTACATTTTTCCATTTTTGTATGAGATACATGCTGAGGCTATAATGACTTATTAGATGCACTTGTTATCTTGACTACGGAGAAGGAATGAAAAAGAAAAAGAAGAAAATAGGCCATTGTAATTGAACTGATTGCTGCAATTGAACTGATTGAGCTGTGGGCATTAAGTTGAACCTTAGAGGACCAGGGATTTTTCCCCAAGGCAATGGTGGCAGAGACAGAAAAAAAAGAAAAAGTAGAAACCACTCAAAGGAGGAGGGTGAAAGGGAAGAAAGTAGCAAGCCGAGCTGGCAGCATGTGTCAGGCCCTCGAGGTGGCGGTGAGGGGGGGGTACGTCATTCAATAAGGCAAACTAAAGGCATTTTGGTGTGATTGAGGTGCAGGTTGGAAGGGAGGTGGGATAGTGTATTGAAAGAGAAAACTGGTCTTGGAGGGAGGCAGGAGCCAGATCACAAAATGTGTTCTACATCTTGTGAAGGAATTTAGGCTTATGATGAGGGGTATGGAGAATTATCCAGGCATTTTAAGCCAGGGTCTCTGAAGTGCTCAGATTTGCACTTTTGAGAAATGACTCTAGCTGCATTGTGAGGAACAGATTGGAGAGGCAAGGCTGAAAACAGAGGCCAGGTTTTGTTTTTTTCCCGTATTTAGGGCAATGGGTTCTCGGAGAGTCTGGACGTGGGTGTACTTGCTGTTCATCTCCTGGAGGATGAAAAACACATCTTAATGATTCTTCCAAGGGGACCTATGGTAACATATTTATTGATGAAAATATATTAGCTTTTATTTTATAATCGTTAGGAAATGGATTTCCTCAAAATAAAAGAAAAAAAATGCATCTGTGAGATATTTGAGTGGCAGGTATGTGTTCTGGCCAATGGGATGTGATGGAGGCTGAGCCGTCCCTCTGGGAACAGCCGTGGGACTCCAGAGGGCAGCGAAAGGACAGATCAGAGAGGTGATGGAAAGACTGACGGTGACACATGGCGTGTGAGCTCCAGGAGATTGGAGAATGTGGTGCCCCCCACACTCTTTCCTGGTGAAAGCAGCCTTCACAGACCCTTAAAGAAATGAATCTGTTAAACAGATGTCTTCGGCATGTCACTTTCAGACAAAGCTTCCTTTGCTAAAACCCCCTCTCAGAAAGGTTGAGAATGGATAAGTCTGGTGAGAGGAATAATTTGTCAAACTAATTTATTATAGCCCAAGGAGGTCTCTGCATAATTCAGGACTCCAGGGAACAGAAGGCTGTCATCTACGGTGGTAGTGACTCTCCTCCCACAGGCTGGGGCCTCTGTTTGCTTATTTGTTTTTGGTTTTGTTACATGGAAGAGGCTAACATTGTTCCCAGGGCTTTGGTTCTGTTCATAATAGTCCATTTTATGTACATTTTGAAAATGAGAAAATGGGAGCCCGTGTGTGGGAATGCAGGGTTCAAACAGGACTTGCCGAGGAAAATTGAATCCAGGAGTGAAAGCTACGGATAAAACAGGAACTGGATCAGGCTGCTGTGCTTCTGCTGCTGGGCTGCGAATCGTCTGTGGGGTCTTCAGGGAAAGGACAAGCTACCCTGGGCTTCTAAGGCAGCAGCTTATGCCTCTGTATACTCCCCGGAAGAGCTCACAAACCAAACCCAAGCACTAAGCACTAAGCACTCTGGGAGAAATTTATTTACTGCTTTTATAAAATAAGGAAGAGAAATCTCCCAGCAACCCCGCCCCCCCGCAACCCACTATGCAATTTAGCAATAACTAGATCAGAAAATTATCACCATTCTGATAGAAATGGTCATTTTTCAAGGGAAAGTGTATACATTTCTCTTTCTAATATAATGGGTATCTGGCCACACATTTCTGAAAGAATAACTTTTCCTGGTTTGGTCACAACTGTTTCTGTCAAACTACCACAAAGGGAAACAAACAAACAAACAAACAAAAACAAAACAAAAAAGAAGAAAGAACATCACAAAAGGAGAAAGAAAGGGAGAAGAACCCCTGAGGTTCGTCTGGTACGGGAGCCCCCCGGGGGAGCCCTGTTTCCAGGGTAGGGCTGTTCACTTTGCACCATGCCGCTACTCAGTCCCTTTCGCTGGCCTCAGTTTTCCAACGTGAATCTCACGATCTCCATATTAGCATTTCGGGATTTAAAAAATGAATGCTCTACTAAATATATTACAGAAGAATGTAACAATTTCCAAAATTGATAGAAATTCTAAAACAAATCTCTTTGTTCACTATCAGGACAAGAGACATCATGACAATGATCATGAAGCTATCTTTGGAGTGCGGTAGAAAGAGGTAAGGGCTCTGAGTCTGCTGCTTGTTAGCATAATTTTAAGAAAAATATCCCACCTTCACAGTTTCTTACTCTCACAGATGAAAATCTTGGGCTAGATGATTTCTGTTCTTTTTCAGATCTAAAATTCTGTATGTTAAATGGCTACAGTTAAAGTCAAGCAGAAAATATTTATATTGCCAGATTCTGGGAATTTCAGGATTGCTAGGATATGATCCTTTCTTTTGAGGAATCACCTTATACTACATGTGGTTCTCACGTGTGTAAGATGACTAGGATTTTTGCTCTTTGTGTCTGAAACACATTGATATAATCAATACAAAGGAGAGCTATAAGTAGATGCCAATCAATATGGTCCATTGGTGGATACGAGGCGCATAGATGTGTGGTTATACAAATTTATTCAGCCTGTGCTGTTGAACTACTAGAAGTGAGTTTTAGAGTAACTCAAGAGATATTAGTTTGTAGTGGCTTGTTTGGACATGTTTGCACAAACATGTACAAATTTTTATTCTTTAATTTGCCACAAGCTCTACCGATGTTGAATTGTCCTCACAACCACTCTGTCCACCCACACACATATTTTCTGAACAAAAATTCATTGAACTCAACCCTAGAAGGTCAAGTGTCTGACCAGAGGAGTCAGTAAGAGAAATTTTATGTACTTTCCTCCTGGTTCCCGAGTAGAGTGCTAACACAGGTGGGGAAGGACATTCTCATGCTCAGTCTGAGAGCTTTACCTTTTTCTTTCCTGACAAGCACAAGTGTGAGTAGCTGATGCCATTGTTGGTACCAGCTTGGCACAGTCATTGTCTAGTCTGTCAGCCATGGCTGTCAGTAGGTTATACAGCTGTAAGTTGAACCTCCTATGATGGCACATAATGTCTACACGACAATAAACTCTTGATACTGACCGACCTCTGTTATCCCACCCTTCAATTTTTAGGGTGTTCTGACTTCCATGAAAGAATATGGGGCATTTTCTCTGAAAATTCACTCTGGGAAACTGCTTCATACTCCATGTTACTTGTCTTTAAAAAATCCATTTCAGATACTATGCCAGGCCTTTGGACTCTCAACATTCCTCAGCCAGATGTTCAACAGCAAATATTTTCTCAGCTGGGAAAAAGAAGAAAAAAACAGTGAAACTTGTCAGCAGTGGTGGGAATTATCAGTATCAATGAGCACTTATTTTTTGCTTTTGCATGGGAGTCTGGCAGAAATATTTGAAATATGAATCTGGGTTCTATCCCTAATATACCTTAATAAATTCCAGCTCTGGAGTAGCAAACGAAAACTGATACTGGAGACTGCAGAGCGTGCAAAAATATGGAACATATTCAGAAGTTATTACTATTCATTTTACTTCCAATCATAGGTTCACTCAACCTCTATGTGATAAATGAAACTTCAGGGTATGTTTGCATTGACATTTATGGGTTCAGGAATAAATGACCTGACTTTTTTGGAGGGGCGCTTCCCAGAGGGCTTAAGGGTAACTGAAATATCTTTGGCCCAGAATATTTCTTAAGCAGCTTTGAAGCCAGAGAATTTAATTGAATTTGAAAACCCACTTAGGAATAAAAATCTGAAGGCACTTTGGGCATTGTATTATGGGGCTAAGCCAAATATTTCAAAAATATTTAACTTCAAATGAAATTTTCACTCATTTGACTAGTTAATTAAATATGATTTTTTTCCTCCTGAATTTCCCTGAGAAGGAAAGAATTCTTTGAATGCATGGTATTAAAAAGAATTCTAAATAAATTGGAACACAAGAGGCCTTTGGTTTGGGGCAACTTTGAAAAGTATCAGCTTTTTATCAAGGAAAGAATTATATTACTTTCTTTGATCTGCTCCTTCCCTCATTTGCCTTGAAGCTATTAGGGCACCCTTTTTGGTCTCTTCCAGCTTGGATGGTCACTTACTCTCCAGTGAATGTGACTTGGAAAGGAATTACAATGAGCCACTGCTTTGTCCCAAAGTCCTCAGATTCTAAAGGGTTCTCAAGTAAGATTTAGCAAAGCAGCACACTTCTGACTCAGAATATCTTTGGATTCAGACTTAGGTTTTTTCAATTATTGACTTGGAATCTCTTCAGACGTGGTTCGTCTTCTGAAACAAGTTCATCTTTGGTGACATGATAAGTTATCTCATAATTTAAAAAAAAAACAACACTAAGTTTTTATCTTAGAATCACTTTTAAGATACAGTGATCAAAACTGGCATACCAGGGCACTGTGGATCACCATTCATTTTTTTCTCAAATGATTCCTTTGATGGAAATTTTGGCATTTTAATTTTGAGAGTGTGGCATTGGAGTGTATACTTGAAATGTTGAGTGTTTAAATTTAAACCTTGGGAATCTGGGGGAAATAGTTAAAAAGCAGTCTCAACCTAGAAAACAATGATATAGCCATGCACTTCTTTTTGGTGGATGATAAAATCCTTCAAGGATCTTCTTTATAGTTTAATGATCTTGTTATTCTAAATATTTGGAAACAAATATGCTTGACTTCAATCACTAGGACTGATGTGCTCAAGATCCAAGGTAAGGAGGTAGAGTCTAGCACGTTACTTGCCTGGTCAAGTCATTCTTACAAGAAAAAATGAGTACAGGAAACTATTACTTTCTACTTCCAAAAGTATCTCTCTCACCCAGTAGGAAAAAAATTGATTTTGTTTTTATTTTATATTCGTTTCCCAAGACCCACACATTTTACATAATTTAAGTAGAAAAGTCAGAAAGCTTATTTGTTTAGAAAGGAATTGGCAAAATATTTGGGACTCTCTCATATTACCCATTCCTTAAGTAACAGCAGCATCTGTAACTTGATTGAAAAGATGTTTTTTGGCCAAAATTAAAGGATCTAAAGTCAGTAGAGTTGGATCAGAACAAACTTATATAACGCATGGATATTATAGTTGGACTGGAAGATAGCCAAACAATTCACATACAAATAATTGAACATTCAGTTGCTGTTCACATAAACCTGATGTAATAATGCCTTATTAGAGAGTCACTTTCTGCTTCCTCTGAACCCTTTTCCAAACACCTTTCAACTTCAGAATTGGTCCAGTGCAAAGAGCCAAAAGAACTAAGTGTCCTGCCAGAAAATCTCTTTGCATTTCTGTTACTGGAAACCAATAGACTTAAAACAAAGACATCTTCTAAGGGAAACTGTGAAGGACTTACCACCCAAATATTGGACCAAATGAATAAAACTCAGATAACATTTTGAATAAGGATTATTTTGCCTATCAACAATTATGAACATTCCAATTTACTCAAGGTGATGGAGAATTGATCGAGTTGATCTAAAAATGCATCACATATAAAGAACATGTGTAGATGTAGTATATACATATACTAGTACATAACACATATGATGTAAAATAGAGCTATCTGTAATTGTTAAATTTCAAACACGTTCTCCTAATATTAACTGGTCGCAAACTTTTATTGGACCAACCTGCCCAATTACTGGTATCACGTATGTGGCATTCAAAAACACAGGTCTTTTTTTCCTCTTCACTTCCTTCTTGGGTGTTTCTGATTCATTAGGATTGGAGAGGGTCTCCAGAAACTGTGTTTAAAAAAAAAAAAAAAAAGAATCTCTTGGTGTTTCTGAGGAGGAACCGAATTTTCCATCTCCTCACTTAGGCTACCTTAGCTTGGCACATTAGCTCCTTCAGAAATTAGTAAATAAAGTGAATATTCTGACACCAAATATTAAGATGGGCTATTTTTGCACTAATCCCCAGTATCTGCAATTACATTTGTAGGTGTTTCTAATGCAGACAAAAGAAAAGCCCCAAACAGTTAGAGTTACACTAAATGGGAAAGCCATTCCTGAAGCTATTGTGAACAGACTTCAGTCTTAGAAGTAGCTAGAAATCTTTTCTTAGAGAAATCAAGCTCAGAAACAAATTGCAAGCTGTCCCTCAAAGTGGAAATAGTAAGAAGAGATCAGTGTCCAGCTTTTTCAAGTGGGCACGGAATGAAAGTATTCCAGGATCAAGTACCAAAAGCTAGACTTTTGTTATTAACTTTTATTTCCTTTTGAAATTGTTTCTTTTGTATTTAAAGATTCTGTTTATTTATTTATTTGAGAGAGAGAGCATGTGCTTGTACAAGTGTGGTGGGGGGGAGGGGCAGAGAGAGGGAGAAACAGACCCCTTGCTCAGCTCAATGCAGGGCGCCATCCCAGGACCCTGAGATCCTGACCTGAGCCAAAGGCAGATGCTTAACCGAGTGAGCCACCCAAGGCACATCTTGAAATTCCATTTTCTTATTACAAAAGTAAATTCTGTGAAGAATCTATAGTAAGGTATGCTAAATAAAAATTAGTTTGAATATTTATATAAATAATGGTTTCACTTAAGGTCAGATATGTTTCAGTAAGTTGGGTTGGATGGGGTCCAACTTTATGTTTTTGTTTTAAAATCAGCATTAGTACAGTGTAATTACTCTGCAATAAAATGCACTTATTTAGAAAGTTAAAAATAAAGGTAAATTTTGGAAAATAGAAAAATTGTTTTAAAATTGGGGAAAATATTTAAAAAATCAAAAAGAAAATATCACCATATTCACAATCATTTAATATTTTGTAGTATTTTCTTCTGTTTTAAAATATGCTTGTCTGCATGTCAATGTTGAAATGCATATAGATATTTACAAAATTTTAAGCCCCATAATTGTGTGACTCACTCTAGCTGACACCATTGCTGTCTAAGATGTTGTTTTTAGTTGGAGCGATGACTCAATTAAATTCGACAATACAATAGCTACCATTTATATGTTGCCTATAGTAGACACTATGTGCTTGACACACATTGAAGCTTTCGCTCTTCAAAATAATGAGGTAGGCATTTTTTTGTTATTTCCCATTTAATTGATGAAAGGAAGGAGAGAGGGTTTGAGTGATTTTGCTACTACTTTGTAGCAGAAGCAGGATTCTAGGCCTGCTGGAAGGTTGTTGTTCTTACCAGCCATGAGAGCCCACTGGGGGCTGCGTGGACAGGACACAATTCCCTGTAACTCTCTGCTCCCGCATTTCTGTTTTTACATAAACATTTAAGTGACAGAAAATTAATTAGGTGGCTTTGAGGTTCTTTGCAGGCTTTGCTGTAGTATTGCAAAAGGAACCATTGATTTCAGTGTCCCTCTCAGCCCAAGTTTTTTTTTTTTTTTTATTTAACTTTATTTTTTATAAACATAGCCCAAGTTTTTTGTCTTGGTGTTTGGTTTTTCAACAGAAATAGTGAAGAAAGAGGATTTCACGAATAACTGAAGACTTACTTGAGGCAGATTTCATTTTCCTTTTTTTAGTAAAATAGCTCTGATTTTTGTTTCAGAGCTGAAAAAGGACTCTGAAATGGTCCCTGAAGAAGTCTTTGAGGCAAATTTCTAAATCCTTGCAAACAATCCAAGAAAATATCTTAGTTTTCTTTCAGATTAATTTAACAGTTGGATACCTAGTTCTGATAAATAGTCTATTTTAATTTAGGCTGTGAATACAGGCAAGAGGAATGCCTGACCTTCCAATAGGACTTGCCATGCATGTTAAGACAGTCTCCTAAGCCTTCGTGCTGGTTGCACTGAGCTAACAAAGCTCTTTCCCTGGGAAATCAACCATCTTAATTGCTCCAATTTCCACTGAAGGGTATCTGAAGTGACCAGACCCCAGAGGGACAGAGCCATAATGAAGAACATTTATTGCTATTCTTGTGTCCTCATTGTTCAGTGACACACAGAAGCATCTCTATTTTTTAGTATCATGTAATCAGCATCAAACTATTTTCTCTGGAAACCTTGACCCTATTATTATTAAATCATGTGCACACTGTTAAATGATTTGCAAGCTGTCCAACTTAGCTTCATTTTTTTTACATCTCTCCAGTAATTGTATTTCCATTTTATAACAACAAACTTCCCGTAGGTCAAAGAAAGCACCCTCTCAAGGAGGACAAATTCCCTTTACTTCACATTCAATTTAATGAAACGGGAAAGGAAATCACTGTTACTGAGCCATCATTCCCCGCGCTTGGTGATAGGGCAGCCAGCACTCGCGAGTGATGGAAACCTCTAGGCTGATGTCTGGTGTTAGATGATTTCAGACACACAAAGGAAATCCGCTTGTTTGGGGCTGCTGTAGAGGCAGCTGGCCTGCAGAGTTAAGCAACAGCATAAAGATCACGCTTGCCTAACGTCTGAATTTAAAAATGAAATGAAATAAAATAAAATTAAGGCAGAGGGAAACATCTGCCCAGCATGTGTTGTAATCTCTTTTATAAGCCTTGGACTCTTCCTAGAAATATCAGTTCATCAGGTGACACTACTAAGACCAGTATCACAGGAGAGAATGATAATGTGGGAAAATATAAGCAATAACGGTGGGACTCTCATCCCTTTCAAGGTAAAATCCTGTCGTCTAAGATACAGAAATCCAGCTTTCTTTTGGGTACATATCAAGATATCTGACTCAACAAACTCTTGACTTAGTCTTGGGTTTCTTCTAAATAGTTTATTTTATATCCTCAACGCATAGTTTTTTGTTTTGTTTTGTTTTGTTTTTAAATTTTCAATACCTTGCATGGTTCCTCGCACATAGTTCATATTCAATAGATGATGCTGGAGAGGCACGTAATCTGTTAAGTTTGCCTGATACTTTAGAAGAGCTTTGATCTTTTCTTAGATCTCTTTACTTCTTTTTTTTTTTTTCTTTTGTGGAAAATTTCCAACAATCTACGGTTTAGATTGTGTTTGGAAAAAAACAACAACAACTTTGATTTACTCTTATGTATTTTATTATGGAATATTTCAAACATAAAAGGAGCTAGAGAACAATATAATGGATATCCACATACCTACAAGGAAGCTCTAAAAAAATCTTAAAGTTTTGTCATATTTGTCTTAGAGATATTTTAAAAAGAAACAAAACGCTGAAGATGCAGCCGAAGCCCTCATCCCTCCACGAATCTGCTTTCCTCCACACCCATCTTCTGAAAAGGGAACATCTACTCAGAGTTTGATATATATCATTCTCGTTCATGGCTTATCAGTACATACTTACATTTTTTACTATGTAAGTTGTTTATATTTTACTATTTGGGTAATATATATTTTACTATGTACATGTTTATGTATAAAATCATTGGCAACACAGTGTACCTATGATTTTCAAATTTTCTCTTTACATTCAATATTATGTTTTCCAGATTTATTCATGCTTATTTATTTGATTAAAGATCATTGCTTCAACTCTGATATAGATTTTTTTTTAAATTTTCAGTGGATCATCAACCATTTGTCTAATTAAAACACAATACAGTGGATTATTAGAAAATATGATAAAAAAAGATGTACTAAAGGCAAGTCGCACTTTTCATTATTACATTTAACAGATAAAAATTACTCCAGGGGTACCTGGATGGCTCAGTCGGTTAAAGCCTCTGCCTTTGGCTCAGGTCATGATCCCAGGGTCCTGGGATCGAGCCCCACATCGGGCTTTCTGTTCCACGGGGAGACTGCTTTCTCCTCTCTCTCTGCCTGCTTCTCTGCCTACTTGTGATCTCTGTCAAATAAATAAATATAAAAAAAAACAGATAAAAATTACTCCATCAAGCTGCTATAAAAGTTTCTAAATGCTTCCTCCCAGTTTTAATACTATCTTGACACAGATTGGTGACAAATAGTTTGCCATCTGATATAGGTTCATAGACTGTGCTTTGAGTGACATTGGTCTTAAGCATCTACTTTCATATGTATACACACACACACACAATTATGCAGTTGTGCCCTTTGTTTATTCGCTCCTCTTTTGGTAAGTATTTGTTTCTAGCTTTTGCTGTCACAAACAGTGTGGCAATGACTATCCTGACCTATATATCACCTCTCCTTGTGCAGGAGGCGCTGTGTGCAAAATGCAACTGTTTGATCAGAAGAGACTATCTTCTTCTTCCTTAATGGTCTTTCTACATTTTTGCTTGCATTTCCCAAAAGAACTTTAAAATCTAAACAATGTTACAAACCTAAACTAAAAGCTAAAACTAAGCCCCTCATACCTCTTAAGCTGATAGTTAAAATCTTTTGACATGAGTTCAATTAGTTGCAGAAGATATGAATGCTATCTTGCAAATACAGACGGCCCCTGACATATGATGGTTTGACTTATAATTTTTTGACTTTATGATGGTGCAAAAGCACTATCTATACACTCAGTAGAAACCATACTTAGAATTTTGAATTTTGATCTTTTCCCTGTGAACACTATGCGGTAGTTACTCTCTTATGATGCTGGGCAACAGCAGCAAGGTGTAGCTCTCAGGCCACCGTGCAATCACAGGATAAACAACCAATATGCTTACAATCACTCTCTACCCATTCCATCCTTCTGGTTTTCATTAAAAACACTATTTTTATAGTATTCAATAAATTACATGAGATGTTCAATTTTTTGTACATTAGACTTTGTGTGTTTGTCCAACTGTAGGCTAATGTAAATGTTCTAAGCATGTTTAAGGTCGATCAGGGTAAGCTATGATATTTGGTAGGTTAGGTACTTTATTTTATTTTATTTTTTAATTTTTTTAAAAGATTTTATTTATTTATTTGTCAGGGACAGAGGGAGAGAGAGAGAGCAAGCACAGGCAGACAGAGATGCAGGCAGAGGCAGAGGGAGAAGCAGGCTCCCTGACGAGCAAGGAGCCCGATGTGGGACTCGATCCCAGGATCCTGGGATCATGACCTGAGCCAAAGGCAGCCGCCTAACCAACTGAGCCACCCAGGCGTCCCAGGTTAGGTACTTTAAATGTGTTTTGAACTAATGATATTTTCAACTTACAGTGGGTTTATTGGGATGTAGTCTCATTGTAAGTCTAGAAAGATCTGTACTGACATTTATTTTATTTTATTATTATCTTTTAATTTTTCAAAAAAGATTTTATTTATTTATTTGAGGGAGAGAACACAGAAGAAGAGTGAGAGGGAGAAGTAGGTTCCCCGCTAAGAAGGGAGCCCAATATGGGGCTCAATCCCAGGACCCTAGGATCCTGACCTGAGTCACAGGCAGGTGCTTAAGGACTGAGCCACCCAGGTGCCCCCGTACAGACATTTAAAAGCAAAGTTCATACAGTTTTTAAACTGTACTAAATGTAATAGAAACATCAGTAACATTGCCCTCTATTGGCTTTTTAAAGATACATGAGCAGGTTCTTCTTTAAGAATTGAAAATTTTGCACTGTAATTTTTCCTTTGCAAATTTGTATTTCCATCACATGTTTCTCAAATAATTTTATGTTACTATAACATACTGTTATATTTGAAAGTGTTTTATTGATCAGTCTGTCATAGTTTTCTTCAACAATAATATACAGGTACGTTTAACTTTCTTGTGACATTAGGCTCTAAAAATATTTTTGTACTGGGATGGCATTATAGTTAATTACTATTACATTAGTGCTCAAGACCACAAAATATGTTAAAAAAATTTGATAAAGGTAAAATTGTATTGGGAGTATATTTCTAAAAGAGATGGACTTTGTCAATTAGTTCATATAAATGAGTATTATATAAAGTTAAATGAAATAATTTTCAACATCAACTTAATCCCCATTATTCAAATAAATGTCTAGATAAGAACACGAGTCTTTTGCTGTAACAGAATTAACAGCATTATATATTTCTCCAAACTTCTTTTGTGTATAAACAAAAATTAAAATAATGATAAAGGATATTAATAATTAACAAGCTTCTTAAGCCAAAAATTTAATTAAGTTCTTCAGTTTCATTGAAAGTAAAGAATTAGACGCCATTTCACTTTTTTTTTAATTAAATAATCTGGTGTATTAACAAACTGAAAAACACATTGCTCCTTAAAAATATGTAAATGAGGTAGGGATGCAAAAAAATCTAGATTCTGTAATCTTAACTAAAATAGAATTTTAAAATAATATGGGTACATTGATTACAATTATGAAAATTATCTCTGCAATATTAAAGCAAGGAGAGACCATTGTATCTTGACGCTAGTTGGGGTTTTACGGTGAAAAGGGCTGGGATTTCTCTTTTTTGATGGTTCTGCTTATATTTCACCCCAGAGTTGGTCATATGTAATTAAAAAATGTAAAAGGCCATATGGAACTTTCCTTGAACAACTCTAGAAGAAAGGCAGTCCGAAAATGAGAGCAGTCATCAAGATATTATCACATTGTTAACACACACTAGGATGGTCATTAAATTCTGATAACCAGGTCTCCAGTTGGAGAATCGGTGTGCTGAGGTCTCTCTGAATCTTCTCGCAGGGGTCAGCACTGTAGTGGTGGCAAGGGTCAGCCTGGAATGAGGACTACCTTAGGTTCTGGGGGGCTACAGGTGGGGTAGAATATGTGCTATCACCCATGTGGTTCATGAAGGGAAGTCATCTCCCTTTCAAATACAAATGTTTCATCAAAGTTATCGATTTTCTCCATTTCTGGGAAGTATGCCAAAAAGGCTTTTCCAAGACTTAACAAATACGTGATTATATTTATTAATTTTTCACTTAAAGTTACCCTACCTAAACCAGTTACTCACGGAAAACCGAGAAAAATAAAAACTCTTTATTTTCGGTAACATTAGAGATTGCACGTGGTTTTGATGAAACCTTTCTATTTTATCATGCCTTCTAAATAATTTCATTAATATCCTGGAAATATAGGCACGATTCAAGACATAAGGGAACGAGAATGCTTACCAAGTTCTTCCTCATCACAGACAATGGCTACACCAGAGAGGACACATTTAATGGTGGATTGGCATTTGCCAACATGCTGTTCACTTATCTTTAATATTCTAATTTTCAGGAGATAAAACATAAAGTTTTGGCATGAGTATGTCTATGGATTAAATAAGGCAAAATTGTATGTAATTTTTTTACAACTTCCCTTTTCTTTGCTTTTATCCATCTATGCATGGAAGATAAAGGTTTTTCAGATAATATTAATTTATTAATTAAATTAAATTAAATTTTTTGTAGTTTCAAGTTTTTACTTAAATTCCAGTTAGTTAGGGTGCCTGGGTGGCTCAGTGGGTTACAGCCTCTGCCTTCAGCTTAGATCATGGTCCCAGGGTCCTGGAGGGAGCCCTACATAGGGCTTTCGGCTCGGTGGGGAGACTGCTTCCCCCGCACCCTTTCTGCCTGCCTCTCTGCCTGCTTATGATCTCTCTGTCAGATAAATAAATAAAATCTAAAATCAATCAATCAATTAATTAATTAATTCCAGTTAGTTAACATACAGTTTGATACTAGCCTCAGGTATAAAATTCAGTGTGGAAATTAATTTTCAAAACCTCTCCTTGTGTGTGTACTATTTAGAATGTCTTCACATCTCTCTAGAAGTTTGTATTCTGAAGACTGCTATTTGATTCAACTAACCATGGTCAAATTGCTCTTAAAAGTATTTGCATACCCTTGGGACGCCCAGGTGGTTCAGTTGTTAAACTTCTGCCTTCGGCTCAGGTCATGATCCCAGGGTTCTGGGATTGAGTCCCACACCGGGCTCCCTACTCAGTGGGGAGACTGCTTCTACCTCTCTTACTACCCCTGCTTGTGTTCCCTCTCTAGCTGTGTCTCCTCTTTCTGTCGAATAAATAAATAAAATCTTGAAAAAAAAAAAGTATTTGCATACCCTTACTATTGGTGTTTGAATGTTACCATTTCTCCACATGCCTGCCAAATCCTTGTATTGCCAGACTTTTCTTCATTTTGCTAATTGGATGGATGTGAAATGGGGATCACATATTGTTTTAATTTGTTTTTTTTTTATAATCACTTGAGATGTTTATCATCATTTGATATATATATACAATGGCTATTTGTGTTCTCTTTTCTCTAAATGATCTAGCCATATACTTTTTCCATGTTTGGGGTTTTCTTTTTCTTGTTGATTTTTAGGAGGTCTTGATATATTCTAGTCTTTTGTCATTTAACCAAAATCAGAACTGCACATATTCTTTTCTCTTGGTGGCTTCATTTTCCTTGTTTCTATTATGCATCACTGTATTAAGATCAGAAATTTTCATGGTTTACTTATCTTTCTTTCATAGGTTTTTGTTTGTTTAAAAAAACTTTTTAACCCCAAGGGTTATAATTTCTCCTAAAAATATTAAAGACTTATTTTTTACTTTCCAGTGTTTAATCTATCTGGAAATTATCTTTTCATATTGTGTGAAATAAAAATAATTGTTTTTTCCCTATGGATAACTTATTGTCCTGGCATCATTTGTAGCATACCCCTTTTCCATTGACTTATAAAGCCATTTCATTCTATGTTAAATTTCTGTCTATAACCATTGCTGGGTTCTCTACTCTCTTGTTTAAATACTGCCCTATGCTTAAAACTATTATTACATATTCTTAAGTTATTGAGGCATAACTTAAATACCATAAAATTCATTCTGTGCAGGTGTACATCTCAATGATTTTTAATAAATTTATACAGCTGTGCAACCATCACTACAACCTGGGTTTTAGAACATTTGCGTCATCCCCAGAAGTTTCGTTATGCCTGTTTGCAGCCAATCCCCACCCCATCACCAGTCCCTCCCTGGCAACCACAGATCTGCTTTCTGTCCCTTACAGATTTGCCATTTGTAGAGATTTCATATAAACAGATTCTTACAATATGTGGACTTTTATGACTTCGCATATGCAATGTCTTTGAAGCTCATCTACGTTGCAGCATGAAACCATGGTTCATAATTTTTAACAATGACTTGTATTCCATTGCAGAGATATACCACATTTGTTTATCAGTTTGTGAACTGATAGATGTTTAGATTGCTTTCACCTTTTAGATATTATGGATAATGCTGCTATAACATTCATTCATGGGTCTTTGGGTGGACATAATTTTCATTTTCATTGGGAGGATACCTAGGAAGTGAATGTCAGGTTTTAAAGTAAGTATAAAGTTAACTTAAAAAACAACAACAACAACAACACTGATAAACTGTTTTTTAAAGTGACTATACGGTTTTATATTCCAATCAATGATTTTATATTTATATAAAAATATCAATGATTTATATTTATGATTTTATATTCCAATCAATAATGCATGAGAGTTCCAGTTGTCCACATTCTTGTTAAAACTTTGTTTTGATGGTTGTTTGGATTAGTCAGTTTAGTGGGTATTTAGTGGTATTTCATTATGGCTTAAGTATCTCTGGTGACTAACGATATTGAGCATCTTTTCGTGTGCCTATTAGCCATTCATATATCTTCTTTGGTGATGTGTCTATTTAAGTTTTTTACCCATATTTTAATTGAATTGATGCCTTCTTAATACTGAATAATTGCAGGGTTTTTTTTGAAACAAATATATGATTTGCAAATATTTTATCCCAGTCTTTAATTTGTCTCTTCATTTTCTTAATGTTAACTTTAGAAGAACAAAAGATTTTTATTTTAATAACATCCTGTTTATTGGGGTGCCGGGTGGCTCAGTGGGGTAAGCCTCTGCCTTCTGCTCAGGTTGTGGTCTCAGGGTCCTGAGATTGAGCTCCACATTTGGCTGTCTGCTCAGCAGGGACCCTGCTTCTCCTCTCTGTCTCTGACTTCTTCTCTGCTTATGTGTGATCTCTGTCTGCCAAAAAAATAAATAAATAAAATCTTAAAAAGAAATCCCATTTATCGATTTTTTTGTTTTATGGATTGTGCAGTTTGTGTCACATTGAAGAATTTTTTTTGTCTGCTTTGAGGGCACAAAGATTTATTTATCTTATGTTTTCTTATAGAATTTTTATAGTTTTAGTTTAGTTTAGTATTTATTTATTTAATTATTAAATTCTAGTTAGTGGCCGTACAGGTCAATATTGGTTTCAGGAGTAGAGTTCAGTGGTTCATCATTTACATATAACACCCAGTGCTCATTCATCATAACAAGTGCCCCCCTTAACACCCATCTCCCATTTGTCGCATCCCTCACCCACCTCCCTCAATCAACCCTCAGTTTGTTCTCTGTAGTTAAGAGTGTCTCATTATTTGTTGCCCAGTTTTAGCTTTACAATTGTGTCTAAGACCCATGTTAAGTTAATCTTTGTAATGCTGTGAGGTAAAAATTTAAGTTAGTTTTTAAAGATTTTTCCTGTGGATATCTAATTGTTTCAGCATCATGTGTTGAAATGGCTCATTTCCTCCACCAAATTATCTTGGCACATTTTTGAAAAGCAACTGATTATTACAGTTAAGGAAGAAGACTAGAATGAACCATATGGTACCCAATTAGCGATGGAGACACTGTATCAGTATAAACACATTTACCTTAATATAAATACTGATGGATGGATCTATTTATCTATCTATCTCATTTACATTACACCATTATATATACACACACATATATAATGGTGTATATATGTGTATATATATGTGTATATATATGTATATGTATACACATATACACATATGTAAACATATACATTTACATGTATACATATGTATATGTGTATATATATGTATATTTATACATACATACATACATATATATATATATATATATATATAAAACTATAGGTTGTGTGTACATGGGTTAATAAACACACATATTTCCTAGCTTTGTCCTCTGAGAAGGTCTAGAAACAAGCAACATGCCCACTGACATCTAGATTTTGCTTTTTAATACTCTTCTCCAATGAAAGGAACCAGGGCTCCTTGGAGAAATGTTGGATCCTTGGCCTGGATCGGGAAAATACAAGACAAAACCAGAGATCTTGTGGGAAAGTAAGAAAGTCCTTGAAAGACAAAATGATGAGAATTTTTCAAAGTGACACAGGAGAGGATGTGAAAAGCTCCCAATGGCCAAAGCTGGGAAGATTTAAAGAACAAAATAAATAATGTAGTATCAGATTATAATCCAGGTTATAAACCAGATTATAATCCAGAGTTTAAGTAAATCCTCATGAGTTCATTCTGATATAAACAAATGATCAAATAAATATGAAAGATAAATATCCCATACCAAGGAGTTATGAATTATGAATAATTTATGTAGATAACTACCTTATGGAGGCAGTGCATAACTTCCCCCACCCCCTTAAGTGAGGACTGCGCATAGGGACTCCCTTCCAAAGAGTATAGTATGCACGAGGCTGGGGAGGCCCCAAAGAGTAATTTCACCCTAGAATAATCTGACAAGAATTACTGCAGCCAAGTGATGAAAGTCAAAATCCTCAGCCATGTCATGTTGCTAACATGTATCCTTGATATAATGGGATATGAAAAACACTTTACCTTTGTAGTCTTTCTTCCCCAACATGCATAATGGTCTAAACATGAGAAAAACATTAGACAATCTCAGTGTGAGGGACATTCTACAAAATACCTGACTAGTAATCCTCATAACTACCTAAGTCATAGAAGACAGCAAGGCAAGTTTGACAAAGGGTCCCAGTCTAGAGGAGTCTAGGGAGACATCCTGACTAAATGTGATGTGGTATCCTGAATGGGATTCTGGAACAGGAAAAGAACATTTCATACAAATGAAGGGAATCAAAATAAAAGTATGGACTTTAGCTAATAATATTGTACTAATATTGATTCATTAGTTGTGACAGAGGTACCATAATAAAGTAAGATTTTAACAATAGGGGGAACTGGGGGCAGGGTATCCTGAAACTCTCGGTACTATTTCTGAATCTAAGACTACTCTAAAACAAACAAAAATCTTTTTTTTTTTTTAAATTAAGATTTGTTTATTCACTTGACAGATACAGAGAGAGAGAGAATAAGCAGGCAGAGTGGCAGGCAGAGGGAGAGGGAGAGGGAGAAGCAGGTTCCCCTTGATCCCAGGACCCCGGGATCATGACCTAAACTGAAGGCCGTCGCTTAACGAACTGAGCCACTGAGGTGCTCTGAAACAAAAATCTTTAAGGCTTTTGAGGAAAGTCTTTTTTTTTCTCTGTCACTCTATCTTTTTAGTTTATTAATTTTGTTGGCTCTTCAAATAACCAACTTTTGGTTCTGTTGTTTTTCTTTATTGGTTTTATATTTTTCTGATTCATTGATTTCAGCACTGCTCTTTATTTGTTCTTTGTTTCTATTTAATTTAGGTTTCTCTTTTCTCTTTCCTTGAGGTATGGGCTTAGATAATTTCTTTTATTTCTATCTTTTTTTTTCTCTCTTTAATGTAAGTATTCAAATGACTAAATTTCCCTCTAAGCACTTCTTTAGGGGCATTCCCCAATTTTTATGTTGTGTTTTCTTTTTCAAGTAAGATTTTCTTATTTTCCCTGTGGTTACTGGTTTGACCTTTGGGTTATTTACAGATGGTCAATTTCCAAATACTTGAGATCTCTCAAATTTCTTTCTATGGTCACTTTTTAATTTAATTTTATTGTACTCAATGAATGTATTTTATATGATTTTAATTCTCTTAGATTTACCGAGACTTAGTGAATGGCTAAGACTATGGTCTATCCTGGGGAATGTTCTATTTATTCTTTTTTTTTTTTTAAAGATTTTATTTATTTATTTGACAGATAGAGATCACAAGTAGGCAGAAAGGCAGGCAGAGAGAGAGAGAGGAGGAAGCAGGCTCCCTGCTGAGCAGAGAGCCCAATATGGGGCTCGATCCCAGGACCCTGGGATCATGACCTGAGCCGAAGGCAGAGGCTTTAACCCACTGAGCCACCCAGGCTCCCCTGTTCTATTTATTCTTGAAAAGAATGAGTATTCTACTGTTTTGGGGTGGCGCATTCTATAAATGTTAGGTTGATTGATCGTGTTCAAATCTTCTATCCCAGTATTAAAATTCTGCCCAGTTCTATCAATTGTGAGAATGGGGTATTGAAATCACCTATAATTGTTGGACTGTCAGTTTTTCTTTTTAATTCTGTCTGTATTTGGCTGGTATATTTGGGGACTCTACTCTTAGGTGTGTGTACATGTATAGCTTCCATATATATTGACTCTTGTATCATAAAATGTCCTTCTCTAATAATTTTTTTTTTTTTTTTGGTCTTATACTCTATTTTGCCTGATGTCAGTATAGCCACCCCAGCCCTGTTATGGGTCCTGTATATTTAGTATATCTTTTCTCACCCTTTTACTTTCAACCTAACTGCATCTTTACACCCAAATTGTGTCACTTACAGACAACACAGCTGGATCTTGTTTTTTAATTCCGTCTGACCATCTCTGCCATCTCATACTTGAAAAGACATTGATATATCTGGATTTATCTCTATCATTTTGTTCTTTGTTTTCAACATCTCATGTCTTTTTTTGTCCCTTTGTTCTTCCTTTTACAGTTTTTGTATTGAATCAATATTTTACTATATTATTTTATTTTCTTCTTTTAAAAACTAATAGCTTTATTAGGGTTTAATTCATATATAATACGTTTCACCCACTTAAAATGTGCAATTCAGTACTTTTTAGTGTATTCACAGAGTTGGCCTACCATCACCACAGTAAATTTTATAACACTTCTGTCACCACCAAAGAACCCCCGTACTTATTAGCAGACACTTCCCACTTCCTCCTAAATCCCTCCCTGACCCAGCCCTAGGCAACCACTGATTTACTTTCCATCTGGAGGGATTTGCCTATTCTGGTAAGAGTGGGTATCTTTGTATTGTTTCTTAGGAGAAACATATTTAGTCTTTTATTTACCATTAAGCATGATGTTAGCTATGGGTTTTTCATATATGCCTTTAATCAGATTAAGGAAGTTCTCTTCTCTTCTTTCTTTGTGAGTATTTTTATCAGGAAAGATGTTAAGTTTGGCCAAATGATTTTTCTGCATCAATTGAGATAACCATGTGATTTTGTTTTGATGCCTGTTGTTATGATGTATTGCACTAATTAATTTTAGGAAGTCAAACCCTGCATTCCTGGAATGAATTCTACTTGGTAATGGTATACAGTCCTTTTTGTAGGTTGCTGGATTCAGGTTACTAGTATTTTATTGAGGGTTTTCTCATTTTATATTTATAGGAGATGTTAGTCTATAGATTTTTTTCTTGAGATACATTTTTCTGATTTTGGTATTAGGGTAATACCGACCACATAGAATGAGTTGAGAAGTAATCCTTACCTTTCTATTTGGAAGAGGTTGTGAAAAATTGGCATTAATTCTTTCTTGGTAGAAATCACCAAGGAAGACCTCTGGGCCTGGGCTTTTCATTATAGGGAGTTTTTATTTATTTATTTTTTCAATCTTTTTATTTATTATAGGTCTGTTTAGATATTCCTTTTGAGATAGTTTTGGTTGTTTTTGTTCTTCCTTGATTTTGTCAATTTCATCTAATTTATGTACTTCGTTGGCATATGGTTGGTCATAGTATTCCCTTATAAATCTTTTTTATTTCTGTAAGGTTGATAGTGATGTCTCCTCTTTCATTATTATTTTTTTAAACTCTACATTTTTGAGTTGTTTCCTTAATGGTTACACTAAGGATACTATACACATCTTAACTATCACAAGCTAGGTGAAGCTAAAGTTGAATTAATTCCAGTAAAATATAACAACAATTTCTGCTTACTTTATGCTGTTATTGTCATATATATTCTATGCATGTCATGAATCAAACAATACAGTGCTACCATTTTTGCCTGTTACAATCCATGGCTCTTTCATTTTTAGAGTTTCTCTCCACTTAAGATTGCAAACGCAGGTTAGCAGAGCAGAAGGTTTTCCCTGTTCATTACCTAATGAGTTTGCTGCTTTTATTGACAGCACTGCCATCCCTGAGTTATTGCCCTTTGCTCCAAATCAAGTCTGCTCCAGGGGACAGCAAAGAGGCAGGTTTTCCTGGCAAGCCCCGCCCTTGTAAAATTACCATGTCAGCTGACTCTGTGTGTGTGTGTGTGTGTGTGTGTGTGTGTGTGTGTGTGTGAGAGAGAGAGAGAGAGAGTGTATAGGAAGCATGTAAGGGAAAGAAGGCTGCAGACAGACTCCCCCTGTTCTTACACAAAGCTTTGTCATTTTTCATACATAAGTGTGGTCAGTTTTGTTGTTATTGGTCAACTTTTTACAGCTCCAAAATGTGTATTTTTCACAATTTTGTCCAGTTTTGTACTTGTTTTTTGGAGAGAGGATTCTCCAGCATTTTCATGCTATCACATCCAAAAGGCCATACTTGCTGTTTTACAAAGAGAATGCTTCTTATGAAAAAGTTAAATAATATGTAAAGAAATAAAGACTAAAAAAATCAATTCTTCTGTGTTTCAACTACAACTATTATTAACCCCAACTACTATTAACCTCAATGTGACTTTCCTTTCATGCTCTCTTAATGTATTACCATACAATTTTATATTAAGAGGAGCACACATTACAGAATGTTTTACAGCCCACTTTCTTTCTTTCAACAAGGTAGCGGATATTTCAGTGTCAGTGTGAATAGATTTATATCAGCCATTTTAATGCCTACACAGGAGTCCATTTTATGACATGGTGGTTCTAAATTTTATTACCCTGTCCCTTACTGAGGAATTTTAAGATGGTTTCTTCTTTTTTTTTTTTTTTCATTCTACAAACAACAATGTGATACATGTATATCTTAGCACATTTGTTTAGATATCTTCCCTAGCATAAATTTCTATGGAAAATATTACAGTTTTCAAGGTCATTCTGATTTAGGGAGTATTTTGTCATATCACCCTCCAATTTACAATCCCTCCGTCAATGCGTATGGGTAGCTATTTCTTTATATTTTCATAAGATCTGAGCATTATTCACTACTTTCACTTTTCCCAGACCAATAACTGGCATTGATAATCCCTAGTTTTGTTTACACTTACTTGATTACTAGTGCTTTCAAACATGTTTTCTTGTTTCTAATGAATATTTGTGTCTCTTTTTCTGTGTGAATTTCCCATTTCTATTCTTAGTCCATTTTTTTCCCTATTGTTTTTTGTTTGTTTGTTTGTTAGGTTCTTTGCCATTGGCTGTATTATCTTTTATGCTATCCCCATTATAAATCCATTTCCTATTTCATGCCTTCTACTTTATAACATATATTTCCTTTTATTGGCCTTTTACTTAAGAGCATTTTATTTCTGGGGGGCACCTGGATGAGTCAGTTGGTTGAGCATCTGGCTCTTGGTTTGGGCTCAGGTTGTGATCTCATGAGTGGTGAGATCCAACACTGTGTTAGGTTCCATGCTTACTGGGGAGTCCTCTGGACATTCTCTCTCCCTCTCCATTTGCCTCTCCCTCCTGCTCTCTCTCTCTTTCTTAAATAAATAAATAAATCTTTAAAAAGTTATTTTTAGGGGGGCGCCTACGTGGCTCAGTGGGTTAAAGCCTCTGCCTTCGGCTCAGGTCATGATCCCAGGGTCTTGGTATGGAGCTCTCGGCAGGGAGCCTGCTTCCTCCTCTCTCTCTCTGCCTGCTTCTCTGCCTACTTGTGATCTCTGTCAAATAAATAAATAAAATCTTTAAAAAAAAAAAGGTATTTTTGGGGAGAGAGTGGTTGGATTATGGACATTGGGGAGGGTATGTGCTATGGTGAGTGCTGTGAAGTGTGTAAACCTGGAGATTCACAGACCCGTACCCCTGGGGCTAATAATACCTTGCATGTTAATAAAAAAAATGAAAAAAAGTTATTTTTATGAGAGAGCACAAGTTATGGAGTCAGAATGTTAATGTTCCTATTCTAGCTCGTCTTCTTAGAAGCTATATGACAATGGATAACTCTGTGTATCAGTTTCTTCAGATGTAAAGTGTGAGTAATGCTAGTGACTACCTCATAGAAATTGTGTGAATGTCAAATGTTATAATAATTGTAAAGTGTTTAGAATATTACTTCTAAGTCTTGAGTAGTCTTAGCTTATTGTTATGTAATAAAAATCTATAATATTTTTTGACTTTCTGGTTTTCACAGCCAGGCTTACCCTAAGATTTTTTGGTCTAAATGTGCTTGGTCACTCTAATATATTTGCTTACACCATGTATCAGTACTTCTACAGGATTAACATTTATTTAATTATCCATTTGATCTATTTGCATTCATTTTCGTGAATGAATTGTATATTAAATGTTAACTTTTTTCAAATGGCTCATTTTGTGTGTGATCCATGGTAATTAAACAATTACCAGATAACTTAATAATTTGTTGCACAGTATACTTTATCTTAGTAATTTGAAATGATTGCTTTTTACTAGATTGAATTCCCACATATAGTTGAGCCTAACTCTGGACTTTCTCTTTTGTTCTAATTATATCTGTCTACTTCTTAATTGAGATCATATTCCTAATATTTAATTACTGAAACAATTTTAATACATTTACATCCATATGATCTTGTTTTCTCATTTGTAAAATTGTGAAAATAATTGTATTTATCTCAGAGAGTTGTTTGAAAATTATTATATGTTATGTAGAATAGTTATTAGATACTTGTAAATTTTTAAGTATATATTAACAGTTCTTGTAATCATTATTCTGGAAGAATGGTTTTATGTCTAGACTGATGGGTTATTACAATAAGACCATCCAGTGAGTCATACCTCCTGGTATTCATGTGCCCTTGCAATGTGAATTTCTCAGCTCTCATCAAGAGGTAGACTCTGTCTTCCCACCTCTTGGATCTGGGTGGGTCTGTGTCTTGATTTGAGCAAAATGGTAGAAGTGACTTTGTGTGATTTGTATGCCTGGCCCAAAGAGGCTTTAAGTTACCTGTTTTTACCAAATAGGAATTTTTGGATAACTTTCTGAGTAGGAATATTGAGGTACCTTGGGTAGCTGTCCTGGGTAACCACTAACATTTTGGACCATCCATTCCCAGAAGAGATCTCAGTTTCAGCAGCTGCATGAGTGACTCTAGGAGCGATGTGCAGAAAAACTATCCAATGCAGGGCAGCCCGAATTGCCAAATTATGAGCAAGTAAATGTCTTAAGCCTCAGTTTTAATTCCTTTGGAATGCCACAGTAGATAACTGATAACACAGACTTCAACTTCCCGTTCTATTTTTATTGCTTTTTATTTTATTTTTTATTAAATTATGTTTATTTTATTAAATTATCAAATATTTTAAATTATTAGTTTTTTACACAAAGTATTTTTAATTGGATTTGAAGATGTTTATTGCATTCTGTGTGTGGTGAAAAAAAAAATGAAACATACATATATTTAGTGCAAACTTGTGAAATACACCAAGCCTAACTGGGTAGGAAGCAGTCCCTGCCCCTCACCTCCTCTGAGACCTGAGTCAGGAGGCCCCACTGGGATGAAGTATTTCCTGCAACAGTGGGGCACCAAGTGGAACATTGACAAATTCTCCCCTTTCAGTATTGGCGGCAACTTGCCATTGTCTTTTAGTTCCTTAGCAATCCGGATCTCCAATAAGCTCCCCTTTTATAGACAGCTGAGGGTACGTGGACCGATTCAAGTAAGCTTTAAACCCCTGCAGAACTTCTTCAGCTTCTGATATAGCAAATGTCTCATATTTGACACCAGCACTATTTCTTATTTCCAGAATTTGCTGAATCTACATTTTGCTTCCTGTTTGTTTCCTTCCGTAAGGAGCACAACAGAAGCTTTATTTGTCAGTACTTCGAGCCTTCCCTCTAATTTGGGAGCTTTGGGGAAAATTGTCTGTAGTTTGTCAGATACTTCCATCCCCTTAATTATATTTAGTCCTCCTATGGGCTCTCCAGAAACAGAGCTGGGGCTAGGTGGGCCAATTGGAATAGGTTTTGAGTCTCTGAAACTTGGTCACGTGAGAAGATACCAAAACTGCTCAACTAAATACTATGTTTGTTAAGAATTTCTACCACCTGGGATGCCTGGGTGGCTCAGTGGGTTAAAGTGTCTGCCTTCAGCTCAGGTCAAGATCCCAGAGTCCTGGGATCGAGCCCCGCATCAGGCTCTCTGCTCAGCAGGGAGCCTGCTTCCCTTCCTCTCTCTGGCTGCCTCTCTGCCTACCTGTGATCTCTCTCTGTCAAATAAATAAATAAATAATCTTAAAAAAAAAAAAAGAATTTCCACCAGCTGCTTGCTGAAACTGCAGTGGGGCTCTTGAGGAGTTCTGTTCATGAAAAACATGCAAGGGGCGGCAGGAGTTCATCCCTTCAGGCGAAGCTTGAGATCTTCTTTAGGATGCTTGTTACCCCTGGGTGGGAAGGAGCCTCTAGATTCATGGCACTGAACTTTTTTGGCCAACCTGGTCATGTGCACCATTGATTAGGTCATTTTTCTGAGAAATCTTGGAAAACCAATTTCATATTTTTCAGATCCTTAAGGCTGGTGTCTAAATGTGGTATCTGTCTTGATAGGATAGGGACCCCAAGTGTGGGATGATGAGAGAGTGGGGGTTGGTGGCCTGGGTGTGAAAGGATTCACCTGAGGCAGAAAAAAAGGAGATAGATGTTTATTGAATACACCACAAGGGAGCCATGGGCAGGACAGCAGAGGAAAGACTGTGTGACATGAGGCCACAGGTCAGGGGGTGTAGTTAAAGTAGGAAGGTGAGGAGGTATGGGACATATGGAATTATCCCTTTTTTGGTGACTGTGCCTGGTTGGAAGTAGCCCAGTGGTGTGTTAGAGCCTATGGATATCTTGAGGTGGGTCCCCTGATGGACCTGTTGTCAGCCAGGGGGCTGCTGTGGGTCCTTTCTGTCTTCCATTGCTCAAACCCGTTGCCTGAAAGCAGCCTCTATGTTAAGGAAGAAGCTCAACTTCCAATTCCACAATCAAAACTTGAGGGTATGCTTCAGTTAACTCTGTTATCATGCCATTCATCTGAGCGCATGGCGGAGTCTGTGGTGCCCAAACATGGAACTCAAGGAGGGACTTGTCTCTGAGGAGCAGCTGTTCCTCCCAACAGCAGGACTCCACCAACCTCCCTCTGGGCCTTTCCTTCCATATCTCAATAACTAGAATTTTGCATTCTTTAAGAATATTCTTCTCTCTCTTCTCCATTTGGGTTTGAGTGTCTACTTTAATCATATTCTGGCAACATATATGTCTATGAAAATATAGAAAAAGATGAAAACCCACAATAATACCTACAATAAAAATGGACAAATTATTAGATTATCGGTGAGGATTTCTTTCCCTATGAATTAGATAGAGGACAGTGCTATATTTAGAAGAACAATGGCTCACTTGTGCTTCATCCCAGACATTCTGGTCCTCTGAAACTAAAAGATGGTCTTATCTTTCTTCAAGGCCTACTGCCAGCCCTTAGACCTATTCGGCTATGCCATCTAGAGACCTGGTATCAGTACTAAATAAATCATGTTATTCTGCACCAAGGTTTGTCAGTTTTTATTCATAATATAAATTCAGGTTGATTACACAAGACAAATGCAAGCCTCTGCCACTTCAGGACATATACCAGAATAAAATATGATAATCAGCATTTCCAAATCAGTAGCTATCATTTCATGTAGATAAATCTATTTAACTATGTTTCTCTACTATGTACCAAAAACGTTCTGAAGTCCAAGGTGTTAAGTCTATTCACACACAGTTTTTTTCTGATACTATGCCCTTTACTTAGTGTGTGACATATTTTATTTCAGAATTTAGGAAAAAGAATAACTAACAACCTTTAGGAGATCAAGAAGAAAATTAAGACCAACACAGAAATGAGTAGATTGAAATTTTCCTTAAAGTAGCTCCAAAATAAAGACAATCAGAAAGACTGATCTTTGACATGTCTAAAAAGAAAACTATAAAAAAGCAAAATTATCCAAAAAAGGCATCCAGATGGCCAACTGGTACATGTAAAGATCCTCAAAATCACTAATCTTCAGGGAAATGCAAATCAAAACTACAGTGAGATATTGCCTCAAACCTGTCAGAATGGCTAAAATCAAAGACACAAGAAACAACAAGTGTTGGTGAAGATGTGGAGAAAAATAAACTCTTGTGCACTGTTGAATGCAAACTAGTGTGGCCACTGTGGAAGACAGTATGGAGGTTCCTCAAAAGTTAAAAATAGAATTACCATATGATATATACCACTACTGGGTATTTACCCAAAGAATATGAAGCATTAATTCAAAAAGATATGCAGTTCTATGTTTATTGCAGCATTATTTATGACAGCCAGATTATGGAAGCTATCCAAGTGTCCATAAATATATGAGAGGATAATGAAGAGGTGGTTTGTATATACAATGGAGTATTACTCAGGCATAAAATAGAACGAAATCTTGTCACTTGCAATGACATGGATGGAGCCAGAGAGCATTATGCCAAGTGAACTAAGTCGGTTAGGGAAAGACAAAGATCTTATGATTTCACTCATACATGGAATTTAAGAAACAAAAGAAGCAAACAAGGAAAAAAGAGACAAAAAACCAAACTCTTCACTATAGAGAACAAACAGACTAGTGCTTACCAGAGGAGGTGGCTGGGGGATGGGTTAAATAGGTGATGGGGATTAAGAGCACACTTACCATGTTGAGCACTGAGTAATGTATAGAACTGCTGAATCACTATTTCAGGTGAAACTGGTATAACACTGTATGTTAATATACTGGAATTAAAATTTAAAAATAAGTTTAACTACAATGGAAAAAAACAAGCAAAATTAGTAATGATGAAGTTGTTTGTCAATAGCTGTAGCAAGGATAATCCAATAATTCAACCACAGGGCATGGCACTTCTTTTCTTCCGATCAAAAGGAAAATAAATTAGCTGGAATTAAATCCTCCAAGTCGAAAATTTCATATTTCATATTTCTCTAATTTTCAGTAGTACAGTTATCTTGTATAGGGAACTGTTATTTAAAATAATAGTGAGCTCAGTTCTGTTCTTTATGATAATTTTCACATTTCTTATTATTTTTCTAGAAATCAATCATGATGAAGTTCTTTTTGTGATTTATGTGAGGAAGTACTATCCCAGATTCTTCTCAATTGAAATGTAATGGTGAGGTTTTCCCCTCCATCTCAGTAAGAAAAATCTTTAGGGAACCACCATATAGTTTGATAATTTAATTTGATTTTCTACCATATATGCCTTTCCTAGCAGTGAATGAATGGCATGCTATTCTCCTTCCTCTGCTGTTTGTTTAACAACACAGGAAGAGCCATGACAGTAAGATAGGAGCCAAGGCAATTGCTGCAGTCCATCCAACTTATGGGTCTTGTTTCCCTCCCCCTCCAACGCTGCTCATGATTCATATATTCCAACATGTAAGTGTGCATCACATACATGGCATGGCACTTGTTTCTCAGGCCTCTGTGTGTGTGTGTGTTTCTGTCTGTGTATGAAATATTTTTAGTACATGAGTGTGTATCTAGACCAGCATAGAAAAACTCTGGAGAATTTTTACAACTTGAATTTGTATATCATTTTAGTTTGCAAAGTATATTTACATCAGTCATCTCATTTTACATTTTCCTACCTCACATGTGTTTGAGGGTGAAAAGCAGGAAGTCGTTGCCTCCTTCTATGGAGAAATAACTGCAAAGAAAGGAGGCTAAGTAACATGTCCAAGGTTACAGAGTAAAGCAGAAGCAGAGTTGGGACACCTGAATCCTTGACAAATGCCCTTTACCTAATATCATGCTGGCCCTAATGTATTTTCTTGATGCCGAATGGATGCTCCTCTCTTTACCTTTTCTTCTTTTTTTTTTTTTTGAGGTGTATTTCTCTAAGAAATGGCTAGCATTATAAAGGACTATATAAGGTTTAAATTTGATTAATATATAGCATATATACTGATATATATTATTATTTTGAGTACTGATACCTGTTAAAAATAAGGTTCTGGAATGACATTGGCTTATGCAGTTTTGAGAAGGAGTTTTGTAATAGCGTGTTGTACCTTTCCCTACAACACACACACACACACACACTAAACAGTTAATTAATAATAAATAATAAATAATAAATAAATAAATACTCAATGAACCAAGTACTTATCTAATTTGGGTTAAAGCAAAAAAAGCAGAATTTCTGTTGGCCCTACCCATGATTCAATTTTTTTTCATGGAAAAACTTTTGGATTTTATTTGATAATTTAAATGCTTTTTTGAAAATGTAGGTAAACACAATCTGTACTTGGAGCTGGATGACGGACATGCTTTTAACATAAGATGTTCATCCTAGAAGGTGATTTTTTCCAGAAAACATTTCAATATTGGGCCTCTTTGCTGCAGGTGGTTTCCACAGGAGTCCCTGAGAGACTAATTTCTTTATGAACAGGTTGCTACTACTTCCTGTGAAGTTTACAAAGCACCTTTCTCTTTGCTCAGTCATCAAGAATGAAGTCAAAGAGCTCAAAGTTCCTCCAGAAGCAGTGAGCCAGCATTGTCTCTTCCTTGCTCATGTGGCACTGCCACCAGTCAGACAGTCGGGAATATTAAGAATGGCTTCACTGGCCAGGACCCCCTTTTTTAACTTCAAGGGAATTTTTAAAAAAAATTTTGTAGGAAAGTTTCTTTCCTCTGTCAATTTCAACATAAAAATACATTGCTCCTGGCTGTGCAATGGGCTTGATGCCAGAGCGCTCTGGATTTCCAACAGCTAGCTCTATTTGTTGTTCCTGTGCCTGGGTAACTAAGGCGTCTTTAATGTCATCAACAGAGCAATGGCTGGGTGGCACAAAAATGACCTGTAGCTGGAGGTGACGGATCTTATAATATCTCTAAAATAGAACATTCCATTTCCCTTGACTTTTGCAAAACTGTCACTGGAGTTTTATTTTTCTTCATCTCTTCTACATCTTGCTGAAAGCTCCATCATTGACTGGTAGTGTCCAATGTGCAGGATGTGGCCATGGTCATCAGATAAGCCTCCTTTTACCAGGGAAAGGTAGCAATGTGTGTAAATGCTGACCACCAAATGCTTTTCCATTTCTGGACTGGCAAGGCAAACCCAGCAAGGTTCTGGAGGCTGAGGAAGTTGGGAGGCTGCTTTGGATGAAGAGATGACTCTGCCTGTAGAAGAATGCTTTCCTTTTCTGTTTCAATCTACCTGCCCCCTTAGCCATCTTCTAGAATAACAGAGTATTTACAGATGATTAAGGAGATAAAAATGTACATATAGCCTTTAGAAGATCATTGGTCACGTAAGCAGGAATGATTTTATCTTTTGTGTGTGGGTTGGTTATAATCATCTATTTAATTTTAACCATCCTTATTGTGAGCCAGCTTTGTGGAAGTGGGAGAGAGCCATCTGCTCAGAAAGGTGATTATGAATAACACATAATGAAGCCTCATCAGACCAGCACTGACTGGGACAGAATTACATGGTAATCTGGACAGAGCTTATAGATCAGGAAACAAGGCTTTGAATAGGTATTCTCCCACTTACTACCAGTGTGACTTCACAGAATGAGTCCTCCCTTCATCTGTAAAATGACAATTGTATCTACTTCCTAGAGTTTTTATGAGGATTAAATAAGAAAGAGCATGGATAGCCCTGTGAATGGCCCATCATCTACGTTCAATAAGTGTTAGAAGATATTTGTCAAGAACTTTATGAAGTAAGATTTCCTACTGATTCAAGCACTCATGGATATTTTTAAAAACATATCTGAGACTTTTGTTCTTTGCCATAAAACTTAATATAAACACTAATCATGAAAATATTTCCATCTGTTATAATGTTACTGATAGTCATTATATAATTTTCCAACCCTATATTTCTTACTTTTTTCCTAGTCCTTATTTCTAGATTTTCTGCCAAATTTCCCCAAATCATGACTTCTTCACTCCGAGAAAAATTAATTTTTTTACTCTTCTGTTCAGAGTCTCAGGGTCCTGATTCTCATAAACTTGATTTTCCACACCCTCCTTTGCCAATTGTTTTCTGGATAGATACAGCTAATGGGAGACAAAATTTAAAAAAAAAATGGAGGACAATGGAGAGAAACCAGGTTCCTTTGTTGCCTTCTTTCTTGGCTTTGGGCTACATTTTTAGTATAGACCAAGTCCCCATAATTCCTTCTCTTTCTAGCAGAACTTCTCTCTGTGGCCACAATTTTTATTGAGCCAAACCTTGCCATGATCCCAGTTGCCAACTGGCCTTGCTTCCACCAGTGGCTGTTCCTCTACGATTCCAGCTCCTGTCTGTCCATTCTGCATGCTCAAGCTTTTGCAGCATCATTGCCTCCTTTGTCTCCCCAACTCTAGAATAACTTTTGACTGACACTAATTTCTGGGTATTGATGTGAAACCCTGGGTGTCCTCACCATTCTCTGATTGTCTTGTAGGTCTTCCTCTTCCATTGTAACTAGTGATCAGTACTATTAAACTACTTGGTCTGGGTTCTCCTTCTTTTAGACAGGACAGGTTCAATCATGGTAATACTACAACTGTTTTCTAAGCAACTGACCTAGTGTAGACATCTGATTTTTAGATTTTTTTTTGTTTATAGAATTTTCTTGAATTCCAGAGGACATTTTAAAAAAGTAAATATAGAATTATGAGGGTTTTTTTTTTTTGAGAAAGTTAAAAAAATGCCTGCTCCAGACTTTGACAATGAATTTATTAGCAAATATCTAAATAGTAGAAATTTTGTGTCCAAGATCTATGAGTGAAAAAAGTCCAATGAATTCCAAAACAGGGGCACATTCCCAGAAAAAGAAGAAAAGACTATTTTCATCATTTCTTCCCGTTAGTATTATAGCTCTTGATATTTTGGAATTTGAAGTAGAAATAATTTAATTAGTTTCAAGTTTATCCTAAATTAAAGAGTGTGCAATTCTAAACTAAACCTCAAAATTTATGCAGTAAGAGTTTTTTTCCCTATGCTTTTCATGCCTATAGTACCCACAAATTGAATAAGCAAAAGAAAAAATACTAATCAAATACTAGGAGGAAAAAAACGACTAATATTAGAAAACAAATTCTTTGCTTAGTTACAGAGAATATGATAAAGTCAGCCTGATATTTCCAACTTTTTGCTTAAGTCAATGCAAAAGAATTGACCTAGATCATTTGTAATTCAAGGGAAAAAATTCTGCTCCAAATAAAAAAGGTGGATTGAGTTATGAAGTTTAAGAAAAGCATATTAACCTAACATCTCAAGTAAAACACAACCAGATTCTCTTGAGCAACCACAAGGCTATATAAATAAGCTTTCCTCTTTGGGCAGGTGAGTTGCATTCAAAACGAAAGAGAACACAGGACAGTCAGTGCATCCTGAGACATACACCTTTTTTAAATTGTCTAAGTTGGTTCTTTTCTGTTTTCCATGATCATGGGGAAAATACCAATAAGTCAGGGTTATGGAACTTGTCTAAAGTTGTAGAATATCTACTCTGTTGGATTTATGTGACCACAGTGTTAATATAAATAAATAAATTTATTAAATTGACCATTTTAGGCAAGTGTACACTGAGGTAAGGTAAGAATTACCTGAGTTGATGCAGCTGGTGTTGAGCAAATGTTATTGATCTTGAAAAAAATCACAATTTGCCAACAATAATAAAACTCTAATTTTAAAAAAAAAGGCTATTCAGAAAGGAAACCAACATTAATGAGAGCATTCCTTAAAACTGTTTCTCAAAGTAATAACTTGTAAAATAAGTCAATTAGGAAAAATGTAGTGTTTTAATGGTACATAAAGAGTTTGTGAAAGAAGAAACTAGGTCCAGGATTTAGACAGCTGTGGATTCCATCATTATAAAAATGTAATATAGTAATGGAAAAACATGGTTAAAGGTTGATGCAATTATAAAAGGAACTAGGAAACATCATATGACAAGTAAGTTAATACAACACTTATTTATTTTTTAATTTAATAGACTATTTTTTAGCAGTTTTAGTTTACAGAAAATATGGAGAATTCCCATATACTCATTCTCTCCCCTGAGTGTAGTTTTCCTTACTATTAAATCTTACATTAGTGTGAACATTTGTTACAACTGATGAGCCCATATTGATGCATTATTATTAACTGAAGTTCATAATTTATATTAGAGTTCACTCTTTGTGCTGTGTATTCTATGGGTTTTGACAAATGTATAAGTGTATTATGTGTACACATTACAGTATCATACAGAATAATTTCACTGCTCCAAAAATTCCCTGTGCCCTGTCTACTCATCCCTCCCTCCTCCTCTTCCAACTTCTGGCAACCACTGATTTTTTTATAACCTTCATAGTTTCCTCTGTTCCAGAATGTTCTATAGTGGGAATTACATGGTATGTAGCCTTCTCAGATTGAATTCTTTCACTTACCAATATGCATTTAAGTTTTCTCGATGTCTTCTCATGGCTTGATTGCTCCATATTTTTATTGGTGAGAAATATTCCATTGTATGGATATACCAGAGCTTCCTTATCCATTCCCCTATCGAAGGACATCTTACTTGCTTCCAGGTTTTAGCAATTATGAATAAAACTGTTATAAACAGTCAGGTGCAGATTTTTGAGTGGACATAAGTTATAATTCATTTGGATATTTCTGGGATTTTTAATATTTATGAAAGTTTTATGAAAACCTCATGCTATAAATTAAAATTTTCAACTATAAAATAAATTTATAAAGCTATAAATTAAAAGTTTCAACTACACTGACAAATTTCAAGAAAATAAATAAATATATATATATATATATATATATATATATATATATACACAAATTTACCCAAAGAAGAATTGGAAGGTCTGAGTGGTCCTATACTTACTAGAAGAGTGTATCAGTAGTCAAAAATCTTTACACTAAGAAAATTCCAAGCAGAGAATCTCTATCAACAAGTTTAAACCAGTGTTCAAGTAAATTTTTGCAAACTTCCTCATACTTTTTTAGGACAGTAAAAGCTTATTTATGAAGCTAGTGTAATTTTAAGGCCAAAATGCAACAAAGATAGTAAAGAAAGAAAAACATGAGCAAAATTTATTTAAGAAACATGATGCAAAAATCGTAAGTAATATGCTAGCAAAAAGAATTTGGAACATACAAAAAGTATAAATGGTATAATCCATGTGACAAAGTTGCTTTTACTTCTGGAAGATAAAGTATTAATATGGAAACGTTAATATAATTTATCATATTGTAAAATTAAAGATCATAAAATACCCCAACAATTGCCCACACAGCATTTATTAAAATACAATGTGCATTGATGTTGATGTTCTTGACAAATTAGAAACAGAAGGGAACTTCCTTAATGTGACTGAAAATCAACAGTGAACTTTATATACAGTTAGAACAACACATCGAGAAGCTTTGCTTCTGAATTCAGGAAGAAGACCTAGATTCCAAGCACTACTTCTATTATTTAATTTTTTACCAGTTTTTCTAACTAGTGCAGTATGACAAGAAAAAGAAGTAAGTGTGTAAAGATTGGAAAGAATAAAGAAATAAAAACTAATTTTCAAATCATGTAACTGTGGATAAGGAATAACGAAAACACTTGCAAATAATCATTCAAATTAGTAGAAGAGTAAGAAAAAGTTGCCAAATAAAAATCTGCGTAGTAAAATAGTGTTCTCAAATAACATTAATAAATAGTAAGAATACAAACAAAAAGGTTTGAAGATAACATTTATAACACCAAACATACAAGTTACATAAAAACATATCTGACAGAATATGTTCAAGAACTTTGAGAGATATTTTAAAATTTATTGAAAGATATTAAACAATACCTAAATGAATTAAAAAATAAATTATATTAATTGATTTTACCTCTAAAAGAGTCTAGTCAAAATCACAGCATTTTCTTTCCATAGAAATTAATAACCTGATTCTAAAATTTATATGTAAATTCAAGAGGGTACATAAATCAAGACAGTCTTGAAATAGAAGAATCAAAACTAAGACTTGCTTTATTAGATATTAAGATTTATTACGGATCTATAATAATTAAGGTAATGTGGTATAGGTGCAGAGATAGACTAATGAAATAAAATGGACAGCCTAAAAGCAGATGTATAGGTATACAGACATATATGTGACCGAGATGGCATGGAAGATTAACGGAGGATGAGCAATGTCTTCCATAAATACTGTTCAGATCAAATGTATCCATATGAACAACAAATCAAAATGCTACTTTATGCACACATAAAATCAAGTCTGGGTTGATTAAAGACCTAAATGCAAAAGACAAAATTATCAACACAGGAAAATATCTTCATGATGTCAGGTAGCAAATGATCTATATCCATTGACTTCAGTTGGAGTATAAAATATGAAAACACATAATAGTAGTCCACTAATAATATTCATAGAACTGAGTATGTCATTCTTTGATATTTTAATATGTAAATATTATGCTATATACTTAACCATTCTTTTATTAAGAAAATATAAACACTTCAAGTGTAAAACGACATAGCAGCAAGCAACAATATTTGCTCAGCATTGCACAATGAGAAATAGAAAATTTGCATAAAGGCCTTTTATATGCATTATAGTAAACTTTCAGTATAGGAATACCTAATAGACTTTAAACATTCTTTGCCATTTACTTAATGTAACTGTTTCTATTTTGTTATTCAAATAATATTACAAGTTGACCATTTATTTCTAAATATAAAAATAAAAATGTGCGAGAAGAACAGGAGATAATTAAACTGCCAGAATGTGTATGTGCGCCTTTGAGAATTATTTTTCTATTTTGCTTCATCAAATGTGATTTGTTTTAAAGGCTACCTTGACTTCCAAAAAGCTGCTAATGCTCAAGTTATTTCCTCCAATGTAATCCTTTCATTTCATAAAATGTTGGATTGTATAGCAAAAATTTTAGAGACACTTATTTGTATAATCTGTTCAGTTTAATAATGTAAAAGTTGCATTCCTAAGAAAATGTGTGTTATGGAAAATCATTTAGTGGGGAAGGGGGGGAAGGTCTAATGACTTTCGATCCTATAGTAACGAAGTGGTTTTTTACTCTAGGAATGTCAACAATAACAGTGTTTTTCGAGTTGTTATGTACTGAATGTTTCTTGTTTCCCTCAAATTCACACACTGAAGCCATATCCCCGATGCGACTGTATCTGGAGACACAGCCAGTGAAGAGGTGATAAAAGTTGAATTAGGTCATGAGGGTGGGACCCTCATCCTATAGAGCTCATGACCTTCTAAGAAGGGGAGACACTGTCATGTAAGGACACAAAGAAAAGGCAATCTTCTGCAAGCTAGGAAAAGTTCTTACCAGGAACTAATCAGCTAGAACCTTGACTTTGGACTTCCCAGCCTTCAGAACTATGAGAAAATAAAATTCTGTTGAAGCCACCCAGTCTATGGAATTTTGTTAAGACAGCCCAAATTACTAATACAAGACCTAAAAATGAGTAGCTATAAAATCTAACCCTCTCTCCCTAAATGTAACATTTGTGACACTTGGTATTTATTTGTTCCATAATAATAGCCTTTCCTTTCTGCTACCATTCGTAAACAATTAGCAGAGTTTCTTATGAACAGTATTTATCTCATCCTTGTTTTTTCAACCAGCTTTTGCCATTTAAAGAATCATCCAAAAGTTAATGAATTAAAACATCCCTTCATTTTGTTCTCAATCTTGTGGGTCAGCGTGATCACAGCTGGGAGTTCTATTCTTCTAGTTCTTCCAGTCTAAGCTGGGATCCCCCATATGTTAGCAGCCACCCGAATGTCTGCTGGGCAGATCTCTCTCTGGAGGGTGGCTAGTCATCAGCTGGGACAACAAAAGTGACTGGGCTGCCTATCTCTCCCCCTCTGTCACACTAGCCTGGACTGACTGATGACAACTGCAGGGCTGCAAGACACCAGATCAGTCCCAAGCTCAGAACTTGAACTGTGTTCCTTCCTTCAACTCAGTCTGTTGGTTAAATCAAGTCAAAAGACAAGACCAGGGCTGCCTGGGTGGCTCAGTGGGTTAAGCCTCTGCCTTCAGCTCAGGTCATGATCTCAGGGTCCTGGGATCGAGTCCCGCATCGGGCTCTCTGCTAGGCAGGGAGCCTGCTTCCTCCTCTCTCTCTCTCTTTCTCTCTCCTTGTGATCTCTCTCTGTCAAAAAAAAAAAAAAAAAAAAAAAAAAAGAATAGACCAGAGTCTTGGCAGTACAGAGAAAAAAAGCAGAGCAATGTGGCTGTTTTTGCAATCTACACTAGTCAAACAATGCCTATGGATATTTAAACAGCATAGTTGTATTTCTGAGGCAGGGATGGCTCTCCATCCCCACTGCTGTGGCAGAGATAACCAACAGTAATCTAAGGCAATGAAGACTGTCTTTTCAAGTAGTTGATGGCATGACAGTCTATTCAAGTTATAAAAATCTTCCAGAAACATAAAATCGTAACTCCTGGGGGATGGCAGTCCTTTCCATTCCTTTGCGACTTAACCCTACCTATACCTGAAACTCAGAGGAAGCTCAGAGGAAGTTTTTAAAAATCTATATACCATTATTTTCCTTGTTACATGAAGTAATCTCTTAAATAGGTTGACCTAGGTTAGTGAGAATTTCCAGAAACCTTCCATAATCAGCACAATAGAAATATAAGTTTTGAGGCTGAAACAATAAAGCAATGTAATTTTTCCTCCCCAAAACCTTGCAAATGTCCATGTGGCTGTGTTTCTCTCTGCCCTTGGCTGAAATCTCAAAGAAGCTCTTAGACAATAAAAGCCTTGTAGGCTCTTTGACCCTGAAAACAGTTTTTAGATCAATAATTAGTATGTTCAGTTCCAAGTAGTAATACAGACTCCAAATTTTGTTCTAGGTTAAATCTTCTATCCTTGCATTAATTAGGACAGATCAAGTTGTGCTGTGGTAACAGACAGACCCAACACAAGTTCTGGATTTTTGTTTGTTTTTTCTTTGTTTATCCTAAGTCTTTCTAGTACCAAAGCAGTAACTCCTCAGTAATAACTCAGTAATCAAAGCTGTCTCTCTTGGGGTGGTGCCATGTTGACAAGGGACCTCCTTGCTGCTGGGAAAGAAGGAATAACAGAGTCACACAGAGGGTTCTTATTGTTACAGTTTGAAAGTGACACATGGCATTTTCAGTCCAATTTCAGTTATACATAGTCACAGGCCCCGTGTAATTGAAAGGGGCTGGAAAATGTGTCTTCATTTTCCTGAAAAAGGAAATAGAGGGATGTTGGTGAGTTCTAGTGCTGGGTGCCCTACCTCTCTTCTTAGCTCTCACCTGCTGGGAATAGGAAATGTAGAATTCTTTTCTTTTTTATTGCCTCGTATGTCTGTCCCTGCTTCTCTACCCCATACATCAAAGCAAAGATGACATTGTTCCCCCCAAATGGAATGGAGAAGAGAAGGGAAAGTAAGGGACAGTAAAGGTGTTTCTTTTCTGGTACTGTTGTGAGCTGGTGTAACACTTTCTGGCTTGGTTAGTGTTTTACAATGGATTCTTCTTCTGTGGGCTGCATGGGTTCTTTGGAGGTTCTCCCGTTACTGCAGATTGCTCATTGGTAGTTCTTTGACATTTTCTCACTGACTATTTAAAACTCCTTGTTTCCACCTGTGTCTGGGTCTCTATCACACTTCCTGGACAAAATCACTTTTAGACATAAGGTCACGTCTTCCCAGTTCAAAGGAAAAACACACACATTGAACTTGTCGATAGAAAATGTTCCCTCAATGAAGCCATCTTCTCAGTTACCACTGTCCACCTTACCCACTTCTAGGCTTTTAAATTCCTCCGGCCTGGTGCAGACACCAGTCTTGTATCACCCAGGCTTCAAGAAATATAAATCAAGTCTTGGGCACTTGGGTGGCTCAGTGGGTTAAGCCTCTGCCTTCAGCTCAAGTCATGATCTCAGGGTCCTGGGATCGAGTACCTCATTGGGCTCTCTGCTCAGTGGGGAGCTTGCTTCCCCCTCCTGCCCTCTGCCTGCCTCTCTGCCTACTCGTGATCTCTCTCTGTCAAACAAATAAAATCTTAAAAAAAGAATATAAATCAAGTCTTCTGATTTGTCCTCATAGAGTCACTGGGTGAATGAATGGGGTGACCCCAGGTCCTGGCACCTTGACCCAGCCTAACCCAAAAGAATTGCTGAACATTCTTGGTTGTCTTGAGAAGGAATTCAGGACAGATGCACAACACAGTGGAAGAGTAACACAAGTGGGAAAGTTTATTAAAGCAAAAAATACACTCAAGATATGATGGAGGCTAGCAAAAGAAAGAAAAAGAGACAGAGAGAGGGAGAGAGAGAGAGGGAGGTATCTCTGAGGTTTGGGTTTCTATCTTTTATCTGCAGTTCTTAACTAGCAGGGGGAATACTCACTACTTGGAGCAATAAGCAGGGGTTTTCCCTTTTTCTTCCTAATTCAGTCAGGAGTTTCCTGTCATGGCACCCGCCGTCTTGGGCCTGTCTGGTTTGATTGTGCTTCTTGTGGAGTGCTGCTGGGACAGACCTCAGACCTTGCCTATTTGGTCATGACTTCCTTCTTCCTGACCTCCAGGTTTCCTGTTAGAACCTGACTGCCTACTCTAGCATTAGAATCTCTTTTAATTGGTCTTCATTCTCCCATACTTCTATTTCACTATATTTCATGGTGTATCATATAGCTATTATAAAAATAGTTTTATTACTCCCTTCTTAAGACTTTGGTTTACATGATTGAGATTATCTCTGAAATGAAAGAACGCACATACACAAAATTCTTCCAGCAGCTTCCCGTTGGACTTAGAAGAAAATTTAAAGTACTTACCTGCCCTTAAGGGTTTTGTCTGATTAAGTTCTTGTCTTTCAACCTTAATTAATATCAGTGGTTTCCAAACATTTTGTACATTAGATTTACATGATGTGCTTTAAGAAATCCTGATGCCCTGTTTTTTTTTTTTTTTTCACTTTACATTAGACTGTCTGAGGGTAGCAGACATTATTTTTTAAAGATACCCACATTATTCTAGCGTGTAGCAAAGTTTGGCCGCTACCATTTTACACCATTCTCCCTTGCTTACTATGCTCTCTTTCCACTGGCTTTCTTTACATTTCTTGCAAGTTTTGTGGTATAATAAACAATGTGTATCGTCTTTGTTCTCAGTTCCTGGCAGGGAGCTTCAAAGACCCTTGGAGTTTCCTAAGTGACAGGAGTGTCTTCATTGTGCTACTGAGGTGAGTCAAAGTGGGGTCCTAGAAAGCTTTAGGAACACATTGCTTACTGGAAAGAACAACCACCTGATTAGAAATTTGGAACTTTAATCCAGCCCAGCAGCAGTGGGGGAAAGGGAGGTTAGAAAATGAGTTCAGTCATGTGGCCAATGATTAATCAACCATGTCTATGTAATGAAACCCTCTTTTTTTTTAATTACTTTGATGATGATGATGAGTGACAGTAAACTTTTTTTAACTATCAATCAACTGTTTTGTTGGGAAAATCAATATTAACATATGTTCTCCCAAATGATGCTAAAACAACAACAACCAACAAAAATACTGGTAAACAGAAAAGCCCCTTTCATTGCATTTATATATTTTCTGATGGCAAACTATTGAAAGTTGCCATGGATGGTGATATCTTCACAAGGCAATATGAATATGGAACTGCTCTCCCAAAGCACAGAAGCCTTTTAGTTTGGCATGTCTACAAGGCCGTGTTCCATGCAATGAACTCCCTATGCCATTGGGATAGGAAGCCTTTCTCTTTTTTTAAAAAAGTTTTAAAATTGTATTTATGTTAAAAAAAAAAGTGTTTTTTTTTTAAAGTTTTTATTTACTTATTTGAGAGAGAGAGAATGAGAGAGAGAGAGAGCAGGAGAAGGGGGAGGGTCAGAGGAAGAAGCAGACTCCCCGCTGAGCTGGGAGCCTGATGTGGGACTCCATCTGGGACTCCAGGATCGTGACCTGAGCTGAAGGCAGTTGCTTAACCAACTGAGCCACCCAGGTGCCCTAAAAATAACTTTTTAAAAAGATTTTATCTATTTATTAATAGACAGCTAGAGAGAGAGAGAGAGAGAGAGAGAGAGAACAAGTGGGGTGAGGGGCAGAGGGAAAGGGTACAGCACAGTCCTCACTGAGCAGGGAGCCTGATGCAGGGCTCCATCCTGGGACTGTAGGATCATGACCTGGGCCGAAGGCAGACACTTTACCAACTGAGCTACCCAGGTGCCCCCTGTTCCCCCCCCCCCCTTTTTTTTTAAGAGAGAGAGAATGAGAGAGAAGAAAATGAGAGAACAGCTGGGAGGGGCAGAGGGAGAGAGAGAATCAAGCAAAAATGAAGAGTCAGACCTTAACTGACTGAGCCACTCAGGTACCCCATTATTCTTTTCTTTTTTTAGAGAGAGAGAGAGAGAAAGAGGGTATTCTCGCTGAATGACTTATAAAATGTTCATATTTATATATTGTATCTTGATGCTTTTTGGCTCTAACCCTTTCCTAAACACACTCTAAACACCAATGAAATCACATAGTAATAGTATTATGTTATAAAATGTTCACTTAAATCAGAGGTCATCAAACTCTGGCCTGCTGGCCTAATCTGCAAGCCCCCACATCTATTTTTTAAATAAAGTTTTATTGTAACTTAGTCATGCCTAAATTTTTTTTTTTTGTTATTGCCCACAGTTGCTTTCCTGCTATAATGGTGGAGTCAAGTAGCTGTGATAGAGACTGTATGGTCCACAAAGCCTGAAATATTTACCATCTTGTCTTTTACAAAAAAAGTTTGTTGACTTTGGTTTACATAATTGAGATTATCTCTGAAATGAAAGAATGCACATACACAAAATTTTCTTAGAATGCTCTTGATACCAGAGACTCTATTTGTGGATCCCAGGCTTAGAAGTCTTCATCTGTTTCCTTGAAAGAACTGAGCATGGAATGCTCACGGTGGACCAAGGTCTGAATCAACCAATAAAGTTTAGTTCTGTAGGAATCTGTCTTCTGATGCTCCCCCGACTGCTGGTTGGACCACTGCAGAACATTTAACCACATTCTTCCATTTATGGGCCTGGGGCTATTAGTAGCTTATAAATGTCTCAAGGGCAGTCATATTATGTTTCCCCTGTTTATCCCTAACATCAAATACAGTATTGGGCAAATTGCAGGAATTTGATCAGCATTTGTTGAATAGATTGTACAAGATAGCAACACTGAGCTAGGACTTGCCAAGACACAGGGAGCTGCTTTGGAGAGCTGGCCAGAGTCACCCGTCAGGGCAGGGCAGGCATGGACACCTCTGGGGACCAAACCCCGGTAGTTAGCAAGTCTGTGCTAAGAGTTGATCTTGCAAATGCAGCCAGCCCAGAGCTACAGCCAGCAGAGCTGGATCTGCTCTGATGGAAGATTTTGTTGGTGGGAATTGCTTTAATAAAGCCAGGACTGTGCTGTTGAAAGTCTCCAGCAGCTCATTCTTTGTTGTGGAACAGTGGCTGGACTCCTCACTAGGAAGAGAGAGTCGTCTGCCCCTTAGCTCTACATACATGAATTGCTCACACGATGTCATCCTTGTTATTAGATGTAGTTATCCTTCAGTTAGAACAAAGGAAATGAGAACACTGTAAGGGGTGGCATTCGTTATGTAACACTATCAGGACAGCATTTGGGTGATATGTGAACTATCCCAAAGATCAAAACCAAAGTTTGCCAATTATTATCTTACATAGTATAGTGGATGCTTCAAAGTTCCTCTGAGGTGGATGGATCAAGTGACACTGTACAGTGTTACGGGGGTATAAGTGGGCTCAGAGGCTCGTAGGACCTGCTTTATCTCAAGCATATTAGTGAAGCTAAGATTCAGAAAAAGAAAATCTTAGGATCCCAAATCCACATGACTTTCCTCTAGTCAATGTTGCATCTCTAAAAGCAAAACTACCGTTTGAGAAATGAAAGATGATTTTCCTTAAATTTTGTCCCCAAGTCTGAGAGGTGTGGTTCATAGGCTGGCAGGGAGAAAACACTGGTGTGAAGATCCTTGTGAAATGCAATGAGCTTATTTAATATCATCTCTTGCAGGAGACTTTCAGGGCAGATACTTGTGACATGCATCCAGAAAAATCCTTCAGAATTTCCCTTTTACATTTAGCTCCACACGAATTTATAATAGACTTTGTGCTGAATGCATAGTAGTAATAGGATGAGATTTTGGCTTCTATTTTTCAAAAATTTTGAACTGAAAAATATACTGATTTGAGAATCTTGCCTTAAACCTGAATTTTTTTTTTTTTTTTTTAAGATCAGAGGAAAATTGACATTATTTGTAGGCAAAAAGTGAAGTGACTTTCCGGACATCAAAGCTGTTTAAAGTGTTTTGAAAATACAATTATGCTATTCATTTGTTTTCCCTTTAGAATCAGTGTATCATGCATGCCAGCTAGGGCACTTTGCCTTGGATGGAATGCTAAAGAGTAATCTCAGTTGAAATAGGTTGAAATCCCTCATTAGACTAAACAGCAGCATGAGGGAAATTGGTTTCTTTTAATCTTCCACATAAGGAGGCTATCTCTTTATATGCAAATACAGAATTTTGCATATTGATTGTATTTTTTGATGATTGAACATACACATTTATAGGCTAAATGCCATTCTTTAAAAAGAGGGTGCATAGTAAATATCAATTTCCATAATTTCCCTTAACAAGTTCCTACTCCATCCTGCCAAACACTCTTAAGAGTTCAATTCATGTCTTCTTTCTCATTCTAATAGCTCTGTTTTCTTACACTAATTTTATACTTCTGTAAATGCATAAATAATTCTTAGCATTGAAACCAGACAGCAAGGAAACTGCTTTCTTTCAGGTCCACGGTAAATTCTCACCCTGTACTTGGGGAGTTGGGTAACCAAATTGCCGCTTAACCTGGGGAACTTTCATGGTTACAGTGATTCAAGTTTGCACCCAAGGGCACCCAAGGGCATCCAAGGGCATGCCTTTGGTCCCAGGCAAGATAGATGGTTGGTAATTTGGAGGGCTGATCTTGGCACCTAGTTTTTTATATACTTTTAAATTTGTATGTAATTTCAAACTGTTAAAGAAGCTGAATGTATGTGTGTGTGTGTTTATCCGGATTAGTAATTGTGAAATTTCTCCCCATTTGTTTAATTAAAGTAACTGGCATATCAGATTTAGACTAAGTTAAAGAAGGCTTTTGTCTTTATCTGGATGCTCACTTTATAGTAGGGATCCATATTATAACTACCAATATAATTAATGCACTAAAATCCATTTCTTGGGACTTGGATCTTAGCGATCTTTTCCAATAGATGATAATTATTGTATTTTCATTTTAAAACCTATTGTTGGTCATGTTTACTATTCACTTGAAGCTGACTCTTTAGTTAGGAATGACCACCTCAAACAGTACATTGTTCCTGTGGGAAACAACATCTGCTTGAGTGTGATTCACTTTTAGATGTGGCTTGTGGTGAGAATCTGGGACTTTATTCTTTTGCTTACAGCTAAAGAAGCTGGGGTTCACCCACAAATAGACTTCCCATGAAAGATCCTGTCAGAAAGAAGAGAGAAAACAATCTTAAAGCAGTAGTCTCCAGTGTTGACAGAAAAATAGAGAAAAAGGAAAAAAAGATCGTCTGAAAGCAAAGGAGAGTAGAGACAGGAAGAATACAGAAAAATGTAGGCCAGGTGATGGGTAAAAGAAGGAAAGCACTTTCAGAAAAACAGCTTCTATATCATTAGAAACCCAGTGTACTCTGTTTCAAAACCACCTACCCAAGAACTTTTCTATTTCTAAAATCACCCCTATTCTTTCTTCATAATCACTCCTTCCTTATGCTACTTAGTTTTATGCCACAACATACATAGCAGTTTAAACAGATACTACAGAAGAGAGAGAGATGAATACAAGGAGACAGAATAAATACTTTGGGTTGAGCACTGAGAAAAATGTCATAACGATAAATGTATTAGGTACATGTTATATATGAGGAAGAATAAATTTAAACCAAAGATTGAAAAATTCTAAATAGTTGGATTGATAATAAATGAATGACATAGTTCATGGAGTCTTACTGCATTTTTAATTTTTCTGAAATTCCAACATTCTATTGGCATATCTGAGCAGAATGCATGTAGCTGGAAGCAAGTTGATTTATGTGTGGAGGGTTACTACGAATATGTACACAATTTACATTTAAATGAAAAGTCTGTCAATAGTAAAATATCCTAATAAAATCGTCTCTCTCAAATATGCCAAGATGGATTGAATGTCATATATTATCTTTCTCTTCTCTTCTCTTCACTTCTCCTCTCTTCTCTTTTCTTTTCTTTCTCTTTCTTTCTTTTCTTAAACTGTTTTATCTAAGGATCATCCCATCTCCATTCCTTCCTTCATATCTCCTGTCCTCCCTCCCTTCTTCCTTCTTTCTTTTTGGATAATCCTTACCACCTCCCTTTTAGGTTTTGTGATACTTCTTTTTTATGCCATCACTGAAATGTTATAGAACAGAATGTCACGAAAAGATTAGCAGTTGATACATGGTATGCTGTCGTAGTGCAACGCCTACTTTGAGGATTTGTATAGAAAGTTTGGTCAGTGTCATAATGCTCAGAATGTTCCTATTCTTGGACAATAAATGTTATCTGAAGGTGTGATTCAGATTTTTAAACCATGAGAACAGTTTTCTCATTACCTCTTGATCACCGTTGTTATAGTTCCGTGCTTTTATTCCAGACTGGTCATTCTTTCTTAGGCTACCACAGAACATGGAAATTGCAGGTCATATACACTCAGACCTTCCATTATTCTTTGCAAGAGGTTTGGCCTAGAATGAGAATTTAAAATCACAGATGACTCCACAGCTTTACAAAATCCATTTATTAAATCTTCCTCTCTAAGGTCACTGTGCTGGGGCCTATAGAGGAAATATTGATTGGTTTCAATTTAAGGTCAGATTATAAGCATGGAGGTAGTCTCTGCTTCACATTCTGCAGAGAAAAGTCCCACTCACCCATGGAAAAGGAAGTTACAAGTTTGGAAGGTCAGTTACCTCATAACCACTAGGGGAGGGTGAGGAGGTGGGATGGGGGAGTGGTTGTAGCCAGGAGGAAGATAACAATGAGCTATGTGTTTCCTTCTTTTAAATTTCCACCACAGGCTACTGACAGGAAAGTCACCTTAATATTGTGTTGCACAAGCTTTAATAATTCTGAGACTCATATTTTTAAATTCTGCACAGAATGAGCAATACATCTCTAGTACCTTAAAACTTACTATAATATACTTTCACATATTTTATTTGATCATCACAAGAATATTTGAAGATTTTATTTATTTACTAGTGAGAGAGAGAGAGTTCAAATGGGGAATGGCAGAGGGAGAGGGAGAAACAGGCTCCCTGTTGACAAGGGAGCCTGACATGGAGCTCAGTCCCAGGACCCTGGGATAGTGACCTGAGCTGAAGGCAGATGTTTAAGTGATTAAGCTACCCAGGCACTCCCACCATCATCACAAGAATTTTATGAGTTATCTCTTGTCCGCTTTTGTGGGGGAGGAAAGAAGACTTTGAGGAGCTGTGATATCTCAATTCAGTACAGTAAATCAACAAATGTTCATTGGCAACTACCATGTGTCAGGTATGCTGCTAATCAGTAAGGTTAGAGCCAGGAAAGGGACTAAAATTTTAGAATTCTGAGTGTCCTTTCCTATCCTGTCTTAGGATACCTCAATTTCTTATGTGTATAGTTGATAGAATTCTTTCTTCTTCCCTATTAAAATATATTTACAGTCAATGTTACTTTCATTTCCGATGGTGTCATTTCACTTATTAGAATGTAAACTCCCCAAGAACAAGGTTGATTTTTGCTTTTTGTTGTTGTTTATTTTATTTTATAGCATCTATAGAACAGTTTTCCTCATATAAATTGTACAATATAAAATCACTGTGATATATGAAGTTCTCTAAATATAATCATTAACCTGTGGGTAATTAAAAAGTAAATCATAATTTTTAGGGGAGGGGATGAAAATTAGCTTGAGCTGCTTTTTTCTCATGCACATAATTATTTTAATTTATTGACATTCAGTACTGAAACATAAATAGGTAGAAGTAACAGATTTGTCACAATATGTAGAACAAATAAAGTCATAAAAATACAGTTAAATTATTTTGAATATTCAGGTTTGTGGTTTGATCTTGTAGATACAGTGTGTGTGTGTGTGTGTGTGTGTGTGTGTGTGTGTATCTGTGTGAAGGAAGAGAATATAATACTAATTAAATGCAGAAATTGAATCAAAGAGAACTAGGGACAGGGAAGCTGTAGCATTTTTTCATCCAGAACAATGTCAATTCCACCAGCAAAGCTTTATTAAAGAGTTCAGTTATCTGTATGAGCTGATGAGCCCCACCTTCCTTTTCACTTTCCTTTCCAAATTGCACAGCTGAAAAGCATTATTAATGGAAACACCCTGTTAAGTCAGTGATTCATACACCCTGTTAGTTTTTGTTGCTAAAGTGTCATTTTAACTGTTAACCCTTTGGGAAAACTAATAGGACATTCCAAACATAACCCCCAAATTTTCATTTGTTTATACTCCGTTGCAAAAATTTTCTGAGCTACATGTAATTATTGCACCTAAAAGGGATCCTAACAAAAGTTCAGCTATTTCCTGGCCACCCTCTTCATTTCAGCCTGTTGTACACTTAGAGCTGGGAAGCTGGACTCCAGAACATTTACCAATAGAATTTGGGGTTGGAGAAGCCTAAAGTAAAAACTCTGAATAAGTGTGTGTGTGTGTCTGTGTATGTGTTGGGATCAAAGGCTAGGAAGGGAAGAAGATAGGGAAGCAGTCAAAACTTATTAAGTAAGAACTCATTTAAAATAATTAAATTCTTTAAGAAATAAAATGAAAATAGAATTTGAATATTCTGCTGTAGTTACAAGAATAAACTAGATCCATGTACCAACAGGGATAAATTAGATGAAAAATAATATTGAGTAAAAGTCTAACTTGCACAAAACTATTTAGCAACGATGTCCTCTAAGTAAAATTCAAAAATAACAAAATTGTATATGGATACATGGATGTGTGGCGTGATTATTTTTCAAATGCCTGGATATTCTGGTTAATTGTTTTCTGGGGAGAAAGAGGAATAGGGAATAAAACTGGACAAAGATTAATTTAATTTTAATATTTTATTTTCTTTAGTGAGGAAAAAAGATTAGTGTCAAATGTGGCAGATTCCATTATGAGTGGTTGTTCCATTGGTGCCAGTTGCTCTACTCTTTTCTATTTAAATAGAAATAGAAAGAAGAAATGAATTTTTATCCTTCAACACCATTCATGTATTGAGAAAACCAATGGTAACAAAAGTTTGCAGGTTTAAGACATACATTACAAAAAGGGGTAACTGATATCATTTTAACTTTTTAAAGATTTATTTATTTATTGGGGTGGATGGGCAGAGGGAGAGCACCGTCAAGCAGATTCCCCGCTGGACATGGAGCCAGACGCGGGGCTCCATCTCATAATCCATGAGATCATGACCTGAGCCCAAAGCAAGCGTTAGATAGTTAACTAACTGAGCCACCCAGGCGCCCCAACTCATCTCATGTTTAGGTGTTCTGCTGATAACACTTAAGTAATTTAAAGAGTGACAATATTATCTTTAAAAGTGTTCACCACATTCCTTACTCTTTGAAGCCCCCTGATTACATGAAAACTCTAAAGTTGTATTAACCAAGATTTTCCAAATCACTTTACATTCAGTGCTGATGCATTAGCTCAGAGGTGTTTTCTTTGAGTTTTCCATTACTGAGAAAAGAAAATTGATAATGCTTATCTGTTTTCATATTTTATCTCATTATTTCATTCACCATTCATGCAGTTGTGAAATTGGCACTAAATTTAGGCAGAAAAAGAGATCCTCCTTTGGATCTTTGTTCTGGGAAGAGTGAGGGTTGGGTGTACTTCTGCCTCCACGGGTCAAGTCTTAGTTTCTGAATTAGGCCAGCAACTGAACCCTGGGAGAGCTGTATGAGGGGGGAACTCTGAGGTCTTATTTCTCCTTTATGTTCTGTTTCCTGGGTTGATAAGTTAAACCCTCAAACTTAAAAAAAAGTTTTAAATTTCATAAATTGTTTCATTTAGAAAGACTTCTATCATTCAAACATGCAAAAGGATGCTAGACGAAGTAAAAATGGGACTCTTCTTGTTTCCCATTATTTGCCTCTCTGGGATCTTTTCTGCAATTTTATTTGCCATTAATTATTCTGCAGGTGGAACATTTTGTGTTCACAGGGAAGATATTTTTTAAGAAGGTAAAACATTTTTTCCATACTTTCCCATACCATTTTCCTTCCTCCCCTCTGCCCTCTCATCCTCAAAGCAAAAGTCTTTGTTCTTAGTTGACTCCTATCATTTGACATTATTCTACCCTAGGATATTTGTATTTCTAAGAGCTTGTGCTTTAAGACAGAATCTTCTATATCCAAAAGATACTATTTATGAAGGTAAACGGCTGGGCAATAAGGTCAAATTCTGAGTACTGGAGCTTCTCAGAAACTGCTCAAAATGCCACCCTAAATCTGGAAATATCTTTCTCCTTTTGACCAGAAAAATTTGTTAAAGATGGTACATCAAATTTTACCTTAGGAACCGATGATATTTATTGAAGCTAAGACCTCACTGGAGAAGAAAAGACATTTACCTTGCAGCATTTTCAATATTTTATAAGAAAAAGTGTAAGTAGTATGAACATTTAAAAATTAAAAACCTTAAATAATTTGTGATTCTTAACTTCCTTCATACTGCCACCAATAGATGAACATTGGTTCAGCTTTTTCATTGCTCATCAAATAGTGTAAGCACAATCCATACACATTCAACAACTTGATGTAATATATAGGGGAGTGATGTATTTTTATAAGCTGGCAGGTCTCCAGTTTCCCAGGAGATTTTTGAAGGATGTTAAGAAACATAGCAAGTTTTGATAGAAAAAATCAATGAGCCAGCTGGAGACTTACTCTATTTAAAGAGAACCACAGTTTTTTGTTTGTTTGTTTGTTTGTTTTTTGTTAAAAATATTGCTAAGATTGTGCTTTAAGCACTTAAATACTTTGAACGGAAAGGACAAACTTTTTACATACTTTTTATATCTGTGTTAATGTATATTACAGGAAAATGGAAGTAGCTAAATGTAGTTAGTGAAAAAAGTGTCTTGACAATTTCAAATACTTACACAGGGATGAATATCTGAAAACAAGAGGAAAGTTAATAAAGTCAATTAGCTAAGTTTTGAGGTTATGCTGGTAATAAATAGTACATGTTGCCTGTCACCCTGCTTCGCCTTTCCTCAACAATGTTCCTTCTGTGTTGACCATCTCCAGAATCCTTCCAACTGGAATAAATCCATATATAATAACAATACCCAAAATATCCACTGCTAGACATTTTGTAAGTAGAAATCATTCTAGTTTATAATGGTAGTTTGTGGAATATATTAATTACCCATGCATTTCCCAGTGTGTGTTCCATAGAGCTTTAGAATTGAGAGCAACTCCATAAATACAAGGGCTTTGGGGCCAAAGGAATGTGGAAAATAGTTTATATTATGTTTTTCCCTTGGAAATTCATAATGAACTTTTGTATAATTTAAGAACTGAGTTCTGGGGTATAGAAACTTGTTTAACTCATTTAATTACTGATTTCCCAAACAATAGAACTGTTTCATTTAATGTTATGGAGCTAGTGTTCCAAGACCCATAATTTAGGAAGCAGTGGATTAACCCAATATTTATATGTGAATTACTTTGAGGTTAATTTTTCAGGCTATTTTTCTTAACTTGCACTTTGCTTTTTTCTCTCCTTATATTTGTAAATTACCTCCAATGTGGTAAAATTATTTCTAGTGAAACATAATTGAAAGCAGATACCTCAGTTTCAATGTTAACTAAGCTACCATGTGCAGAAAGTTTAAAAGAAGAATCAATAGAATCAAAAGAAGAATCAATAACATCATCAAAAACAAGCATTTCTACTAAAAAAAAACTCTCCATTGGTGCATTTTAAAAATTCAGGATAACAGTATTTGAAATTTTAAATCCTTTATGTTGGTAAATATGAGATACTTAGAAAAAATGAAAAATAACTGGAAACTAATGTATTACTAATTATAGCTTAGGAAAGTTTTTAGGAAGAAGTAACTGCTTTTTTCTTGAATTTCCTAACCAGTGTGTTATTATAATCAAAAATCATTACCAGGAAAAAACAATATGGAAAACATTAGCTTGGCCTTACTCAAAGTTAAATGATTTTTATAATTCCAATTTGCCATCTGTTAAGAGATAAAGAACCTGGAAAATCATGAAAAATAATTTAAAGGATAATAATAGTGTGATAAAGTAGATAAATGGGTTCCATATTAGTACAAATGGGAAGAAAAGAGAGCTTAATAAAAATAATGAAAAAAACAAGAGTAAATGAAGACATACCTAAAATTTTTAAATTAATGTAAAATGTGAGCTGCACCCTTAATTCATTAAATGCAGAACATGTAAAATAAAGCAGCTCTCTTTGACTCTTGAAGTATTAGTATCAAAAAAGACATTTTACATAATGATCACTACAGAGTGAAAATGTAAATAAGTTCAAGAAAGATTTTTAAATATTCATGAATAACTTTTGTGATTTTAAGAATGTTATAGCTACCTCAAATAACTATTTGAAATAGATAACATTTGAATAAATAAGAACCCCAACTTTCTGAGACAGTATAGTCAAGTATTTGAATATAGCCTCTGGAGTATAACTGTGTTGTTTGTCATCACAGCTTCTCCACTAAGGTGTGATAGTGGGATGTTACTTAATTTCTCTAAAGCTCATTATTTTCATCTGTAAAATGGGTATACAGAACCTATCTCATTGGATTATTGTAAAGTTCTTAGCACTTTGCTAAGTACACGGGAAGTAGATAAAAATGCTAGCTATTATTTTACTATTATAATATGCATTACTGGTAACAATTCACTGAACTTTTGAGGACAAAAAAGTCCCCAAACACTCTTCAGGTCTATTCTAAAAGACCTGATATTGAGATTGGAGAAAACTGGCAAAATCTATTACATTTTTAACCTCTTATGTAATATTCCCGATGGTACAATTTTGAAATTACATAACTATTTTGAAGTTTATTATATGCCTAAATCTTTCTCAGTTGTGTTTGGTGATATTCTATGCCCATAATTTTGTCAACTCAAGTATTTATTATAAGAAACATTGCTGGATATTTTAACTTAACTTTTATTACTTTGCAAATATTTACTTGCCTTTACACTGGAAGAGAACCCTCTGTGTTTTAGTGATCAAATTCTTTCATTTTTAATTTTGTCTGGTATGATGGTAGAAGAAGAAATTTGCTTTTTCTTAGCCATTGAAGTTTTCTGACTGTATTTACTGTAAGTAATGAACTTTAATTACTTTTGCAATTACAGCTTATTTGATTGAATTTTCCACTGACTGCACAAAACATCTGTCCTACTGGGACCATGCACAGTCTCTGATCTGGGTACAATATGCTGTTAAAATATAGTAACATCTGCAGTCCATTAATTTCTGAAGCAATAAACAAGTTGGGCTTCCAAATGGGTTCAGCCAAGTTTATACTTGGGAATTCTGTTTCTTTGTTTTCCACCTAAGTGGACTGGGACAGCACATGCTTTCTGCTTTTAGTCTTTACTTAGCATTTGATAAAGCAATATCAACAATTGACAGAGGATTTGATTTTGTACTTCACTTTATTCTGACTGCACTATTCTCAGAGATAATAGAAATAACAGTGGTGTGAAGGTACTTCATTATGATTTCACTGGCATCAGTATGCTGTTACTGAATTGCAAAGTGATGTGAAGATATTCTGTGCTAATAGCACTTTTATGTGGACTTCTTTGAAGATTGAGTCTAAGCGCACTTAAAAGATGGGAAAGAGGCTCCTAGCATAGCAAGTTTTCAATTTTGTCTGAAAGTAAAATGAAAGAGTATTATTACCATTATCCTTGTTTTTGATCTTTGCAGAAATATTCTAATATTTTTTTCAGAAAATTTTCAAAAATTTTTTTTCTAACAAAATCTAGAGATACTTTTTTGTACCCTTCTGTTTTAAAAAAACCAGAGGAGGCCTAAAGAAATTATAGAGAAGGACGAATGTTGGCATTAGGGAGCTCAATGCAGCTCTTACTAAAGGATGTTTATTCCTCACACAGATTTTGAGCCCACCATACCATTTCACATTGACAGCAGTAAGAACAAGAGAATGGTCAAGAGTCGAGGAGGGACGAAATGCCTTCCTGAAATCATTCCCTGAGAAGAAGCTTTCTGCAGTCCAGAGCAACAATAAGGCCTTGAGGAAGACTCTTGGCAATGCCATCATCACATTGGGACCCGCTGAGTCCAAACTGCCAGATTCATGTGGAAGGTTCTTTCCTCCTCCCAATCACAGACATGGATGAAAACACACTGATGGGGAAAAATTGAGTCCCTTGAGGAAATCTGATGCACTCTATCTACCACTTTTGCACATCTTAAATGGGTTTTAAACATCCCAAAATGACTACAATGTGTTCATTTCCTGTGGTGGATTTACAGTGTGTGACAGGAAATCCATTTCTTTTCCTGTAGATGCTAAATTCATTACCTTGACACAGAATTCAAACTCACTTTTTGCACTTGCTGCCATAGCAACCAGTATCAGGCATTTTTTTTTTTCCTGCCTTGCCTTCTACTGGAAACATGGTGCAGCAAGAACAGTACTCCATTTAAAAAATTAATTTTAAGGCACCTCACACTGTTATACCAACATTCTCTTCACACAGTCACCTCTGTAGACTACATACTTCATAAATCTATCATTGAATTACAGACCACAGAATCCTAAACCAGCAGAAAGTGGCATTCTTTAAGGTCTCCTCATAATGAGATCTACTTTTATTCTTTTTCTAATCTATTCCCAGTAATGGGAGATATTTGAAATAATGGGTGTAATGTACCCCCTCCCCACCCTGGCACCATCTAACAAAATACTCTTCAGAGCAGTGATAGTTATTGGAGGCAAGCCCTCAACAAGTACTAGAGTTAAATGATTTAAATGCTGCTATGACTTGGAATAATGTCATGTTTCAATTCCATAAGAGCTAGAGTGTCATCTGCTTTCTGCTTCAAAAGAGAGAAGAACACCACAAACTCATCATGCATGCCAAGATATTGTCTTGGTTTCCTAAATGGCAGAGGGGATAATTATAAGAAGCAAAACAGTTGATTGTTTTCCCTGTCCTGAATGTCAGTAGCATTGGTCTGGTATGGTAGCTGAAGAGGAAGAGAGAGAACACCCGATGTGCTTGCCTGAGTCTTGGGAGGTCTTGTTTTCTAGGGTCCAACATGAAATATATTCACACACATCCCATTGCTAGAGTTTAGGGCATGCCTCTCCAACGGCACAGAGAAAGTCATGCAAACACTGGCAAGGTGTGTCATTGCCAGGCTAGTGACCAAACAGTAGCAGTCGTCAGAGCTGCATGTGTTAAGGGTTCAAATCGTACAGTTGAGGTAGTTTAATTTACTCTATTTAGCTTTTTTTTTTTTTTTTAGATGTATTATCCAGAAACTACCTGAAGTGGGAGAGGGCTCTAAGAAGAAAACACCATTAAGTTATAAAGCTCAAAGCAGATGTATCAAAGAGCTGAAGAACATGTGATGGTGTATAATCTTTTTTTACTTCTTTCTCTGGTTAGTTCATATTCCCTCTTGTCTTTCCTCACAACTGATGTATTTTTCATTTAGGAATTATCTCATTTTCCTCCATTTTCTTGGGTCTGCAATAAATCCAGGTCTGTACTATGAGATTCCATGATTACCTATTTCCATTTCTTTCTTCCTTGAATTCTCTCCCTTATTAAACATTATTTTGCTTACTCAGTAAATGAGGGTTGAAGTCTTGGCAATGTATTGCAGTAAGAAAAAGTCACGGACAATTCAAATGATGCAAATGCTATTTAAAAGGTAAAATATTTTAAGTTTTGCCTTGGAATGATATCCAGCTATCCACGGTTTACTAAGGCATTGTGTTGTTTAGGGAATATTCCATTGAAATGATATGATAAAAACTGTGAACCATGCTATATAAGGCAAATACAAAATCAAAGCAAAATATGATCAGAGTAAACTCAGGATTAGTGAGAGCTTGAGGAGCTGTAGGCTAGGTAGATATAACAGTAGGTACAAAACTATAGCACCTTTCCTCAGGCAGCTGGTCTAATGCACAAGAATTGCAACAGTAAAGATTTGTATAATGTACACTCAATTATATGTGCTGGCAGGAGGAAAGGGAAACTAAGACCTACTGGTGGGGTCTCTTTGACAAGGGTATGATACATGTGAAATTAAGGCTTTAGGGAATTGAATGAAGAGGATTCAATTTATTGGTCTGAGGATATCTGAATGGGCCAAATATTGAGGGGCTCTACTAGAGTAGTGGTTGTGAAGTGGGGAGTAAAGCAAAGATTAGTTATTTTAAGGAAAACAGAAGTTGATGGAACTGAACAATTACTTAAATTTAAAACACACTTGGTAATTTTAAAGACAGTATTTGTCGTAGATAAGAGAAACTAGCTGTAGTTGATGTCTTTGGTTTTCTTTGAAAAGCACCACTTTTTGCCATTCTTCCAGAAGAAGTACCTTTCACCCTCCCTTGAGAACCTTCTCCTCGACTCCAAACAAGTAGTTTTGGCAGAAGCTCTGCTGGACTTGCTTCCACATCCTGCCCTGGAGGTGGTCACACCACCTACACTTGTCCAATGGGGGGTTCTCAACTCCTAGCTAGTTTGATTTAAACGGTGAGTACATGACACAAGTTAGGCCTTCTCTCTCTGTTGTTGGAGTTGCAAGGATGGAACCTCAGAGCTGCTGGTGGCCATGGTTTCCTGGCAGAGATGAAACTTGGGAGAATAACCCACAAGCAGAGGGCAGTCAAGGTGAGATGCACCTGCATGTAACATTCACATGGAGAAAAAGAGAAAAGGAGACAGAGAGGGACTAAGAGAGACAGAGACAGTACTTTCAGAATTTGAAATTTTTAAAAAAGATTTATTTATTTAAAGAAAGAGCACATGTGAGCAAGGGGAGGGGCAAAGGGGGAAGGAGAGGGAGAATATGAAACAGACTCCCCATTAAGTGTGGAGCCCATGGAGGGTCTCGACCTCACGCCTCTGAGATCATGACCTAAGCTGAAAGCAAGAGTCAGACGCTTAACCCACTGAGCCACCCAGATGCTCCTACAGCACTTGAACTTTTGATTGTGGCCCCAAAGTCTGTAAAACTGTCTCAATTTCTGCATTTCTTCCTCAATTCAGTGAATTGCCTTGTATATGCCCAATGACCTCTGTTGTTTTTGTAAGATACTTTGAGTTGTGCTTCTGTCACTTATAACCAGAATTCTTACCAGGATACTTCCCAATAAGTTGAGAGAACATTATTAGAAAAACTAAAAACTTAAGTTTTGATTATTAATTGGAAGTGATTCATCTGTAAGTACGTCAGTCTGACTTGAAACTTATAAACAGTTTATGTTTAGGGCAGTGCTTATAAGGAAATAGACAAAGTAAAGGCCTTGACTTTATCACTCCACTCTATTATCAAAAATGTCTGGGAGTGGTGGTGGTGGTGGTGGTACAGAAAATGACTTCTAGAAGAAATATATCAGAAATAACTATTAAATATTTCATAAGATTTGGTAACTCCACAACTAAAAGTACTGTTTTGGTTAAGGTTATTTCTATTGAGCTGTGTTATGCTCCAGAAACTTATTTAAATATTGCAAACATTACACAGAGCCTCTAATGAGAAATGGTTGGGTCAGGAACCAGGCTAGTGCGGAGCCAGGAACTGTCCACAGGCCTGACTAGTGGAATGGTGGTGATTAAAGTATTATTCTATCGATTTCCTGTGCTTGGAGATTTAAATAAGTCTTTATTTTCTAAAGGACTTTAATAAAGATAAAAGCATTGTTTATGACAAGTAGTCATACATTGTAGGTTGCTATAAGAATATTGAAGCTGAGTGATGTTAATTTAAAGTCTGGTAATGCATAAGAAGTTGCAATGTGAACTGAGTGATAGCAAAGCCTTTAGGATTTGATTTTGATCAGTGAATATACAGTAGGAACATGACTTAAATCTTGGTAACAAATTTCAGAATGATACAATACAATCTAAAACATTGTCATCTTTTGGCTACTTGAAGCAGTTTATAATTTCTTGATCATTTTAGTCCCATTTTATTTTGAAAGTTTTTATGGGCCCTAACCTATTATTTTCCCCAATCAATTTTATATCTTTGAAGTTCATGAGCTAAAAGTGGTGATGAAAGATGTTTTTTAGGGCACCTGGGTGGCTCAGCTGGTAAAGCAACTGCCTTTGGCTCAGGTCATGATCCTGATATCTCAGGATCAAGCCCTACATGGGGGTGGGTGGGCTCCCAGATCAGTGGGAGAGTCTGCTTCTCCCTATGACCCTCCCTGTCTCATGCCTTTTCTCTCTCTTATTCTGTCTCTCTCAAATAAAAAAATAAAATCTTAAAAAAAAAGAAAGATGTTTTCTGGAGGCAAGGATTCTATTAAATTATGGTACTGCCCATCTATGGATGATATAAGAAGAATTACTTTAAGTGAATCGATAAGTAAATATTTTAAGTTATTCTCAGTTTCAATTTCTTTTTTTATAAAAAAATTTTTCATTTATTTATTTATTTGGCAAAGAGAGAGAGAGAGAGAGAGAGAGTGAGCACATGCTAGAGAGCACAAGCTCTGAGTAGGGATCCCAATGTGGGGCTCCATCCCAGGACCCTAGGATCATGCCCGGAGCTGAAGGAAAACACTTAACTGACTGATCACCCAGGTACCCCTATTCTCAGCTGCAATTTCAATTTTGGTAAACAGTAATGGATATAACCTAATTAAACAACAGCTATTTGGAGTTCTCAATAATTTTTAAGGGCATAAAGGGGTCCTAAAACCAGTAGGCATGAGAACTATTGCTGCTTTACAAAGAATTAATGTAGTCTTACTTATAAATATGGAAAAGTATTGAGTTAAGCACATTGACCAATCGATGACAATTTTCATGATCAAGTCCGGGAAGGTCCAAGAATGGTCTTGGTAGTGAAAGGAGTAATGCTTTATTGAACTGTATGAGAAAGCTCTCACTCCTCAGCAGTCACCAATTTGAAGCATGCCTATTTTATATTACATGAACTATATGACATTTAAAAGAATCTCTGCCCTTCCACCCAAGTTGTTATATTCAGTGTTGGAATATCCACTGGGAAGAATTCTAGTGTGATAATTATAGCTGACACATGGACTAGTCTAAGCAGCATCAACTGCTGTATTGCCTTGATCACCTAAAGAATTAAAATAGATAATAGCCTGAAACTGGCAAATAACTGTATTTAACTTAGATTTTAAACATGAGAAAAATGCCTGTCATATCTATATCCCAATAGAAATGTGGTGTTTATGGCTTTCATCTGCACAAGAAATTCATCTGGAACCAATTATCTGGAAATGCTCAGGAAGAATATATACAGGAAAACAAACTAAATTTCTTCATATGCCTCTCAAGATAATTGGTTTATGGCAGAAAATGCTTGAGAGATCATATTCACACAGATCACCCAGTGGAATGAAATATTTCTCTAATTCATTACAAATCAGTCGTGCTCTGAAAACGGATCATTGGTCAGAAGAGTGTCTGCAGGGGAGAGGGTAACTGAGCCTAGTGGCCTCAGTGGCCTTCTCCTTGTGAAGCTGGGTCTTGCATCCCATCAGACACATGTTAATGTACACCCGTGTTACGTCTTTGTGTGATGTTGCAAGCACCTCCCTCTGATTAATGTCAGTTTTCCTGAGCCTTAAAATTATTTTGGATAGTCAAGCAGACAGTTTACAAAATAATGGGGTCAAAGTATCAAGGTCATGAAAAACAAAAGCTGAAGAACTGTTCCAGATGAAGGAGACCAAGGAGACATGACAACCAAATGTAATGTTTGGTCTTGAATTGGATCCTGGGTCAGTAAAAGGGTCATTATTGTGGCAGTTAGCAAAATTTGAATAACGTTTATAAATTAGAACTATGTTAACTAATTAGTACTGTATTAATATTAATTTCCTTGTTTGGGTAATTGTGCCGTGGGAGTCTGGGTGAAGGGAATATGGAAATTATTTATATAATTTTTGTAACTTGCTTGTAAGTTTGAAATTATTTAACTTTTAAAATATGATATTTTAGATAAAAAACATTACAACTATGGAGACATTTACTAAAGAATCTATATCTTAGTTTGTGTAGTTATTGAGAATGCAGACTGGGACAACAGCCTTCTTGGGTTTGAATCTCTATTTTATTACCTGCTAACTGTGTAACTTCCAAACGAATCAATCTCTAAATGCTTCTATTTCCTTATCTGTAAGATGGAGACAATAATACTTCTTACTTTGTAGTATGGTTGTGAATATTGATTGAACTAAGGTCCTTAGAGTTCTGAGAAAATTGCCCGATTCAATACATATTTGTTAGAATCCTGAAACCTCTTTGTGTAGTGACAATTGTCATATAGGGAATACTAGAATATAATATGATATTGTAATACTATCTCCAGATGAGAAACTGTATATCTCTTTGCTATACAGGAGCTTAGACAAATTCATTGAGGAAGAAGCAGATAGGTTTAATGTTGAAATGTTTGACGTTGCAACACAGGAGCCTGACAAAGGTGAAGAGGTCAGGAGGTCAGGGGAAACCATTAATGTGGCTTTTCTAAGAGGTTTGAATTTTTGGCAAGGCAACTCACTATTAGCTCAAGACAGAATATATTTCTGAGAAATATTGTCGTATACAAGACATGAACTCTCATTTAGCATGTAGGCCCAAGAAAAGTTTGAGTTTTGTTTCCCGAAAATCTTATTTTTTGCATATGCATCTGCTTTGATCTGTCTTAGTGCAGCACACAGAGGGGAGAATGTGGTTAAGATTAGCATTAGAAACCTCAACATTCCAATGCAGCAAGGCCTGCAGGAATGGGGAAAGAGTCATGGAAGCCATTAGCTGTGGGAGGATATGCTGTGGGAAAACCGGACCTGGGATCATAAAATACAGTTGGACTGGCACAGGGTAGTTTGATGAATACAATTTCTACCCTGTGGCTTTGCTATTAAGACCAGCTGTGGTGCATTGGACTCACCAAGTTTTATACTCCCAAATTTTGCTCATTCTGTGAACCTAGCACTTCTATGAAAAGCTTTGAAATTAAACATTAGGCTATGAAATTAACGTAATGAATGTCTGACTGTAACAAAAATATAAGAGTTAGGTGATTGAAACTGAAAAAAGGGTCTAGATAATTTACCTGGCTCATTCCTTTACTCTCAGTGTTAAAATCTTCACCTATTCTCCAAAGACAGATGGCACTCTCATCACCATGTCAGCCAAGGTCCAGCCAGGAAGTAGGACTCACTAAATATTTTAAACAAAGGAGAAACCTCAGGAGGGAGAGAAGGACATGGAAGTTGGTGTTAGTAGAACCCGGAATTAAGGGCTATCTCTTGTGACTAAAGACACAGGACCATTAAGGTAGGGGGTGTCTGGCAGGGAGCTAGAGCCATGTAAAATGCTGTCTGAGGAATAGAAAAAGAAGGAGAAATTCTCTATTTTTCCCCCTCCTCCCAACCTTAGTCATCTACCGGTGCTTCTGAGGGGCCAACATGTCAGAAAGCCAGTTAGCAAGGGAGCCTGGGAAATGTAGTTTGCAAGAACAGGGTGCAGTTGCATCTCTGTGCAGACAGAAAAAGCCCTCCATGATGCCTCTGACCATGCCTGAAACAGAGAATGGAAGTTGAGTCCCTGTTCTGGCATAGGCACTGTGCTAGGAGAGACTTGCCCACAAAGGTGTTGTGCCTTTAAATTTTCAGAGCCATTCTGTGAACTGGTTACTTTAATCTCAACTTTATAGATGAAGAAACAGTGTCCTAAGGAGGTTCAGGTCTATGTGGGGTTACAGAGCCAGAAAGGAAAGGAGGCCACCTAGTTCTAAACATACTCATTTTCCTTTCCTCTGTATCTGGTCAGCATTTCAAAGCTCATTTTCTATCGTGCTGGACTGTAGAGTTTAAAACACAGGAACTAAAAGCAACAACAGAATTCACCCAGCTTAACTTTCAAGACGAGAAAGCTGAGGTATGGAAACATTTGCTTAAAGTCACATATCTAGTGCAAGAATGGGACTAATAATGTAAGATTTCCTTAAGAAGCTGAGTAATTCCATCAATATTTAACTTGGATGTCATCTGGTGCTCTTGCTTTCACACAAAGTCACTGAGAAATCCTGGAGGGGATGGGTTGAAGAGCTCAGGTAGAAGGAATTTGTCTTGAAAAGGAAGTGTCTGCCTGTTGTACATGCTTGGTCATCTTTACTTCCTCTGACATAGGGGACTAGACAGTCTGCTAGGATTGCAAGGTGAAGGGATAATGTGGGACCATGAGAAGGGGGTTCTACATATTTGACCATCTGGCGAAGGAGTGGAAAGTGAATCCCACTAGGAGTGAATACAGTGACTGTAATATATAATGGAGAGTTGAAGACCCACTCACACCTGCTGAGGTTAAAGGGATCAATGTGAGACGTTGGCAGTGAACATGCCTATAAACTTCCTTTGGTAGTGCCTCTGGTCTAGAGAAGAAATAAGAAAGTGAGTGCTTAAACTGAATCAGCCTTGCAGAATGGTCTGGCCAATGAAGCACATTGATTAGAGAGTTTTCCTTAATGAGTGCTTTCCTAACAAAGGCTAGGGAAGCCATTGGACTCAGAGAAGAGTAGCATCAAAAGAAAGGGTCTCCTTGGGGTTAAAATTTAGATTTAGTGATAGAAAGATATCAGAAGAAGTCAATGGATAGAAGGATAAGTTCAGAGAATCTGATTTCTAAGGTTAAAGTTTTAGGACTGTGTGGTCCAGTACAGTAGTCACTAGTTATATGCAGCTCCTCCAAACTGAGATGTAAGCACAAGTGAGAAGTGCTGTTAATGTACAATACGGACTGATTGTGAAAACTTAGTAGGAAAAAAAGATTGCAAAATATCTCAGTATTTTAAAATATTTATCCCATGTTGAAATAATAATATTTGGGACATTTTTCAAATAAATTTATTATTAAAGTTAATGTCATCTGTTACATCTTACTTTTACATCTTACTAAAACAGGTAAAATTACAAATGCAGCTTGCATTTCTTTTCAAGCGAATGGCCCTATTAAAGCTATTGTATGGTCAGGTTTAAGACAGAGCTTTTCAAAAATGAGGTCTTACATCAGTTAATGGGAATGTGGGGCATAATAAACCAATATATTGAAATAAGTAGAAAAATTATCACAGTATAAAAAATAAAGGGTAAACAACATTTTAATGTGTATTCAGAGAAATGATCACTGGGGGATGGACAAAATGGGTGAAGCAGAATGGGGGAAAAAAGAATGATGATTATTGCTTAGTATTAGTGGAGTGATTTTCCTAGCTTTCTGCCGAAGTCTTGATATCAATCTCAGTTCTAGGTAGATTAATGCACAGATTAGGAAATGCACTCAACAATATTCTCAGTCTATTTGTATTAAGTTAATCTTAGCCTCACAATCACGAGTTTGCAGCATGGACATAATTACTTGTCAGCTGTCAAATAGTATTGAATAAACAGATTGAATGTGTGCAGAAATTCAGAGAGATTCCTCACTTAAACTACTTCTAGTACTATTAACAAGCATTGCCCACTCAAAGTAGAAATTGGGAGGTAAATGCAACCATTCTTTAGTTGCATTTAAATTTAAATTTTAAAGAATTTGAATGTGGTTTAAAAATAAGACCCTTTCATGTATGGTAAAATGATCTTTGACAAGGGTGGCAAGACTACACAATGAGGAAGGATCAGACTCTTCAACAAATGGTGCTGGGCAAACTGCATATCCACATGTAAAAAAATAAAGTAAGACCCTTACCTTATTCCATGTACAAATATTAAGTCAAAATAGACCTAGATTAAAGACCTAAATGTAAGACCTCAAACTACAAAACTCCCAGAAGAAAACATACAAGTGCTCTATTATATTGGATTTTACAGTAGTTTCTTAGATATGACAACAAAAGCAACTGGCAACAAAAGTAAAAATAGATAAATGGAACTACATCAAACTTAAAAACTTGTGCACATCAAAAGAAACAATTGACAGAGTAAAAGCCATCTAATGGAATGAGAAAAAAATATTTGTAAATCTTATGTGTGATTAAGGATTAATATTCAGAAAAGATAAAGAACTTCAATGAGCAAAGGATTTGAAGAAACATTTCTCTGAAGAAAACATACCAATGGTCAACAAGGCAAGAAAAGATGCTCGAAATCACTAATTATTAGGGATACGCAAAACATGATGAGTTATTCTCTCATACCTATCAAGATGGCTAGCAAAAAGGCCAAAAAAAAAAAAAAAAACCACCCAAAATAAAAATAAACCAAACAGAAAAACCACCAGAAAATAGCAAGTCTTGGCAAAGATGTGAAGAAATTGGAACATTGTGCAGTGTTGGTTGAAATATAAAATGGTGCAGCCCTATGGAAAATAGTATGGAAATTCCTCAAAAAATTAAAAATACAATTATCCCGTGATCCAGCATTCCCATTTCTGGGTATGTACCAGAAAGAATTGAAAGCAGGATCTCAAGAGTTATTTGCATACCCATATTTTTTTTTTTTTAATTTTTTTTTTTTAAGATTTTATTTATTTATTTGCCAGAGAGAGAGAGAGAGAGCACAGGCAGACAGAATGGCAGGCAGAGGCAGAGGGAGAAGCAGGCTCCCCGATGAGCAAGGAGCCTGATGTGGGACTCGATCCCAGGACTCTGGGATCATGACCTGAGCCGAAGGCAGCTGCTTAACCAACTGAGCCACCCAGGCGTCCCTGCATACCCATATTTAATGGAGCATTAATCACAATAGTCAAGAAGTGGAAACAACCTAGGTGTCCATCAACAGATGAATGGATAAACAAAATGCATTATATACATGCAATGGAATATTATTCAGCCTTGAAAAAGAAGGATATCCTGTCACATGTTACAACACCAATGACCTTTGAGAATGTTATATACCAAGTGAAATAAGTGAGTCACCAAAAGACAAATATTATATGATTCCACTTACATGAGGTACCTAAAGTAATCAAACTCCTAGACATAGAAGGTAGAATGATTTGTCAAGAGTGAAGAGGAGGAGGAAATGGAGAGTTGTTGTTTAATGGGTATGAATTTCAATTTTGCAAGATGGAAAAGCTATAGGAATCTGTTGTACAATGATATGAATACAGTTAACACTGCTGAACTGTCCACTTAAAAATGGTTGAAATGATAAATTTTGCTTAGTGGCCTTTTTTTTTAACCATAATTAAAAAAAAAACTTGGTTATATGGTATCAATTTCTCTAATGAGTGAAAAAAATGATGAAGTGTTGGGAAAGCATAGAACTTTGAGCAACTGACCCGTTAACACAGTAATTCCATCTTTGTAAGAAATCCTGGTAGTTTTTTAAAATGATTCTCAACATTAAAACATGTAATTTTAATACTTAAGTGCAGGTTATTCGAGGTAGTATTTGAGAAAGCCACTTGAAATTGTTATGAGCAGTATAAGTGTCATTACAAAGTGTTTATAACTTATTCCATAGATCAAAAATAAATGTATTTTCCCCTTCAACAACCGGTGAAATTTCTTATAGTTTCTGTCCAGCATGTTTCTCCTTAAAGCACTCAAAAATCATACACCCAGGGATTTCATTTAATTGTGTTCAAAAAGTTCCATGTTTCTTTCAATACCGAATCTATACCAAGAGATGCAGTGCTCATTACCAACAGTCTCTGCGAATGAAGATGTGTATTGCTGGATATGCAGGTACAAATAGTTTCATTTATACAACATGTAGTTGAAATGTGTCAGCATTGATCTAAATAAACTTTGCTGATCTATATCTGGCTTGCAGAATATTCATTATGTACTAAAACTTACATCTTCATCAATAGATTTTCAGTGATAAACAGAACAAGTAAGGACCTAGTACTTTCCCCTCATACACATGTCACACATACTAGGACCCCTAATTCATGCACTACATATTAATGACATTTGTAGAAACATAAAGCAAAATACTGGTTAGCACACAAACATAACAGTAATTGTTCTTATGCATTATACATTGATGATAATGTGCAAAATATGCTGATGTATCTTGTGTGCAGGTCTTTTGGTCTTCTTTCCAATACTCTCTCTCTCTCTCTCAAATTGACTTTGCTAATAGTCTTATAAACTTCTCAGCAATAGTAGGTTTATACTTGTTTGTGCTATGAGGCGTATGATTCTGAATGTTGTCTCTGTTGTTTTAGTTTCTTCTCTGCCTCTGGCAAGCAAATTCATCTATTCTTTACTGGAAACCATTATTTGTTCCTCATTCTAGAAAAACTCAATTGACTTAGCAAAGAGGTCACTGTGCTTTTTTTGAAAGCAATGTAAAAGCTTTTATGGTTTTATAACTTTATTTGAGGTACTTTCAAGAGGAAATGCACTGAAACTAATTGCTCTCCAGTTCAATAAAATTGAATTTTCAGATATTCATTACTATGTAGGGTATTCTTATTTTGTCCTTTTAATTTAGGTGAAATGATTACACTTGCAGATTCACTTGTCTTTCACACAGAGGTTCATGTCAGATGTTATCCTGGAGTTTGGTTTATTGTAAGTAACCTTCCTGGTTGTGGAAATTTGTTCATTATTTTTGTCACCTTTCTGACTTAATAAACAACTTCCCAGTCATTGAGGCATTTTTTTTTCTGAATTTGAGGTATGTTACAGCATAATGACAACTGCAAACAAAAACAGATAAATTCTAAAAAAAAAAATATATTAGCTGAGAAGACTTTAAACTTGAATGTTGATACAACATACTGACTGTTTCCATACTGCTTAGGTGTGCCCGGTTAGCCTGTGTTGATTATTAAAAACAATAGAATTTCTGGCACTTCTGATTCTTTAGCTCTCAAGTCTTTTCTTTCTGAAGGGCCTCCCCAACAATACTGTATTTACTCTCTTCTTCACATATCTCAAACCCTAACCCTCATCTTTCTCTATCACATTATTTTATTATCACATGTTTATTTATTACATCATTTATCACATATATATACTATATTTATCATTTATATATTTTATATTCTCATGCCCTGTACTCAGAAGTAAATTTATTTGTTATTATTTGCATATAGATGATCTGCCCCACTAAAAAGGAGTCTCCAAGAGAATAAGAGCATTGATTATTCTGGAGAAAACAAAAACAAGAAAAACCCAACCTGTTCAGATTTGTAAGAAACCCTAGACCTACTCAACTTCTTGACCAAGAAGACTCATGCTTCTGAGGAGTTCTCAGCTAAACACTTGACCTGATCCTTATATAATCAGAAAAGAACAGATGATTACACAAACACCTGCATGTTTTAATCCAAGACACCTTGGTAATAATAAAGGACAAGTTCTTGTAATATGTTGAAGAGCATGGGCCAACTCTGACTAAAATAATTTCTACACTAATGTTGAGGTCATACCATAGGCTTCATACTGTTACCCCTCCTGGAAGAGAATATTCTCTGGATTTAGCATTTTATGGTTACTGCTGCATCCCCACTATGTGCAACAGTGATTGATGCAGAGTAAGAACTCAGGAAAATAAATATTTGCTGAGTAGATGAATATTACATTTGACTACTTGGTATTATGTTGCTTTTTTTCCCTTTCTTGTTATAATAATTTATAATTATTTATTTCTCCCTAAGATCATGTCACATGAAAACAAGATCTTGTCTGTCTTGTTCACTACTATATCTTCATGCCTACAACAGTGCCTGGCAATTCCTTGGTGCATTATGAATATATATGGAATAAGGGAATGAGATTTCTGAAATGAAAGTCAACAAAATAATTTCATTGTCTTTTGCTTTAAATCACCACATGTTTGCTGACATCATTGATGATCATCAAAGGTCTTCTAGGCCACATTTTGAGAAACTGATTAGGTTATACTTATGAGAGTAAGTTTCTGAAATATAGGAAAAGATTATCAGGAAAGAGCTTAGAGATATACTAAAATGTGTGCTCAAGGTGAACATTGACATGACCCAAAATGCCAATAATGGAGAGGAACAATCTGAATCAAGTGAAAGAGTCTTCAGAGTCTGTGGATGTATATGAAAATTGGGAAATGGCAGAAATAAGAGTGGAAAAAAATTGGTTTAACTGGACAGACAGGAAGTATGATGCTGTGGGGAGAACATCAGTGGGCGTTCAACTCCCACTCCACTTCAAAAATGAGGTCAGTTATTAAATCTGCTTGAAACTTACTTTCAAGGAGTATTATTGGAGACAAAAATGGGATGAAGTGAGATTTATGGGAAACAACATAATGTCCTCAGTCAATGCCTATCACATTATTATCTGTTCATAGTAAGAGAACACACAAATACAGGCGCATCCTACCGTTTTAAACAAGGGTGAAAGAATAATGATCTGAAAGTGTTGGGGGTAATTTGGGAGTGTTATGATCCTTGGAGTATAAGGAGAAGAAAAACAGCTTACACTCAGAGAGAAAAGAAGATCATGAACGTGTAGTGGAGGGATTATTCGATGAAGAGACAAAGTGTAGAGTAAAACGTGTCAATAGGAAATGAAATGGAAGTGCCATTGGATTCACTGGCATTGGTTTTTTTTAAATGGGGTCAATAGAAGATAGAGAAAGAAAGGGATTGAGCTGGATCTGGGTAGAGCTTCGTCAGTTCAGAGCAGCTGTCTTGGCAGAGACTGAACCACAGAATGTAGGAAGCAACACATAAGAGTAGACAGTGGAAATGTGGGTTGCACCAAGATTCCATTCGAACTTAGGAATACAGCTACTTTTACTTCCACAGAGTTTTAACTCTGTTATATGTGAGGGGCTGAGAGCTGTATTTGGTTAATCTAGCTTTGGATTTCAGATCCTGGCCTTCACTGTCTTCCAAGGAGCAGGACTGAGGGAGATCCCTGGGTTTTTAGAGGGGTCCCAAAGAAAGTGCCATGAGTATGAAGATGAATCCTTTGCATTTTAGTTCTTTAGGTTATAGCAAAGTGGGAGTTAGTCAATGCTATCTGGTATAAAGTAAGCAGCATGATAAAGTTGAAAATTCATGAGTGGGTTGGGTTTGAGTCTCAGCTCATTCAATGGTGTAAATTTGAGCAAGTAATTAAGCCTTCCAGAGATTCTCTTCTTGATTGCAAAGTGAGGGTGATAAACAACTACTTTCCTAGGTATTAGTGAGTGCTAAAAAAGAGAACATGAGTGTGCTGCCTGTTACGTTGGAGATGGTGAATAAAGGTTCATTCTTTTCCTGTGCATTTACAAGTTGTGTCTCACAATTTTGAAAAATGATTCATCTTACTTACTCTTTGAATAGTCAACAAATGTGTATTGAGCATCTGCTACGTGTAGGCACTGTGGGGTTGCTGAAGTATTATGCGAGAAGGGTAAACATTACCACTGCCTCACACAGTTTATAGACCAGTATATATTCTGGCGTAGATTGTTTCTACTTAAATTATTGGACGATAGTGTAAGCTTAACTCCTGTGCACCCATGCCTGTATTTTATTTTATTCTTCTCAGTGCTAATTTGCAATATAATCTGACCTCTAATGAAAGGGGCTTTACTTCAATGGTAATATGTATTTCCAGAGCAGTGAGGAAAGTTAGCCCTCCATCTGTCACCTCTTCTTGGTACCATTACTGTTTTACTCTTTACACTAAGCCATTTATAATTGGAAGAAAATATTCATAATGATCATTTTAATCAGATAAATAAAATCAGCTTTTACACAGTCGTATTTCTTAGAAACGATATACTACCTTGTGACACATGAAACACTGTTGTCAGGATTGCGAATCAGAGTTTTATAGTCAAAAGTATGAGGAACCATATCTATCAGCCTTTATGTTTCCTTCTCTTCCTCTAAGAGAGGGAAATAAAAGGATTTTTTTCCCCCATATAAACTTTACTCCTGGGTACAATGACAAGGAAAAATGCATGCAAAGTTCTATTCTAATCACCTTGTATTATTTTATTGTGAAGGCAGAAGACAATGTACACACCAAGATGAATTCAATATCTTTATACATCTAAACTGAAAATTGTAAGGCAAATATACATTCCCATGCAAAGTGATCTTTAATCACTGAAGAGTGCATTACCAGAGGATGTCAGATCTCTCAGAATATACACTCTGTTATGGATCACGTCACAGCTTTACACAAAACACTTATTCAGCATAAACCAGCCTTTCAGAAGCTGCCACTGCCCTTCCCCCTCCATTTCCACTTTTCATGCTCCCTTCCTCCCTTGGGAAGATGCTTGCTTGTTTCATTTGCTCTCAGCACCAGCGTTGCCATGGAAACTCGCCTCCTTTTCTTCCCCCTCCCCAGTTACTAAGTACAGCTTCTGGACTCAGTGCCAAGACCTCCTCTGTACAACCTCAATATTCTTTCAATGTTTAGACAAATCTGGTGGAAAATGTTGTTTACATTTTTTCCACAGTGCTATAGCTGCATGTTTTATGCAATTCATTTCCCATGGATCTACCCATGTTCTTAAAGAGATCCCTTTTCTCTCCTTTCCACAATAGCTTTAAAAAAATGTAACATTATTTGGCCTGATTTTTAACAAAAAATATTTAACAAAAAAATTAAAAAAAAATCCTTGTAGTCAGTTTCATGAAATTCTAAATTTAATATTATGTGTACATTATTTCCATACTTTGGGAGACAATTTCTGTTTTGCAAAAAAGGTAGCATTAATGCCTGTTTAAAAAAATCTTAAGCAGTTATTTAAGTTTGCTGTCATATCTGAGAAGTCCACTGAAGTGTATCTGTGGACTTTAGGTCATCCCAACTATTTTAAGTCAGATGTTTAAATAATATATTGACATTCCTCATTATGTGTATTTATTCTTAGATGCCTTGGTACCTTTTCTAAAGACTTGTAAAATATTGTGTATGGTTTAATTAGTCATTCTTACACTCATTCATTCTGACACAAAACATTTTGTTGGTGAAATGACTTTCTGTTCCTGCCCCCACCTTTAAAATGTCAATTTTGCATATAAATTTCTCAAACATTAAAATACAGGCTCAATGAAATATTTATTTACTTAACATTTTTTACTATAAATAAATCTTATAAACCATACTGGTCATTCCACTATGCTGTACTGCCATTTCTTTATTATAAACATTTATATTTAAACATTTTAAAAAATGTCTTCCAACTACTTGGAAAAAATCCCTCTGATAAACAGAAGAGGGAGCAATATTTCCTCCTTTTTGACACAGAATGCAGTATTGTTTTTAAATTCTTAGTTCACCTTTTTTTTTTTTTTTTCCCTAAATGTAAAGCCCCTCAGTCATAATCTCTCCTGTGGATTTTCTTTTCCCTCCTTTCTATTTTCCTTTTTTTTTTTTTTTTAAATAGGGGGAGGGGTGGTCTAGTGGTGGCGGGAATAGGACCACCCATTTCGATCAAGGAAACAAAGACTAAATTCTTTCTGGTTTGCTACTTTCTCTTAGGATATAGTCAAATATTAGAAATCTTTGTCTTCTACTGTATATTTTTACTTGCAACAATACTTTAAAAAAAAATATCTACTGCACCACTTTACAAAGAAGTCTCGCCATTGTGTAGTCAACTGGAGTGAATGTGTGCATTCTCCAGGGCCTGCCCTGTGAGAGACTGTCTCCCTGTTGTTCTCACTCCGAGCTGAGTAGGAGCCATCCACATCTGAATAACAGAGTCTTTTCTGCCTGGTGCAATCCTGGATTGTTACAGTCTAGAGGCCAGCCATGCTGTCACCGGCACAAATTGATTTAACCATCAATTGCTGTGGTCATTAAAGCTGCTAAAAGTCCTCGCCAAACTGATGAATTGCAACTGAATGTGAAATGAGTCTCTAAGTCCGTTTCCCACCATCTCATATCAAAGGCTATTGTATCCCTGCAAAGTAAAGGGTCGGAGGTTCAGGCTGGAGTTCAACAATGGGCTCTGTCAGAGGATAGAGCTCCATTCACTCGGCACTCCCAATTACAGTTTGCTTTCCATACCTTATTGTATAAAATTTGCATCCAACTAATACATTGAATTATTGGCATACTTTGGGTGTCAAAGGAGTCATTGAATGGTTTGTCCCTGAAATACGTGGAATTCTAAGCATCTGCTGGCTTCTGGGTGGTGACAATGAAATGATCCCCTGGTTTTTCACTGCTTGCAAAAGGACTAATTTTCTCTCAGCTCAGATTTAAAGCTTCTAAACACTATGCACAACTTGGTTCACATTCACAGCCATGAACTCATTTCTGGAGTTTTTTGAGGGGAGCCGTAGGGGAGGAATGGTACTATTCCTGCCTAACAATAATGTAATTAAATTTTTAAAATGATTCACTATAATCTCTTTAGGGCTGAAATAACTGGGCAAAACTGGAATTACAATTTGATGGTTGTGTTTTCTACCTGAAGAAAAATGGGGGGTAAAATAATAGTGGGGCAAAATTAAAATCACATTGAGGTACAGATTTCAGTGCCCAGAGAACTTTTGTTAGTTCTTCTAGGACAAAAATAGAGGTTACAATTTAATTTTTCATGGTGAAGCCAGTCAAAGAGCCATGAATCAGTTGGTCAATGAGCATGTCTCTGTTGCTACTAATGATTAGTTTTTTTAAGTTGATAATTAAATCTGTGGAGATAAATTATCATAGAAGATTAAATTCTTTAAGCTTTGATATTGCAATATTAATAGGGAATTTCAGGAGAAGATTTCAAGTTTTATAGCAGCATTAATATGTTTCTGTTGATATGATTCTTCTTCTGTCAGATAATCATTTGAATAGTACTTTCATTTTTGTCTTAATTATGTCAAAATTTTTATTTATGTATACACTTGCTATTTGCACAAAGCTGTTTGTACAAGCTCATTTGAAGTTTTAAAAAAATATATATATAAACTAAATATATCTTTATCTATACATCTATATATATTTAGGTTAATATTTAAGGGCTACCTACAGTCCTTATTTTTAATTCCAGTCTTTAGTTGTCTGTTCTTTCTCCTTTCCTGGTCCCAAACTTCACAGTAGTGTGACTTCAGCATCTAATGTTTGCCAAGATGCGTAGAGGAAACTCTACAGGGAAAACAAGACTTGGAGATCAAAGGGAAAAAGCCCCATTTAAACTCCTGCAACCCCACACATTCTACTTATTTTCTTTCCGTAGCTCATCTTGCCACGAAATGCTACCAACAGGGCTGAGAAGAACAGATGTGGAAACCAAAATAAATCTGACTTAATATTGTAATGGGGGTTACATGAATACAAAGTATAGAAGAAAATAAGCAAAACCTGTAAGACTACAGTGCCATAGAGGAGAGAGAGGAAGAAGGGAAGTTTTGCTTAGAGATTCAGTGCATAGGTCAGGGGTTCAGACCATTCAGATGTATTAATAATGAGCTGGCAGACAGATCCAGGTTTGTGTTTCCCTAGACTCTATTTACCATAGACTTTGAGTCTCCAGTAACTTTGTGTGGAAATCCATCAGGAAGAACTGTTACATTTTGCCCAAGGTTCCAAATGACCCTTGAAAAGGTCATTGGATTCTTGTCTTTAAAAGATCTATTGTTCAAAAAAAGGGGCGGGGGGACTCACAAGCTCCCTTGGCAAAAAAGAAAAAAATCTGACTCCAAATTGCTTAAGCATTGTAAACCAAATGGAATGTCTATGTTTTATGACCCAAGGTACTATAGTACATTTTAGATGAAATTTAATGTGCAAATCAATTCTTTTTATAATCTTTAGTCACAGAACAGCATTAGAAATGTTATGCTTACTCACGAGATAAAAGCAAGATAACACAATCTCTCAAAATCTCTTAGAGATAATTTACTTCTGGTTGTTTATTCTGGACCAATCACTTAGAATTATTTTTAACACTAATGTACTGGTAAAATTTCTACATTTATTATGATTATTAATTTATACCCTGGTTTACTTAAAAGTTTGTAAGTCAGGTTGATAGGAGAAAGTTCTACTTAAGTGTTATATAAATACCATTATGTTGTCTAGTACCTGTAAAACTCTACACTGAAATATATATATATATTTATTGAAAATACTTAGTGTAATAGCACAGTACAAGAGCGTTAGAAGGCCTAAAATCAACTTAAAAATAAATTTAAATTTAATAATATTTTACTGGCATCTACATTTTAAAATAATTTAAGAAGAGGTTAATGTAAATTTTATCATTATTTCTTTCCACAGGAGAGCAGCAAGCCTGCCTACTTTGTGAACTCATATAGAGTGCATGTCATAAGCACTTGATAAATACGTATAGGGTGAACAAATAAAGTCCAAAAATATTTTTATAAGATAAGGAGGACAGAGATTTATGCCCATTTACAGCTGAGGAAATCAAGAGTCCAAACTTTGGTATTTCCTCTTGTCATGTGACTGAGACAACACAGATTACAACTTTTGGTCTTCTGTGTAATAGATTCATTTTTTATTATACTCTTTTTAGTATTTCTATAATAAATTAAGGTTGAAAACAGGATAGAGATGATCTTTAATCCTATCTTTTAAAAAGTGAACTCTGTTCATGACAGATATACATTCATTTTCAAATTAGAGCACATTGTGTCTCCCTTTATGCTTGGGTACATTTTCTCACAGAACCAGAACTCATAATTCTATTTTGTGTTATTTAAAATATTAATTTTGGGAGCACCTGGATGGCTCAGTTGATTAAGCATCTGCCTTAGGCTCAGGTCATGATCTCAGGGTCCTGGGGTGGAGTCCCGTATCGGGCTCCCAGCTTATTGGAACCTGGTTCTCCCTTTCTACTTGCCCCTCCCCATGCTTATGCACACTTTCTCTATCTCAAATAAATAAATAAAATCTTTAAAACAATAAATAAAATATTAATTTTCTAAATTTTGCCTTTTATAAAAATTCTAATTAAAGATAATTTCTTTGTTTCCTCTAGCCTAAGAATTTCAATTTTAAAATTGAATCTTCTTCCTACCACTTCTTTTTGAGAGCATAGTTATATAAATAATTATAATGAACAACTTGCTTTTGATGCCTGATAGTCTGAAGAAGTGGGAAGGTAACTCATGCATAAGAATTGTAAGACTTTTGTTTAAATAGTATTAAAAATTTCCAATGTTACTTAGGTATTATATGTAACAAATCTTTTAAAATTAATGATTACTTGGTGGGCACTTTCAGTTTGAAGGCTCGTGTCTTTACATCTGTGAATTTTTCTTCTATTATCTTTTTGTTTAATTTTCTTCTCTCTTTTTTCTTCATTTTCTCTATTTGAAAATCCTAATAATTGGATGTAGGGTGTTCTGAATGGATTCTCTAAGGCTCTGATCTTCTCTCTCAAATTTGTGTTCTTCTGTATGTATTTATTATGCATTTCTGCCTAGGAGTAAATTCTTGAGTGACCCTACTTTTAGTATAAAGAGGTATTATCCTGTTCCAAAACCTCTAATTAATTCCAGTTTTTAGCCCCACTTCTTCTCCATACTCTATACTAGCTAATTCTGAAGCTTTAGAAAAGTTAAATTTCTGCTGGAAAGATCTCCTTTCTCAGCTTTAGCCACTAAGTATGTTTTCAAGTCTTCAGGTTTCTCTGCCTTGCCTCATTTCCAAATACTCCATAATTTCCCTCTCTCTCCCACTTTAAATATACACATATTGTTTTAATGTGGAAATGGTCTCTCTCATACTTTCCTCATTTTTAGGCTTATCTTCAAATATATATTTTAAAAATTACTTTGCTCTAATTTTAGTAAGATTTCCGCATCTGCTATCTTGAACCAGCCTATTTACGATAAAAACATTGTTTATAGATCGACTGATTTCTGGGAATTTCTCCATTTTTATTTTATTTTACATTGTCTGTTATTATTACACAAGAAGTACAATTACACTGAAGAAAATTAGACAAGCAAAAGTTTAAAAAAAAAAAGACACAATTCCAGAAATCCCCACTGTGCATCTTTCTAGATCTATCTGTCCATCTATCCTGTTACCCTTCTGCCTACCTACTTACACACATACACAAGCATTTTTTAAACAAAATAGCAAAATGAGATTTTACAGTACATACATTTGGGTAACATATCTTTTCGATAAATTCCATCTTTCTGTTTTGGCAAATTTTCATTGCATCTCATGCCCAGACTACAGCCAGGAGCTTTTGAAGTTCATAAGCATTGGGAAGAAAGTGAGAACAATTTTAGTAGGTATAGGGGTTTCATTGAGGGGTCATGAAAATGTCCTAAAATTAGATTGTGGTTATGGTTACACAACTCTTTAAATATAGTAAAAAACACTGATTTATATACATCAGTGGATGAATTGTATACTATGTGAACTATATCTCAATAAAGCAGTTATACAAAAGTAAAGGTTCAAAATTTGGATTTGAAAAAAAAAAAAAGAATCTGTTGACCCTTATTTCAGTCCTCCTCAGTATTTCAGAATTGACACTATTAACATCAGTAGGGCTTTAGAGTTGGGACCAAGTGCTTCTTGTCTGAATGCACACTGAAGGTTGAATTCACATGATTTGCTGATGGATTCAGATCTGTGTTAGGAGAGATAAGAAAAGTTAAGGATTATACAAACTTTTTAGTTTGAACAACCGTAATAATGGGGCTGCTATTTACTGTGAGGAGGGACACTAAAGGAAGAGCCAGTTTATTGACGTGGGGAATGAAAGGTTGGGATTTCAGATGGTTTGAGTTTAAGATTCCTGTTAGATTTCCATGTGGAGGGGCTGAGAAGCCATTTATACTCATTTAGGGAGTGAACCGCACTAGAGAAAACAGATGTTCCAAGATCTGAGTCCAGAGGCACTCCACCTCCTTGATAACCAGAGGACCACAGAGAATTTAGGCACAAATGTGGATAGTTAGGTAGATGTGGTGGGGGAGTTTATTAAATCATTCTGAGTACTTTTGTTTCTTAGTGAAGTAAGAAGCATGGTCATCATCTGAGATTGATGATGGTAGAAACAGAGGAAGTTTTGAGAGAAGAGATGTAGGAAAGAGTCATCTAGAATAATGAGATGGTAGTGGGACTGGAGTGGTACAGCCAAAAGTTTTGTTGAATAAGAATTCAAGGTCATACATTTAACATGGGGCCATTCAGTGTGGTTGTATTGCTTATTCCAACAATGCTCAGCTGTGTGAGTAAAATTACAAAGAGAATAGGAAGTCAGATTTAACAGGAATGGGCTTTTGACAGATGAGAATGATGAAGGAAGGAAGGGGAAAGCAGATGGGAGAATTCAAAGAAGTGATTATTATGGAGAACCATGGAATTTGAGCTGGGTAAAGAAGCATTAGATGTCAAGGTAGCAACAGATAGTGAAAAGATAGTTCAGTAAATGGATTTTAGGTTCCAGTAGGTTGGAGAATTGTTGAAATATTCTGTTTATACAAGAGATGTGTTGCTTGCAATTGAATTTTGGAAGGGTTGCAGTTATTGATAATGAAATGATATGAGAGACATTACACATGTAAATTTTGAAATCACCATAAATTATGATGAGAATTAAATGAGAGAGAAAAAGTGAGCTGGGAGCTAATATCCTCAAGGCCTGTGTTAGAAGGACTTGTACCTCTGAGCATGACCATAACAAGAATGAATGAGTGCTGTAGTCTGACAGTATGGCATTCAGAACTGGGGATTTTTAGAAAGGAGAGAATGGAGATGGTCTGGAAGCTGCAGTGAGATATAAGGTTTGTGGGAGTGAAAAATCACCTTCTAAGAAATGACAAGAGAAGCAATGTTGTTATTCCAGTTGGAGCTAGAAAACATATGAAGGAGATGTTTAGGATGAAAGGAATATTGTGGGTAACTGACTAGAAGTGTCAGAGTATACAGTGGTTGAGTTTCAGCAGTTGGAACAGAGGTTGGGAGATGGGGTTGTATATGGAGTTCAGAGTTTTGGAACTGAGAGATGGCCTGGGAGTATTGGGGTTCCTTCTAGAATTTGATGTAAATAGAGATATACGGCATTGTAAGATTAGTTCTGAGAGTGCCAAGGCAGACAGTGGTAAGATTCTGTGTCCTAGGGAGGCAGGCCAGTGGTGGGTCTTGTTAGATGCATGTAAAACTTGAAGGTTTTTTTTTTTTTTTTTTTCATTTCCACCAATGGTGGTGTGAAGGCACAAGAAACATTTTCATGGAACACACTTTGTTTGGGAGCTCCCTCTTTAGTCCTTTTTAAGGAAAGGGGAGATTAGAATGCCAGTCCATAGAAGATGGAACACTGAGGCTCCCCTTTACTCATGGTCAAGGTAGAATGCTAGGAAAAGAATATATATATCTATATACCTATATAGATATGTATGTTTATAGATACATATCTATATATTTATATATATATAGAGAGAAAAAGTATAAAAAGGTAATTATATAAAAATTGGGCATAGGAAGATGCATTGTATTTGTTTCTATGATGTTGAATGCCACTGGAATTAAAAATACTCTTTGTCCTGTACCCCTGGGGTTAATAATACATTACATGTTAATTAAAAAAATACTCTTTGTGTGGGGGCATCTGAGTAGCTCAGATGGGTAAGCACCAGGCTCTTGATCACAGCTCAGATCTTATCTCCGGGTCATGGGTTCAAGCCCTGCAGTGGGCTCCACGTTGGGTGTGGAGCCTACTTAAAAAAAGGAAAAAAAAAAAAAAGAAATACTCTTTGAATAGCACTACTCAGTGGCAGGAGTATGGTTTAGGATCACTTTGTTGTGTACAATTTAATTCAATGTGTACAGAAATACCATGGGGCAGGTACTGATACTCCAGGTTCACAGTTTCTTTCCCACAGTACTGAAATTGAAAAAAACACTGAACATTGAAAATTTTTTCCTAATTCATATTTTTTAAGATTTATTTATTTGAGAGAGAGTGAAAAAGAGGGAGTGAGCATGGGGGCAGTTAAGGGAAGAAGGAGAGGGAGAAGGGTCTTAATCAGACTCTGAGCTGAGTGGAGAGTCTGCTGATGGGCTCGATCTCACAATCCTGAGATCACAACTTGAGTGGAAACCAAGAGTCTGGTGCTTAGCCAACTGTGCCACCCTCCCAACACATTCGGTAGCAAAATCTACCCAGCCCTGAATGGAATTAATAGCAAAGTGTTTGTAATCTTTATTTGATTTATTGTGAATAATCCTACACTTCTCTTCTGAAATAATAGTGTGATTATGGGGAACTGTTTAAGACCCTAGTTGGAATGGTCCATAATACATGGTACGTGTGCCCTAATAATGTCTTAAAATCTGGGAAAGTCTCAGTTTCAGAATATATTAGACAATAAGGGATTACAACCTGTACTCAAATTCTCCATGAATGAAAACATATGTTTAAAGATTTAACTAACCTGCCCAGGCTGAGTAGTATGTAGTAGAGACAGACCTAGCTCTGTGTGAATCCAGGGAACACTGAAATCAACTGTGGAATCTGCCTTAGCCAGTTGTCCTCATTAGGTGTAGACTTAAGGCTACCTGAAACTCATACTGTACAACCAGGGACCTCAATGCAGAGGAAAGAGAAATCCTATGAGAACTCATGTAGTCTTATCTTGCATATACTTGAATTTGGATGTACATGAATACAGGGTAACTGTCATTGTGATAGCCAAGAAGACTATTCAGAATCAGAAGGACAAAACTTTTTTTTAAAAAAGATTTTATTTATTTATTTGACAGATAGAGATCACAAGTAGGCAGAGAGGCAGGCAGAGAGAGGGGGGCGAAGCAGGCTCCCTGCTGAGCAGAAAGCCCGATGCGGGGCTCGATCCCAGGACCCTGGGATCATGACCTAAGATGAAGGCAGAGGCTTAACCCACTGAGCCATCCAGGTGCCCCACAAAACTATTTTTTAAATGTGAAGCAAGTAGCTCAGAAGCAGAATATCTCCAGTTAGAAGTTGACTCGTCTAGCCAGCACCTGCCTTCCCCAAAATTATCCAGCTAAATGGCTGTATGTGCAAAATGTATGAGTTTTTGATCAAAAGGAATTTATTTTCTAAAATCCACACTTTTCTACACCACAGCCACTGCTAATAATAGCTAACATTGACTGAATGCCCACAATCTTCCAAGCACTGTGGTGAGCATTTTATACGCATTATTTCACTTGATGTTTAAAACAACCATGTGAAGTAGGCAATATTTATTATCTTCCCTTAATGGATGAGGAAATCAGAGATTAGAGAGGCTTAGAAAATTGGTCAACGTCAATAGCTAGTGAATGGGCAAGACAGTCTTCAAACTTGTGCTGCCAGATTCAAGAACAGTCCGTTTATAACTATTAAGCATTCTGCTTTCATTTATAACCATTGAGCATCTGGTCAAGAAAACTTTAAACTTGAGTAAACTAATAACCAGTGAGTCAGTTGAATTGATAATCAAAGAGCTTACACCCCAGTGACCTCACTTCCCTCTTCCAAATCTCCAGGCTCCCACTGTTTTTATATATTTCTTTTGCCAAGCTTCATAACAAACTGTTTCAAAAAATTTTACAAATAGGTGCAGTGCCTCATTTTATAGAACTAAAAGAATTTGAAACTAGAGTCAGAGATAGTACATGATAAGAAATGTATGGACCAACCTCACTTTTGAACAGCTGTAAATATACTACATAAAACTCTAATATGACATAACTGTATAATGATATTTAATATATTATGATAATATTCTTTTTAAAAAGGTTTATTTATTTTAGAAAGAGAGAGCACACGAGCCGGGGGAGGGGCAGAAGGAGAGAGAGGATCTCGTGCAGACTTCCTGCTGAGTGTGGAGCCTGATGCAGAGCTTGATCTCTTGACCCTGAGATCATGACATGAGACGAAATCACGAGTTGGATGCTCAGCTGACTGAACCACCCAGGTACCCCTATTATAATAATATTCTAAATTTACACATCTAGCATTTTTTTCTAAATACACAAATCTAGAATTTTTTGAAATCAAACTGTTTCTATTCAACATTATACTGAAAATTTTAACTATGGCAATAAGATTTTTTAAAAAGTAAATAATAATAGCAATAATAAGAGCCAATCCTTTTTGCAAGCCCACTATGCATCATATCCTTTATACATACCTCATTTTATCCTTACAGTAATACTGAAAGTTTACTATTATTATTTCTCTGTTATAGCGGAGAACTAAGATTCAGGTAGTTACTGAATTTGCCTGTGGCTGCACAGCTCCTTGCCCCTTTCTGTTTCCAAGCCAAGTCTTTAAAACCTTAGAAAGAAAAGGTTTCAGTGCATGGTTTACCATTCTACTACATCCTAGAGGGTTTTAACTAGTGAAGTGTAGTCTTTATGATAAGACCAGGGTCAAAAGCTGTGAGTACAATGATTACTGACCTGTCTACAGGGTTTTCTTACTCACTTACTGCTTTCTTCCTTTTCTTCCTCTCCACTCCTTGGAGGATATCTTTTGGTAAAAGAGGAAAAGAGACACTGATTCTGTTAACTTAAATCATTCTGCTACGGAAGGGCTTTGCTAGTGGCAAGGGACATGTGTTTTTCTTGTAGGTGTTTACCTCTGAGGAAACTGAAAGATGTAAAGTCACCTTCTGTAGAATGGAAGACTGAGTGGATTCCTCTGGACTCTCTCCATGGAGTCTGAGAGGGGCATAGAGTCTGCTGAGGAGATGGTGAGAAGAGAAAAGGCTAGGGAGATCAAGGAAAGAAGGGACTTCTGAACGACCATCTTAAAGAGGCCTCTAAAATTGAGAGCTTACTCAATGGACAACGCAAGGAAATGTTTGACACAACCCCTGGGCTCTGAGGGTATGTGAGAAAGTAAGACTCATTTCTGATTAAGACTCATTTCTGAGTCATGGCCTGTTGTTGCCTGTCCTTTCTGATATGATGGACAGAATGAAGGGGTGCTACATCAGGGCAAAAGTGAAGATAGCCCTATTAGTCTGTCTCACTGCATTAACAACATGAGCAGAGGTTTGATAATAGCTTAGGTAAATACAGAAGAAAGTTTCACGTTTTTCCCCCTTTGGAAATATTTGAACGTAAATGGGAGGAAGAATGGATGTTAGAGGGTGGGGTGAGCAAGATGAATTGTTTGTTAGCCTGCAAAGGGTGTAAGTTAGTTACCGTAAAAGGAAGTCGAGTTTAATTTGTGAATGCTCAAGTGAAAATTGGATACTGAGAAATTTGGCACATGTAATTTCAGATGTTTCAAGAACCTACTGTTTTAAACATTAGTTCTTAAAAAAAATAATCTGGAAGCCACTCAAGAGTAACAGAAGCTTTCTCGGTGTAAAACAATTTTGACTGACCTAGAGTTAGGTCAGATTTCGTAGGTTAAGGGCATAACTCCAACAAATCTCCCTTTATTTCAGATGCCAGCTGCAAACTTTGGGGTTCTCAGGCCATCTGCACTTCTGACCAATTGACTGTAAATTTGGAGGTTTCCACTAACCCTCTGATTTGATAATTTGCTAGACTGCCTCACAGAACTCAGGAAAGCATTATACTTATCATCATAATTGTATTTAAAAAGGCTGCAAATCAGAACCAGCCAAAAGAAGAGATGCAGACCTTGCCCTGGGAGGTTTCTAAATGCTAAGATGCATGTCCTCAAGATGCATCACTTTCCTGATCACCAAACTGGAAGTTCTCTGAAGCTTCAGGTGTCCAGAGTTTTTATCGGGGTTCCTAATACAGATGTGGCTGAATCATTGATTATGTGATTGAACTCAATTTCCAACACCCATCTGGTTCCCAGAGGTTGGACTACACCAAAATTGCAACTTTCTAATCATGTAGTTGGTCCTTCCATCACATCCACCCCGATCCTAAAACTAGGAGTCACCTCATTGGCATAAACCCTTGAGGTCCCACGGCGGGGTATCATGAATAACAAAGATATTCTTGTCCCTTAAAAAATTCCAAAGGTTTTGAGGCTCCCTCCCAAGGACCAGAAAGAAAGGCCAGCCAAAATTTTTATATAATACTCAGATTACATTAGAGAATAAGGTACTGTTAAACATACTATTTTCTGGGGTGTCTCAGAAAACTGCTGTCTCATTCCTAGCTCCTTCCCTCACATAGCTCCCACTTAACTTCTGAGTTAGAGAGGAACCCATTCAGCTGCTCCTACCTTCTGGCATACCTTCAGGGACAGGCTCGGGCCTCACCCTCACTTTCTGGGCTGATGTGTAATGATGATGCTTCTCCTTCTAGGTCCACGCTTTTGGCTGAATGGGTCAGCCCTTGTGCTGAGGGCAGGGATGGAAACAATGGCAGCTCAAAATGGATTTTCCATCTCTACCATCTTTCCCTTCCTCATCCATCCTCCAATGAACTCTAACCATCTGCTCATTACTTATCAGAAACTGATCTGTCCTCTAATTTTTAAGGAGCTGTGCTCTGCCAGTGATCAATGAGTCTGTTGACCTCACCTTACATTTCATTTAAGACCCCTTTCTCTTCTCAGTCCTCTGTTTATACTAAGGGAAATAGTTAAGGGAAAGTTCTTTATGGAAGTTTGGAGTTTTTCATAATACAGTTGTATTATAGGGTCTCTACTCTTGACCGACACTAAAGTTTTAGGCATGACTAGAAAGTTTGGGGTTCTGTCAACTTAAAGATGTCGACAAAACTGAGTGTATTATGACCACCTCAGTTCTGAAGATGGTAAAACAATTCCCATTTTTATTAGCTTCATTGTGACTTTTACTGATGAGGAAGGGAATTGAGAATATCTGTACACATGAAAAATCCTTTGGAAAACTAAACTAACAGAAAGTTGAATACTAGTTAAATTTTCTTTCTAAAAAACTGTTCATTATAAGATATATTCCAGTATGGTCCTTTTTATTTCTTTCAATTTTAGTGATCATACAGTGCAATATCTGTTTCTAGTCTAGTATCTTAAATAACTGGTAATATCTCTCAAAAATTATTGTGAAATATTTTAAAAATCTTAGTTTAATCATCATTAAAACTGGAGAGGTGAGTACATTGAGGGTTTTCATGGTGATGTATTCTGTTTACTTCTCAGTCCATATTATAGAGTAATTGCCTAGTAGCCTATATACTTTCCAGTAAAGAAGGAGATACAAAATCAATATTTTGGTAGCCCTTCTAAGCTATATTAGGATTTAGTTTATATTGTGTTGAGATTTTTTTTAAAAAATCATTTTTTAAGGATTTTATTAATTTATTTATTTGAGAGAGCAGAAAGAGGGAGTGAGAGGACAAAGCAGACTCCCTGCTGGGCAGAGAGCCCTACATGGGACTTGATCGCAGGACCCTGAGATCATCAATTGAGCTGATTGCAGACACTTAACTGCTGAGTCACCGAGGCACTTGGATAGAGCTTCTTAACCTCAAGTCCTGCTGAATTCCCTAGAGCAGTGATTGTCTTTTCACTAAACAGGACTTTACACTACACAGGAATGTCTTCAGGGTCCTGAGACAATCTAACTCTAGACTTATTTATGGGTACAGTTTGCCTTTGTAGAGTTGAGCTGCTCTGTCTTACAAGGCATATTAACAGGAGTGTTAATGCCAATGCTTTTAACCTATTAGCTAAAAAATATAAATAAAAGAAAAGAAATGAAATATTGACCAAAAGAATATAATATTAACTTTAAAAATGTAGCAAAACATTTATTTATTTTTTTAGCAGGAGCACTAGAAGTTTGGTTTACTGTGGGCATTTCAAAATTTAGAAATAGTTACTCAATGTTATAGATTCACCTACCACTCCTAGGAAGAAATAAATTAAGGGAAAGAATTGAAAGCTGGAAACCTCTGGAGAACCCATGGTTGAAGGGTCATAGACATAGAAAACTGAAGCTCTTTCCTCCACTTGATCCTGATGTTGAGGCAGGCATGCTACATCTGAAGAAAGAGACTGAGTGCAGCCGCTGAAAAAGCAAAGTCCGTTGACCCATCAGGAAAGTCAGTCTTCTGGAAAATAACAGTCCACACATTAGGTAAAGAACACGTCTTTTCATTTTGAAAGGCAGCTTGAGGCTAACTAAGGATGATTTTAATTCAGGGATAGAAAAGCATTACAGACATATTGCTGTATGATATAGAGTTGCTGCCCAGAGAAGTGGTTATGCTTTGATACTGGGCAAAAAGACACAAATATCAACTGTTAATAAGGTAGATTGAGGGGAGAGCAACAGCATATAATTGATTTCATAATTAATTTGTTGAAATCACTTTGTATCTGTTCCTGTTTAAAAGCTTTAAACTGTACTTAGAAAATAAGATAGAATTATTACCTTTTTTGGAAGGAAAATTAATACTTGCTCTTTTTAAAAATTCAGAAAATATAGAAAAGTATAAAGAAGAAAACAAAAATCACCTGTAATCAACTCCAGATAAATGCTATTAACAAAATATTTGTACAAAAATATGTGTGAGTTTACATAAGAACAGAGTCATTTTCTACATACTTCTTTAAAGTTTATTATTTTACTTGATATGTCCTGGATATTCTGTAGATTAACAAATAAAGCTATGTATCACTATTTTAAGTTTTTAAAATTTTATCATATGTCTCTACCATATGCTTTTTAAAGAAATTCTGCTCTTAAAATGATCAATCTCTGTAATTCCAACTATCATATTCTTGGCTTCCACCCATTATGTACAGTCACACGTGGCTGGGATGCAAATCTACTAGTTCCTGAGTCCAATATAGATTTTATCAGAGTCCTTCCTTTTATCTGCAAACTGGCTTAAAAGACGATTTCTTTCTTTTGCTGAAATACAGGAAGAAAATGGCTGATTAGTCATTGTCTCCAAAAACACTCTCTAAATGAGAAAGCCCAAAACAAGGTACCAAGGAGTAAAAGCTAAATTCTATTCAAAGAGAATAAAATACTGAAGTTGTATATATTTCTGAAGAGATCCTTGAACAGAAAAATAAATATTCTGGGCAATTTTATTAAAACACTCAAGTATGGGGGAAAACAAAATTTTAAGTAAGCCGTGACTTCTTACCATTGAAGATTGATTAAAAGGAGAAAAACAAAAAACAACAGCTACTTGAATTTCCCTAACTGGGTTCTATTTGCATAGTCTTTTGTAATATACTGATTGGAATTATTGGTTATTATTTTTATTCAGTTGTGTTAACAAAGAGGTGTCTTCTTGATTTGTGTAGACATCAGTTAAAAAAAGAAAATAAATAAACCTAACACTACTTACCAACTTAATACCTGTAGAAAGCTTAAGGATTCAGGCTACAAGTTAGTTCTTACAGCAGTATTTGCCTCAAGGGCATTATGTTTGGTCATATACAAAATATCTATGAAAAATAAACAAACTTTTACTGTGAGCATCCTCAAACTATAAACTATCAACAAATTTCATTTCAGCTTATCTTAAAATGTTATGGCATGATAACTTTCATGAACACAGTTGACAGAACAACTTTCTCTTAATGTTTCCCTGCAATCACAACGGAGATATCTTAAATTGGTATTAATGTCACACAGGTAAGTTACTATAAAGTTTCCTGCAGAATAAGATTGCCATATATTAATATGCAGTGAGGTTAGTAAACTTTGCCTGAATCCTTAAGATAGTACAATTCTCATTTGGGGCTACCTATCAGATAACATTAGTGTTGCTATAACCAGGGAAAGGTTTTTACATTATAAATAAATAACAATACTTGGGAAAAACATCAAATGAGCTTCCAAAACCTTTCCATTCCTGATTCATCAAAGAGAAAGGCATCTAGCAAACTGACACCACTGCATCTGAGTTGGAGAGGACTAGCACGATTACATTAGAATGCAGAGAAACATGAAATCTATGGAGTGTAAACTTGTCAACAAGGCACTTTTATCAAATGATGCAGAACATGTATGGGGTCAAATGTGTTACTGAGACAGCAAATGGCTCCTTCCTTTTCTTTACTTGGAAAATATCAGGTGGCATTTCTGTGGATAGGGAGACTTCTTGAAGTGGATTTCTGTTACCTGTTAGTCATCAATCCCCCTTCCCCCTTCATGACAGTGTCTTCTTGGTGTTCATTTAGAAGTCTAATCCTTGCCATGGAGCACAGAAGCTTCAGGGGGATAGAGATAGAATTAATGGACCTAACTGGGTAAAGGGTAATCACATATTTCTTTCCACAGTAAGTAATCCAAGCTACGGCATTTCCACTATCCGAAAGAATTGGTTCATGAGTGAGCATGTGACCCAATCCAGCCAAATAGGAAGGAAGAAGTTTCTTTCCTTAGGGCTTCTTGTGAGTTCCTTCATTCTTAAAAAGAGGCACCAGAAAAGAAGCTTTCTTTTCCTCTGAGTGCCATCCTCTGTAGATATAAGGCCTGCAATGCTACACCAATTTTCTTACTCAGGAAGTTAGCAGGGGGATGAGCCAACAGATAAAAGAAGTCTCAGTTGGGAGAACACAAAAGAACGAGAGCCATTCAATTAAGCCAACTCTGAAAGTCTTCTCTCTGGACTTCCAATACCATGAGACAATAAATTCTCTAATTTTAATCCACTTTGAACTGGGTTTAATACAATTTGTAGACAAAATACTATTTGAAGACAAAAACTCTCATATTTTACAGAACTTTCTTTCTTTCTTTTTTTTTTTTTTTTGTCCTAGAATGTGTAGTGTTTTATTCAAGGCCTTCAGATGCATTAAGTGTACCTTCTATGAAGTTTTTTCCTAAACGTGAACAGATAATCACATAAAAGTCTCAGAAATTTTTCCCCTTAGGTGGTGCAACAGGTCTTTGGGGAATTTATGTATGGGTCTTTGTTGTTTTCAGTTAACTGTTAAAAATTTATGAAGGGAATTTCCTTCCTATCTTATGTGAACAAACTTCTGAGCCCCAAGTCTTTTTCCACTGGCCTGGAGTAAACAGCCTGCTGATATAGTTCTTCTATTCTGAACATGAAGAAGGAGCATATTTTTTCACACTCACTACTAAAGGATGGGAATCCTTGTACCTGAACTTCTGTGTATTCCCTCCTTTTAGGACAGTAGGATGACTCTGCACAGAAATACTTGTCTTCAGAACTTTGAATCCATGTACACTCTCAGTGTCTGGCCCTTTACATAAATGACAGCCCATCTTGGCATTTAAGTCTATTTATTTCTGTACTGTTTCTGTAGTATGTTATAACACAGTTCAAGTTCTTTTCTCTTGCCCCTGGCACCATAATGTACATGCACTGCTCAAGTTTACAGTTATAGTTAACCTCTAGCAGAATATCCAAGGCCTCCTAATTCTAGACCATGGGTTGTGACTAATCCTGCGAGATCCACTTTAGCTGGTAAATCTGGGTAGAAGGCTCTAGCAAACATGAGCAAATCAGAAATTAATCTCCTCTCAATTTCTATAGCAGCCAGATAACCATGGAAAATTGGGAAATAAGTAGACAAAATTCTAGCTTTCAATTTCTGGAGAATTTTCTGTCAATTTCCTTCCTACATTTGATAAACTCATATACCACAGTCTAGGTTTGGTTCTCTAGCTAGTTCTACAATTTGACAACATGCCCCCAAAGTTGTAACCTCAATTTCAGAATCATCTGTATGATATTCCTTTGAATTGCTATTGTTATTTCAATAATCATTAGTGTTGGGGCTTGCCTGCCTCCCAATTTCTGTTATATTATCCCACCAGTTGATGTTCATATTGAAAACATACTCTTGGACAGTCTGATAATTTAAATTCATTGACTAGACTCAGGCTCCTGATCAGTTGAATTATTACCTTTGAGAATGCAGGTTTTATATACTTAAATTCTCAGGTGATTCCAATGTGCAACCAAGTTTAAGGACACATATTTTACTTCAAGATGCAACACAGTGAGAAAATTATCAAAATGCAAGATCCTTAATAATTATTATCTCCTATCCACTGTAACACACACATATATATACTCAATCCTACCTTAAATAAATCTAGAACAGACTCTGGCTGAAATCATATATAAAGAAGAAAAAGATGGCAAATGGGATGTATCATTTCATCATTGCAACTGGTTTTCTTCAAAGAAGTTGTCTGTGGTTTTACATGATTTGTCCTACAGAAAGTTTCCTAGATTATTTTCTAGATGTTATTACTTTTCTCCAAAGTTTCATATTTACAGAAACCACAAAGGAAAAATCTCTTATACTCTCTCTCTCTCTCTCTCTCATTTATGCACCCTCTTTCATTTATTCCTTCTTTGGTTTCCCTCTTTTCCCTCCCTTTCCAGTCGTCCAGCTCTCCTAGGTACCATAAGAGACCTGGAGAGACCATGTGGCCCCATGTTCCTGACACATAGGGCCATGGAAAAATGGAGTCTTCTGTTTTTGTGTGTGTGTGGTACAAAATTCTTGTGGAACATTTTTGGTGAATAGAATTCTCCATCTATAGATTTCTGTTTCTTCTACATCCTACAGAGTTTTGAGGCATAAATGTGTCCCTGAGCATTTTCCAAGGAGTGTTTAAATACCTCTCACTCAAAGAGTGTTAAGTCCTTTTGCCCAAGCCTCCCTTATGAGTAGAAACTAAAGAAGCCTTAGATTTCTTTGGGGCTTCAAACGCTCTGTTATTGGATCCTATGGAAAAATAAGAGTGCAATTAAGATATACACCAAGGCAATGGTGAAAAACAGTATGAGATCTTAACAGTTTGGAGATGTATGTCTACACAACCAAGAAACAAATTGCTAATACCCCTGTAAAGTTTCAGGTTGCCAGATTTAGGAGAAAAAATATAGGTTATCCAGTTAAATCTGAATTCCAGATAGACAATGACTATTTCTTTTTATGAGTATGTCCCATGCAATATATTTATATGTTATTTATCTGAAATTCAAATTTAACTCAGCATCTTGTATTTTATCTGGCAATCCTAAAATTTAGGTAAGTTACTTAAGTTCTATTCTAAAAATTTTTTTTCACTATTTTCTTTAGGGTTTTTCTTAGAAGTTTATAATATGTGCCCTCTATCTCAATATTCTCAAGGTGTCGTCTCTGAGAACTTTCAGATTCCACCCCAGACCTATTGTAAAAACTCTTGCTTCAGCAATATTTTTTTTTGACAGGTCCTTTAGGTGCTTCTGATGAACGCTCAAATTTAAGAACTGATATATCTCAACCCAGGTTGACTTTCTACTAGTGTAATTAACTTCCACAGGTCTGTATCCCCAAAGAAACCAAGTTAAAATAAAATAGTATTAGTGTGGAATTCTAACAACTTGAACTACCAAAGAAATATTCTCAATGTCCAGCCAAATAAATCATACAACAGAATCAGCTTCAAATAATTAAAAATTCATTTTTTACAGCATTCATCACCAAATTGGCACTCAGTAACTGAGTAGAGCTACTTTGTTACGACCATCATTAACATTCTATATGAATATTATTCACATTCTTTGATGAGTGGCGTGAAATCACCCAGGATATGGACTTGACTCCAACAGGCAATACTTAATAGTAAACTATAGCAAAAATCATCTGACTCTAATACATGCCTTGCCTGAGTGAATGAAACCCTTTGGGTCCTTGTCTCTTAATACTTAATAGATGAATTCCTAGAAGAAACACTACAATGAGCCCCAAATTATGATTTCACTTTTCATAAGGAAAAAAAGAAAGACTAATTGAAAATGAACATAGTGGTTTAGATAAATGCTGATTTCAATAAAGTGGGTTTTTCATAAAAGTATATTAAATTGTATAACATGGAACTAGTTTTGTTTTGTTTTGTTCAATTTTTTAAATAAGGCAAGTACCCTGGGCAACTCAAAGACTCATTGTACATTATGGGGAGTCAGGGGAGGGTATAATTTGGGTCATTTTTTTTAAAGATTTTATTTATTTATTTGACAGAGATCACAAGTAGGCAGAGAGAGAGAGGAGGAAGCAGGCTCCCTGCCAAGCAGAGAGCCCGATGCGGGGCTCGATCCCAGGACCCTGAGATCATGACTGAGTGAAAGGCAGAGGCTTTAACCCACTGAGCCACCCAGGTGCCCCTGGGTCATTGTTTAAATTGTATTTTATAAAAACAGATCTCTCTTTGTGGGGTCACATACAACCAATGTGAGATACGGTTTCAACTACATATGAAGACCAGAAATAATTTTGTTTTGAATCAGAAAAAAATGAAGATGTCTTGAGTGTAAGAAAGGATGCTAGAATTTGTGTGACTGTAATTTAGATGACAAGAACCATCAAGTTTCTTCATTTGTGTCCTGAGTGTATTTATAAATATGAACAGAATATTAAATTTGCTACCTATTTTATAAACAAATTGTTAAGATAAATGAAATTATTGGAGAAGATGTTAGTTACTGTTTTAGTGTGCAGGGTGTTTTCAGAGGCCTGAGACTAGCATAATGTCTGCTTTTAGATAACATACAGATACAGGTTCATGGGTCCAAGAAGCTTTGTGAAATCTGATGTAGTTGTAGCAGGTTCTGATGTGTAGGGCTCCTAGGATATCTACACTTTCTGAGCAGAAACAGGCCCACTGAATGAGGGCCAAAACAGATCAAAGAGGGGCTGGCTTGGGATGGTGTCAGTGTTCTGAATTTCTGAGTTGTCATTGAACTGAATATAATGAAATTTCATTCAGCTAATTCATCAGCCCTATTCCATTTACTCCCTTGTCCAGATGATACTGTAAACCAGGAGACAGGACATCCTTTGGGTGGGTCTGCTAGGAATGACTAAGCTATTCTTTATACTTGGTAGAATGGCCAGGTGAGCCCTTCATGCAAAAAATATAGGCATTGTGTCCAAATCCTTGGTATTGCTTGAAATATATATTTGGGGCCATTAGAGTTTACTTTATTTCCCAGACTTGGACTCTTCTATCCATGATTATTTTATACTACAAAATAAATGCCTGGCTTAAATGAGTACTATGCCATATAGCTCCACAGCTGAAATCCCAGGGAAGGAAAGGTTTACTGCTTTTGAGACATAAATGTGGGAGATTGAGCTCTTCAATATTGAATTAAAGAAATCTTTTCTCCCTATATGCAGTCAGAGGTTTTCTCAAAGTCACATACTTGGAATTAATTTAACTTCAAATGAGTAATGTGATTATAGATAAAAAATAATTAAATGAAAATCAGAACTGTGCGTTAACATAATTTCCTTAAGTAATACCTGAGGCTATGTTTTGGAGAGATTCCTCCAACTATCATTAAAGATGATTACTAAGAATAAGGGATTAGTACTATTGGAAGTAAACATGCAAATGTGCAGTCCTAAGCTAAAGTTTTGGTGTTCAGTTCAGTTTCCACAAAGATGGAAATCAGTTAAGTCTGCATATGAGAGCATAAGAGTAAAACAACCTGATTATTTTAAGAAAGGAGTTTAATTACAAAGCCATGTTTATAAATTTGGCATTTCATTTTTTAATTTTACCAATTCTTTCACCATTCAAGTATATATTTCATATGGGAAAAATTTAAATTCTAACCTTTATCCTCTAAAGAATTTTGTTAATCTTTCATCCAAAAGTTGAGGGAAAGAAAGTAACATTTATTTGAGTCTAACATGTAGGTTATTTGAGAACACTTTATTTAGTATAGAAGTTTTACATAACATCATTATTAGCTCTGAGAATGGATGTGGACATTGATTTCTGCCCTTAAGTAGTAATATGATTAGGCTTTTTGCTGGTTATATTTTCTTTAGTTTTATTGAAATTAAGCCAACACATTGTATATTCCATTATTTTAGAATTCCTTCTTTGTACTGGACATTTGCTGTGATTAAAAAAAAAAAAAATGTATCCAGCGGTAAGTGATATGCTTTCAAAACAGACTTGTAGGCCTGATTTTGTAATGAGCTGCACATATGGTGCACATCTACCTCGATTTCTTGGATAGTCAGAGGGACGCACAGCCACAGGCAGTTTGTAAAGTCTGCCAGGGCCTTAAGGAATTTATAGTGAAATCTTGCATTGATTATAAGAATTGATGTCTTGGCTTTCAATTTTCTTGTGAATTTGGGATTTTTTAGATACTGAATCTATATCAGTCTTTCAAAATTATCAGAGGATTCTTGAGACTTTATGCCACATCTCCATAGAAACTTCAGTAACCCAAATGTTGTCCGTATTCATTTTATATGTCTGTTTTCTCAATTTTGACTCAGTCTCAAATCTAATACAATTATGAAAAATATGTTTTACTTTACCATTAGCTTTTTTGGGGGGAAGGTGTTAGGTGGGAGTGGGGAGTACTACTGCCTGTATCAAAATATTTCATTATTGGAAATACTGTAATTTCATACCAACAATTCCTAAAAGCCTTCATACCCTGAGTACACAAAAACAAATTTAATTTTGGATAGGGAGTTTATGGCTGTTCAGTTAATCTAAACAAACATGAAGGTCAGCCAACAATTACTTTAGAAGAGGTTCATTTGATTACAGTAAGAGTAATCTGCTAGAGCTATTTTAAGTAAAACTGGGGAATTTGTTGTTAGGATATGAAATTATCACTTAGAACCCAAGGACAAAAATGCTATCAAGTCTCAGGCAAGATGAGACCTGGAAACTACAGTTGTCTGGATTCAAGGCACTTACGGTCTCAAACTCTTCCACCGAGGCACTGTCTGTAAACCTAGTCTGTTCTCAAATCTCTTGTGTGCAGAATGGCTCTGTGTGCCTTTTCATGTGACCATAGCGAGACACACCCAGGTTTACACCTCTGTAACTCATTAACACCATATTTCCACATGTTGAAAATTACTAGGTATCAGGAAGAACGTATTAATATACATGACTTTAAATTAGAGTTCAATGATAATTTTTTATTATCCATTAGAGAGAAGATGTTTTTAAGTTTGGAAAAGGTGACATTTGTGATGCAAATGTTAGAACTAGTAGCTAATGTGATGAAATCAGCAAGTACCCTCAGACACAGGTAAGGACAAAATAAATCACCTAGCATGAATCTTACTAATTGCTGTAAAATATCAAGTGGAAAATATGACAAATATGCTAAAAATTATTTGAGAATTATTTTATTAAGTTATTTATTATAAAAATTATTTGAAATGAGAAGGCTTATTAACTGTTAACAGAGTAAACATATTCTATTATGTTTGTTATGTTATGTTATGTTATGTTATGTTTGTCATGTTATGTTAGACATTCTCAAATTCTAATATAAATCCACCCAAACTCAAGTGCAAATTTGAAACACAGAACGAACACCAAGAAAACCTATAGAATTTTTCTCAGCAGAGTAGAAGGACAGATAGTTAAGCTTCTGACCTCCTGATCAGTAATGAACAATATGAGAAGGATAGAAGGGAAAAATCCATAGCAGCCTTATTCATAGTGTAACATACAAATTAAGGCAAGAGCCACTAACTCAGATCATAAATCCCACAAAAACTGGAAATATAGTCTCTGTCCTGTTATAGGTTTATTTATGTATTTATGTATGTATTATGTTCAGTTAGCTAGCGTATATGCAAATAATGAATCGTTGAACACTACATCAAAAACTAATATGTACTATATGTTGTTATAGGTATTTTGTTGTTGTTGATGGCTTGTGTTGGTGGGAGAGGGAGACTGCAGATTATTAAACACTAACATACCCTTCAAAAGCAATTGTTTAAAACTCCCGCTTGATCTACATTTACAAATAATATTGGTGGATGCTTAATAAAACTAGAAAATAAATAGCCAAAAAATGATTTGGGAATTTTATAAAACAAACATAGATTGTGATAGTCTTACAATTCTCACCAAATATAAACTTTTATGCCATAAAGTCATCACTGACTGATGGATCCATGTGTTTTTTTTTTTTAAGATTTTATTTATTTATTTGACACAGAGAGATCACAAGTAGGCAGAGAGGCAGGCAGAGAGAGAGAGAGGGAAGCAGGCTCCCTGCTGAGCAGAGAGCCCGATGCGGGACTCGATCCCAGGACCCTGAGATCATGACCTGAGCCGAAGGCAGCAGCTTAACCCACTGAGCCACCCAGGGGCCCGGATCCATGTATTTTTGAACTCGAACTTCTATGTAATATTTTTCTTTCAAATACAAGTTGAATATAAGAGCATCCATTGAAACTTGTTGTTTGGCCAAACTTGATAATTCATACAGCTGAAGAAAAGAATTTTAACCCATCGGTAGGTCTGTGATGAATTGCAACATAGATGGTAGATTGTAAGTGATTTGAATGCTCTGCTCAGAGGGCATTTCTCTGTATTCAAGAGGGCACACCCAGAACAAATTCCACTCAATCCTGTATGCGTAGGGGAGCTCTTCCTCACTGAAAAACCCGTGGAGGTTTTTCTAAACACTTACTGAGTTTGATGAAGTTCTAAAAACACACAATAAATAAACTTTCTAATCATTTTCTTTAGTAAGACGACATCTGTGAGTGGCTAAGAAGCAGTTTGTTTTCACCATTTCTTTCTTAAACCAAACTTGATATATTCAAGATACCATTTCAGTTTGTTGAATGAGAGTCGCACCATTTTGGTTAGGAAAGACTTCTCCGTGTCCAATGCTATCAAAAAACTGAGTGAAATGCTTTCTACCATTTTAGAATGCACACATACGAGATGAAATTCTCAGTGATAAGTAACAAGAAAACAAAAAATGGAATTGTTCCATTGATATCAAACCTTACTTTCATATAAAACTGAATGATATCTAGCTGTTATCCTTCAATTACTGATTAATCTTAAATTGTTTTATTCTTATTATTGAGAAAAACATTTTCAATTCTGTTTTAAAATTAATAATACTCAGTACTACATGCATTTTATTTTATACTTTAAATTTAATTCCTATTTGATAACATTTTAATCTCATTTTTTATATTTATATTCTATTATATAATAAGTGATTTTTCACTTATACAGCAATAATTTTTTTTTAAATAAATGTGGCAAAAGTAATTTCAATCATGGAGAGCTGTAAGCAAACACCACGTGAATGCTGATATGCCAAAAATCATGAAGATGTAATGGAAATTTTGAAAACACTATGTTCACTTTTTAATGTAAGAATTAGCCACAAAATCTTCCCCAGATTAAGAATGGGATAGATATGTTAAATGTCATCAAAAGTAAAAAAAAAAAAAAAAAAAAGTTATGAGAGTGGAAAGTGAATACAGTTTGAGTATTCTTTCATAGAACTTATAGTATGATGTAATACTCACGTTAACTATGATAATCGATTACAGATAAACTTGAATTTTGGGTCAAACCACAAAATGGGAGGCAGGAGCTTAATGTTCAATCTCAGTAAACTTTGGTTCTCAATGTCAAAGTGATTTCAAAGAGGTCCTTTGTTTCTGTGTCTGAAGTAGTACTAACTCACAGGAGTGTCATACAATTTCTTCACTTCTTTTCAGGGTTAACCATGTCTCCTCTCCCCTCTTTGGGGTATTGCATGAATAAAGAACACCTGACAATCATTTCAGAGTTTTAATGGAGGCAACAACAAAGGCCTTTCACATTAGGAACCCTGACATTGGTGCCTCATGAAATTTAAAGAAACCCGTATTTATTCTGTCTGGATATTTAACACAAAATAGTTACATTTTCTAAACCTTGAGCCTGTGAAAGGGACCCAGCGATGGTTATATTATACTTGTCATTCCTTAGGTAAAGGTTTTATAATCTTAGACATTACAGAAATTCCATTCTCCATAAACTAGGTCTGATATTACTAATGACGGTTGCCAGGCAAGGTTAGGTCTTTATTCATTTAACAAATATTTATTTGTACTGAGTCTTAGATATCAAATGACTGTAATCCTGGCTCTGAATTGAAGCTACTTATAATATATGCAGCGAGGCAGCTAATTAGACTAATGACCACAGGAGATGTTTCAGTGGATGGCTTGATCTGTTCTGGCTTCCTCTTGACATGGGATTAGCCTCTGTCCTAGAGCCTGTGAGGTACCAGGGTGACTGCCAGATTCCAGATTCCAGATTCCTCACTAGAAGCAAAGTTGGGGGGTTACCTCAGAACATGATTATCCCACCCCTTGGACCTTGCTTGTTAGAAATGCCCCATAAGAGGGTTGAGTCTCAGGCAGTGGGAATCAGACTGTCCTAGCTCTTCCTCAGAGCACATGTATATGCATGCACACACACGCATAATGTATCAGAGAAAATGTTTTAAAAACACTGTCTAAAGCATAAGATAATATTATTGGTAAGGGACTTTTGTGTGAGGTGATTGTAATTTCATCATTTCCATACCACAGCTTTTTTGTAAATCATCTTCAAATATCTCTGATATTTTTCTAATCTGACAGCTTCTTAAAAGTATCTTCTATTTCCTTTCCCCAAAAAATCTGTAAAAATCTGTTTTCTCACCATTTTTTGTGTTGTCCCAAGCAGTCTTCTTCCCCTCATCTTGCCTCTCTCTCTCAGCAAATTTAGTATCATTGGCCACTGACCTAGGACTACCTGTGGTTTCTAAGCTTGTGGAGGCTTTAGCTGTTCCTGCCATAAGTACAATGATTGATTTTACATGATACTATGGGAAGAAAGACAGTAACATGTAAATAATTCCCCTGAAATTTGTGAGGCAAGTAAGAATAAATAACACGACATGTGTTCTGTAACCAGAATGCACCAGTCATTTTTCATGAGTAGACTTAAAAGTGAGAATGTGCGGGCCATCATACTTGTTGATTCTAGAGTTGGAAACTTCAGTAGGAATCACGGAGATCGTCCATACACAACCAAACTGTGAACTGTATCCTCAAACATATTAAAAATCACCAGAATTTGCAGCAAGTAAATGGTGTATCATGAGGTTTGTTCTTTTGATCTTTTAGAAAGATTGTCTGGCTCTGGTGTCAAAAAGGGATTCGATCTATGGAGAGCAAGATGAGAGGCTAATTCCAGTCAGGGGGCTGTGGCAGAAATCCAGGGGAGAAATGACTATAGGTGAATTAACATCTTGGAAGTAGGGATGGAGAGGGGGGACATATGGGGGAAATGAAGAAGAGGACCCATTGACAGGTGAGGCACCTGATGGAGTTCGTGTGGGTTTAGTGATGAGAAGGCATCTGAAATGGCCTCAGCTGGGGAGTGGATGTGGATTGATGTGGAGAAGGAGTGGTTTTGAGAAAAGAGGTGGTGGATTTAGTGAAGAATTTTATTTTATTCGTTTAATACCTAATTCCTTGTAAGTGCCAAATTCATGCACGAGGAAAAGAATTTACTAAGTCTTTGTTATTAGAATTCACTGATTCTGTGGAACAGCTTAATTATAGCATAGACTCACCCTAAAAACTGAGGCATATCTTTTATATTTTATATTTATATTTATATTTTATATTTTTATATTTTCAGCCAAAATTTCTAGCTGTAGAAATAGTACTTGTTTCAAAATAAAAACAATTCTTTTCAGAATTCAGAAAATTCTTACAATTCTACTTACAGGGATGATATAATACAGAAGAGAAAAGAGCATTTTGCTTTAACCTTCATGTTTTCAAATAACCTTTCTACAGAATAAGGGTTCAAGGCAAGATGATGAACACGAGAAAGATTGGTCTTGGTCCAGTTGAATTGGCAAAAACAAAGTAAATGCATACAAAAACTAAGCAGGAAAGTTCACCTGTTAAAAAAAAAAATGGTAGACTCAAAAGTAGACCCGAAATTATGACTTGTCACCAGAGTTCGAATTTTTTAAAAGATAATATTAATACATTTAGATTCCCTATATCCCCCATGGGGACTTTCACATAAGAGTTCAAATTTTTTGTTTTGTTTTATTTTCATTTTGTGTCTGTCTTTAACATAGAATAAGGCATTTTTCTCCAGAATGATTCTCAAAGTTTATAGGTTTCAGTTTATGGATATTTTTATTCATTCATTCAACAAATATTTGTTAAGTGCCCAACAAATGCCCAATGTTGTCTTGATGTGGAATATAGCAGTGAACAAAACCAGGTCCCTGTCCCTACAAAGCTGACACTCTCAGGGAGCAAAGGATAAATAACAAGAAAAAAATAGATGTCAGATTGAGAGAACTCTAAGAGAAAAGAAAGCTCTTGCAGTGGAGGGGAATTAAGAGATGAGAACCAGGGGTGGCATGCGGAGGGTCCTATTGTTAGGTGACATGGAGCCACAGAAATATCTGGGAAGGAATGTTCCAGGCAATGAAACAGTATAATGAGAATCCTTATGTTGTATTCAGTTATTTATTTAATATTAGAATTACTTAGCATTTATGCTTGAAGCTGGCTGCATCTGGGTATTTGTAATACTTCCTAAAAAATAAATAAATAAAAAGAGCCTTGAGCCCCACATGGTAAGAAGGTGCCATACTTTCCTTCCCTCCTCAGTTTCTCCTTGAGTCCTAGATCCTCTTAGTACTGCCTTTCAGGCTGGTTTCAGGCTAAAAGGCCAACTTTCCCCTAAACACACAGTTTGGACCCCCCTCCATATGCTAGAAAGGGCTCTGATTCTATGGTACAAAATCAAATTTTTACTGGATTACTTTGAGTTTAGGAGAAAACATGGAATTTTCTCTTCACCATCTAATCTAGTTTTGCACCCAGCTTCTATAGCGCTGCAGTTCTCCTTGAAAAGTAAGAATTAATGAGTTGGTGAAAACATCAGCAGAGAAATGAATTCAAAATAACTCTAAAGCTATAAATTTCACAACTGAGATGTAATGGCACAGCATTAACTTTAATTGGGCAAGAGATCTAATAATATTTTTAAATATCCTCTTGATACAATTTCTACTCTGAGAATATTTTAAATTGATTATATTATTTGTTCTGAAATATCAAAGCTGTTCTTGTGACTAATTTCTTTTCTTCTCTCCATTGTTCTGCTAGTGCCAGAGTCCAGGACTCCCCTCCTCCCAACCGACCTCTCCAAGGGGTCACTGTTGTTCAGTGAATTGAGACAGTCTCCTAAGTGGTGTCAGGCTCTCTTCTCCAAGACACTAAGCTGCATTGATCTTAGTTATACTTCCTATCATGTTACATAAGTGCCCAAAGTGTTTATTGGCATGCTGTCAAAAAGTGCCCTCATCTTTCATTTTGGTTGGGAGGCTGTATGTAAAATAGGGATGCCTAGGATCTACATATAATAGTTGGGTAATAAATGACCTCTCCCCTCTCAAGTCTCATTGGCTTCTTAAAAACTTTGTGTGTGTGTGTGTGTGTGCAGGCTACACATTAGCAGCTGTGAGTCAGCTGCATGGATCTGCTCCATGTGTCTTTTCATCCTGTGACTCCTACTGAAGCAACCAATCCCGTGTCGAGATGGAAAATAAGCAAGTGCTCTCGTGGAATCAGGACCCCCTTTGAAGCTTCTGCTCAGAGCTGGCACACTGCCACTTCTCACGTTCCACTGGTCTGAGAAAGCTATGTATTTAGAGGAGGCACTCTGGTCGCAGGTCAGTGAGCCTCTTACCTAGAAAGGGGTACAGATTTGGAGACAAGATTAAGGGGGGAAAACATCTAGCATTTAATGTTTGGCATATGGCAAATTCTCCGTAAGTATTATTGTTAGTGTTTCCTGGTACCAGGGAATTTCCTAATTCTGGGTCAGTGTGATTATCCACTTTATCTTTCTTCTATCCGATCAGTGGAAAACTGCTGGGAATACGATGTAAGTCTGTTGAATTGTGTTCCTATAAAATCAAGGCCTTCACATCACTTGGATCTCCAGGTTTTCTCAGCATTTTTATTTCTCCTGCTTCAACTTTCACTTCCATTCCCCTCAATGTCTATTTCAAACTTTGACCTTTGTCTTCAAGTCACCACAAGACTCTCTTCCACTCATTCCCCCTGCAGATAATTTACTCATCTGACAAGCATAATTGGGAAAATTAGGCCCGTCAGGTGAGATCTCGTTTCCATTTTTTTGTCTTGTCCAGCCAACCTACAAATTTGGCAAAGCTTATTCTCATCCTTAATGCCTTGTGCCTGGGTGCCAGTGATTAAATGTCTATTCTTCTGTTCAAGGCCATCTTTCCCATCTGTGTTCTTCATACCGTATATTCCTGCCTTTTCTTATATGCCATCATTTATCCCCCATTTTCTTTTATGTTTTCATTTTTTTCTTATTATTTTCCTAAAAGATATTTGAACCATGTCACATTCATCTTCATACTTCCTCTCTAGCACAGCATAGTATTGTTGCTATGACATGTGTTTCATATATATTTGTTGGATGAATGCACAGTAACCCCCAGAAGCTTTCAGTAGTCAGCAGTGTCTTCTCAGGGTCAGGCTACTTGCTGCCAGCCCTCCTTCTCTCCTCATATTCTTTATTTATATTCTTTGACATTGTGAATGGCTATGGTCTGACGTGCTACTGATAAAAGAGTTAATGCACAGGAATTACTATGTCACAGACACCATTCTAAGTGCTTTACATCTGTTAACAAATGTAATCTCTATAACAACCTTATGAAGGAGTATTATTTTTTCTCTAGGTTGAGCCAGAGGAAACACAGGCACAGAGGGGTTATTAATATATAGGTACTGTGTCTTTTCCTGTATGAATATGGAGAGAAATAAAGAAGATAGGTAAATGGGAGAGAGAGAAAGAGAGAGACATAAACATAGATTTAATCTGGTTTTAGCTAGTAAACAATGAAGCCGTGGGGTTTCCTCTTGGGTTTTTTTCTATAGTAACTGATGAGGTCCATAAATAGGTATCCTAAAGGAGACAAAATGTTAGCAGAAATCACCACTTAGCTGATGTGTGCATCAGAATATAAATGAAACACCCCTCCTCCTCTACTCTTTTGGCTCCTGATGAAGCTTAAGTATTTAACTTTCATGTTGCTTTACTCATTCTGCTGTTGCTACAGCAACTAAAGAATGCCTTTCCTCTGCTCTTGTAGGTATCTGACAAACACAGTTTTTTGAAAAAGGCAGTGAATCACATTTTTTAAAAAACAAGTGGTCAACATGGAGAACTATTATTTATGAGCTTCTCAAAACTTAACAAATAGACTTCAGATTTTTTTCTTGGCAAAATTCTGTCCATTTTAATACACAGTATGTCCTATATAATACTGGGAGCCGAAGGAATGACGTTTTTATTAGCTTAGAATTATAACAAATATGGAACCCCAACATGTACTCACCTATAACTTATTTGTAATGTTTCTATCCTCTTGGAAGGGGTAGTAACTTTCTGAAAATTTGCTTTTACATCTCATGTTCCATATTTAGGAGAAAATCCTATATATTTCCTTTGCCATTTTCAAGCTTCTTTCCTTCTTCACTTCAACATTTTTAAAAAAGATATTCTAGTGAATTAAGAAATTCTAAAGTTGAGACAAAGGATAGATGACATACTGTTGTTTGGATCAGGATTCTTTTATTTACAAATGACACAAACATGGTGCAAGCTTGATTATGCAAAGGGAAATTTGTATTATGGGCACCCACAGAACCTAGAGATGAAAATAGCACTGTGGTGAGAAGGGAAAATCTAATGAAGATCTCAGGTAATGCCTGGACACTCTGTGCCACTCACCTCAGTATGTCCCTGCTCTTTGGCTCCATGCTTCTTTCTCACTGAAGACCTGCTTTAGTCACACAGTTGAAACATGAACAATGACAGCATCTAAATGTTGTCTGTTATGGCCAAAGCCAGTAGAGAAATACTGCATTAACTCTTTTTTATTTAATCTAAAACAAATAAACAAAAAAATAAAAAAGAGGAGGAGGAACTACTCATTGGCCCAGTTTTGGTCAAATGACCCACCCATGGAACAATCGGTACTGGCCATGAGACAAGGTCATGTAAAAACATACTTGGTTTATCAGCAGCAGGAGTGACCATTTCTTTCTTTTTGAAATTCATCCTTCACTTGTCTTCCTAGATACTATTTTTCCTCTTTCCCCCTCTTTCTGGTGCCCTAATGCTGGTGCTCAATCTCTATTGTTTGTTAAAGATTTGTGGAGAGAAGAGACAACCACACCAAACCCCCTCCTCATAAGAATTGCCTATAGTAATTGAAGTTTACCTATGTCCTTTTCATTCTGGCAGTTGGGATCCCTGCAGTGTTGGAAGTAGCCCCCTGATGTGTCATGTTAAAGTCCGTCCCATCATCAAGTTCTTCTAGTACCCTTCCAAATTTTTAAATGTCTAGTCAACCAAGGTTCATCTAACCCTCAAGGAAACTGTGCAATATAAAAAAGAAAGATGAAGTTTTAAAAATTTGAAAAAAAAAATGGGTTTCAGTAGAAAAAGAAAATTCAAGCTATGCAAAAGAACTTAAAACAACAAACTAATATAAAAGGAAATTTTAAAATGAAACAAGCAAGCTTAGCTAAGAGAATCTCTCTCTTTTTCTTAAAGATTTTAAAATTTATTTTAGAGAGAGAGAAAGAGAGTGTGAATGGGAGAGGGGCAGAGGAAGAGTTTGAGGGAAAGATGCCATCTCCCCGGCGAATATAGAGCCCAATGTGGGGCTTGATCCCTGAGATCATGACCTGAGCCGAAACCAAGAGTCCCTTGGTTAAGGGATGGAACCACCCAGGGCCCCAACAGGAGGGTTGAGAGGTTTTTACATAGGGTCAGAAGGCCATAAAGGAGGAGGAATTTATGCACATTCTCATTTCTTTAACTATGAAATTTATGGCAGCTTCAAGCCTTCAGCCTGGATAATCTTTCCATGAAACTGAATGGCTAGAATTCTTCACTCTCCATTGAGATTTGACAAGTTGCAATCCTTTGTTTGCATATTAATCCAACCAAGCCCAGTTTATTTAGTTTCAATCTCTGTTTTGCATAGAGTACCTAAATGAGAACTGTACTCAAAAAAATTTTTTTTAAAACTCTGCCCCTTCTTTGTCTTCCTGAGAACATGAGTCAGGTTTCTACCTGAATCTGTGTCTCCCAAATTTTGGATTGTCCAAATAAATGCCTGTTTGCTTGAATTTTCAGTGAATTTTTTCTTGGTTGATGCTAATATACATGTACACTTATTAGTAGAATTAGAAAGATTTAAGAAGATTTTGTATCCTCAAAAAAAGAACAAGGTGTTATGAAAAAGAACTTTTGGAGAACAAGAACAGCTATTGGTAATTTAAAAATTTGCTTGCTGGAATTGAAAAGGAAAAAAAAAAGAAATGGAGGATAACTTTTGGGAAGTCAACTAGAATGTAGTATAAAAATAAAAGAAAATATAAAAGACATAAAATCTCAGTCTAGGATCCAATAGCTGAATAGTAAGAGCAAACTAAGAAACTGTGCCAACTCAGAAAACTGAGAAAGGAAACTATGAAAGAAACAATGCAAAGCCATTTATCAGAGTGAAAAGAAATATATCCAAAAGGGCTTGTGTACTACTGAACACGCTAAATTGCAAAAGACCCATACTGAAACATATCAATATGAAATTTTGGAACATCAATGATAAAAATAAGATATTTAGAAAATTTTAGGGAGGGGAGCACCTGAGTGACTCAATTAGTTAATCTGCCTTGGGCTCAGGTTATGATCCAGGGGTCGGGGATCAAGCCCCATGTCAGACTCCTTATTCAACCTCTGCCTGCAGCCCCCTCTTCTTGTGCACTCTTTTCCCCCTCTTTCTGTCAATTAAATAAATAAATAAAATCTTTAAAAAAAATAAACTTTTAGGGAGCAGTTAAGCTACAAAGGAATGACAATCAGACTGGTCTAAGGTTTTTCATTCACATTATTGTGATAGAAAATAAATGAATGATGTCTGCAAAGAATGAAGGCACATCATTTCCCATGGGGAATCCTAAATGTAGCCAGAATACCATCCAAGGGTAGTGGCAAAGTGTGGCCACTATAAAATTAAGAAAGTTAATATGCCAAATACTCTTTCTTCAGAAATCTGGGGATGCACATTAACAAAATAATGGTGTTGATTAAAAGAAAGAATGACTTAGGAAACAATTTCTATACCAGAAAGCAGTGAAAGGGTAGAAGAACTTGCATGACTGGCCTAGATGTCTTACAGTCAAGAGAAGGTTGGAGGTGCTCTGGGTAGTAGTAGGTCTCTGAGGAAGAAAATGGGGCTCCACAAAATTAACAGTAGCACGGAAAGCTTGGGAAAAAAATGAGAAGGATAATACAGGCACAGAATTTTATGATCACCCTTCCCTTAATTGGAGTATGGAATAATTAGAGATAGAGACTAAGCAATGGGGAAAAGAGGTCTCAGAGGACTAAAATCTTGTCATCTAATGTTAACGTTCATGGTCAAATTAGAACAATAACAAAACCATTACAATGTTGAACCAATCAATTTTTGAAGTGGCTCTTAATTTCATGCCAGGATTGATACCAGAAACATACTCTTAGTCTCTTTTACTGAGAAAATTATAACTGATAAAAATCAAAGTAGAAATAGACCTCTTGGCCCCCCAGATTTAAAGGAGACCCCAAGTAAAGCAGGGCTTGGTCCATAAACCACATGGCTGCAATACCCTTTCAGAGCTGGGTGAAATTCCCTGTGGCAGGTCAGTACTTAGGAAGGCAGCAACACTCTCATTGGTCACTCCATCCTTTATTTAAATCAGAATAGGCATGGAATGCTGATTTGATGCACATTTCTTCTTGTTCTTGGAAGTAACTGCTTTCCTATTATAGGTTGAGCTGTTCTACCTGCAACAAGTGCAATTCTTTTACCAAGGTCTTCATCTTTTTACTTCCTGGAGAAGAAGAGTGGTTTAGGATCTGAGGCTGATGCTCCAGCTGGTAGGTCACCAATCTGGCTTCCTAAAAGGAGCTAAGGTCTTCTCACATTTTGGATCTGCCTTGCCCTATCCCATGCTTCTCAGTTCCTGGCCTTCAGGAAATTTCCTTGTCCTCCCTGTTTTTTATGTTTATGATACAGACTGACCTTTAACACCTATCCTCATACCACATGTTCTTTCTGCCCTTTCTAAACTTGCTCTGGTTCTCCAGACTAACATACTTTTGGCCTATGCTGTTTGCTTATTTCTCCTCTTTTGTCCATTCTCTTCAGCTTTATTTGTCTTGCCTTTTCCTGCCCTGACTTTTTACAAATTAATTAAGTCATTTATTCATTCACTCTTCATTGACTCATTCGTTCAGCCATATTAGGTACTGTCCTGCAAATGAGAATAAAAAATGAAATATTCTAAAATAATTCATAACCTGATAGAGGGAAGATCTTTAAGTAGAAGAATGAAAGATATATGGCCTTCAACTGAGGTATGATAAAAATATTTTGGGAACGCATAGAACTTAGTACAAAGGATGGGAGGTGCCTGGGTACAGCTTTACAGAGGAGGTTTTGCCCAAGATACCTAAATAAAGCCTTACAAAGGAAGTACAAACTGAGCTGGAATTTGAGGGATGAGTGAGTTTGAAAAAAACAGGGACTAGGATAAGGAAGAAAACTTATTCTGGGTAAAAGGAATAGAGTAGATGAAGCTATAGAGTGAGCTACTCCATACTTGTAGTTACCTCTAGCTATATTTGATTCTTCTCCTCCTGAGGAGGCACCATGGACACGATCAGCACCTCCACCATTGCAGTGGTGGAGTCGTCAAAGGAATTTTTCTGGATAGCTCTTATATTGGATAGTTTACACCAACTCTCACTGAAATTCCCCATTCTCATCCTTTTCTTCCAGGATTTCTCAAGTGATCATTATTCCCAATAAGGGACAATATTATTGAGAATATTATTGGGAATAATGGATTATTCCCAAATATGGACAGTGGTGAGATTTGTTAACAAATTCATCTTGCAAATATTAAACAGATTATTTGAAATGATAGACTTTTTTTTTTTTTAAGCCTGTATTTTAAGATGTTCAAGCAATAGTCTTTGAGGGCAACTTACCAAATGAATTAGAGGAAGTCATTTGGAAATCTCTTTACTGCTTTCAGAAACAAGAGAATTGAACGTCTCTTTTTGCAGCCAATTCTCCTCAGCCACACACACACAAATGAAGTTTTACTAACACCCTTTCTCCTGAGAACACTATCTACTGTGAGAAGTGCCAACAGCTGAAAGCATCAAGCTTGCCCTTGCACTGTGAGAACACAGTTCTCTCCCAGGATCTGCCCAGATGCTCATTAAAATCCAATGACTACCCTACAAGGATGTGTTGTTTTGTCCACCATCATAGCTTTCAGAAAGAAAAGAATTTCAACTAGGTGTGGGAAGTCGGACAAAGTCGAACACCATGGTAACTGGGTCAAATTAACTCTTTAAACAGGAGCTACCAGCAAATGAATGGATGCTGGCCATGTGTAACCATGTAAGGCATTACAGTTGAACTTGCTCCTGCCCTGTATAACTTCTGCAATGCTCCAAACTTGACAGCATCCATTTCCCTTCCCCTCTCACTTTGGCTTTGCATCTTTCCCATTTGCTCCTTCTTTTTGTATTTCTGGCACTGACTGATGTTTCCCCTACCATTTTGGTGTCTCTGGAATATCTCATGGACCTAGTCATTTTGTTTACTTCTCTCACAACTGCCATATCCATAAACCGCAACCACTTCTTCCCTTGTTTATACCACATATGGGAAAGAGCCACTTGCCTAAGGTTCTTCTTAAAGAATGCATATTACCACCATCATGCTCATCCAGCACAGCAGAAGTCAGATAGAGATGAGGATAGAGGAGGGAACTAAAAATAGTCCCCATTTTCAAGGAGCCTAAAATCCATTTGGCTGTCACGAAGAATGCATTTATTAAGCCTCACTATGTGAGGAAAATGTTTATTTCACCCAAAGAATTGGTATGTTTTCTTTTGTCAGATATTGGAAATTATAGTATTTAGAATCTTTCTCTTGTTTGCTTTTGCTGCCAGAATGCTTAGCACCAAGTGTACCATTCATAGACTATAATTACATAAGCTTTAATTGCTTTCTTTCCTTTGTATGGCCTTGACTTTATATGCTTATTATTAAGGGATAGATATTATTATAAGGTTAAACTCTTGAGCATTTTTGGAATGTCATGGGTGTAAATAACTAGACAAAGATTTTTAGCTCTGAGTTGGATAAAGATATGAAAGGTGTACTCATTCAATTTGTATAGGAGAAGAGGCTAGACAAGAACACTGCAGTATTTAGGATGATGCTAGATAGAAAGAGAGCATTAATTCTTCAGATTTCCAGAGACCTGCCAGTGGGAAGAAAGTAGAGTGGAAATAAGTCAAGGTTCCATAACAGGTGATGGGCTTCAGAGGAGTGTCAGGGGTAAAGAGCTTTGTGAGGAGAGAGTGGGAGCTTCAGAAAGTGAATCATAGAGGTTTGAGGGCCAGGAACAAATTCTTAAGATATAAAGGGTAAAACTTCTTCTCTTGCCATAAGGGTGATATTTTGGGGGGAAAGAGAGATGTATTTATTAATGATTTTAGAGAAGAATTCCTATATAATACTTTTCCTTCAAGGCCCTTGGGGATCATACAGATGCTTATTTGAATTTGGTGATATATTCAGATGATAATAAATCTGTTTGGCTTTATGACATTAATAGAACATAGACTCAGAATGTAGAAGCATCTCAGGAAGCCACAAGGACAAGCTGGATAGTTACAGGGATTGCTAATAGGAAAAAAATAACATATTATTTAGAGTTCAGTTTCAAACTCCCAAGTGAAAAATCATGGGTTGTGTTAAATATCAGAAAGAATTGAAGGTTTTCATTAACATGAGTTACAGGTATGATGTGAGTTTCAAAGCACAGGTATGTGTGAGCAACATATTCAGGTGGTATTGTGTAAGACAAAAGGGTGGTGGTCCCCGGTGGACTGCATTCCCATCTGAATACAAAATTAAAAAGTAATATTTTGTATAAGTGACGAGATAGAGTAGATAGTGGCCAATTGGAAGAGCATTAAAAATGGTGTCACACAGAAATGGTTAAGCATCTGTACACTTTTAACTCAAAGGAGAAAACTATGAGGTCGAAAACAAGGTCATTATTTTCAGGTATTTGAAGAGAACCAATATGGCTTCAGGGTAGAAGTGTGTGATTTGAAGGCAGAAAAGCTGTGACTGCAGATGACTTTTGGGTACACACAGGGGCTATGACCTAACGAGTGGTTCATCAGTAGCATGCCTGTGCTTGATGGTGAATGGAGAGCAAGCATATGGCAACTAGTAGGTCCTCAACCAATGCTGATTTTTTCTGTAATTAAGAGGATATGAGAATGCAATGTGCATATTCTCTCCAGTCCCTTCGAATTAGGTCTAAAACCAGTATAGAGAAGCTATAAGAAGATGGATTTCAGATCAATTTAAAAAAATATGTACTTTTGAAGAGAAAGTGAATTTTCTCAGCAAATATATTTGTTTCCCAACCCAGAAAAGTATTTAAACCTAAACTTTCTGAGTCCAGTGTCACCTAAGAAATCTGTGACCTAAGTGATAACTCCTACTATGAGACTTCCTGGGGTGCAGGCTGCAAGGCCTCTTTTGTCTTCTCTTAGAAATTAGAGATGGAGGAGATGGAGAAGAGATGGAACTCTGTAGATAGAAACTGAAGTTGGCTAAAGTCAGAAAAAAGCAATGTGTTGCTCTGTCAATCTGGTACCAGTAAGGAAACACAGGCTCACCTGAAATAGGATAATTTGAGGAAAGTTTTTCCAAAATTCTTATTTACAGATCAAGTGTATCAGAATCACAATCCAACATTAAGGACAAAAAGGGACAATTTAACCTGGAAAGGGAGCATCAGGTAGAGGAGAGTAGCTTGAAAGGAGCATCATGCTGACTGCTCTAGGAGGCTTTGCAGGGAGGGCACCAAGGAGAGAAACACCCTGACCTCACTCTCCTCCCTCAGTCATCCTGGGCTCTCCATTGGCCAAGGACAAGTGAAAGCTGGAGAGCAAGGGGCCATGTAGATATTTTCCAAATGGATCTTCCTGCCAGGCAGGGAGAAAGGTAGAACTTATTACTCAGTGGGAAATATTCAAGTGGTATAATACAACCACTTTTTCAAACCTTCCAAAATTTTTTTATACAGGCATAATGTAAAGTCTCTCTTGACAAGAACCGCATTGCCTTTCTGTTTATCCCCCTTTCTTCTCTTCATGCTATTTGCTCTTCTTGAGTTAGCCAGTACTATTAGTTCTACTTCTGTCTTCCATGCTCAGTGGCTGGATTGCAGATGGGCCATCACAGTAGATCCCCATCTGCAACTTTATCTGAGAAATTTTCAGTGGAGCCAGGCTGGGCATCTGTGAATTCTTGACCAGCCCTAAAGCCCTTTTCACACTTGGCTAATCACAGTGTACTGTTTTGCCTTTCAGAGAGCCATTGAAATTGAGTCTCTATCTTCCCTACATGATTCCTGAAAGCCCCATAGATTCTGAGCCTTGGGCTCTCTCTCTCTTATTGTTGTCATTGCCATTCACTCATTTATTAATCAATTTATTCTTTTCAAATAGATTGAGACCCTATAATATACACTCACTGGCGATATAGTGGAAAACATTCCAGTCATGGTCTTTAACTTAATGTAACTTATTTTATTACTCTCAAAACATTAAAATGTCCTAGCAATTGTCAAAATTTCAGTGTAATCCAAGACTTTCCTTTATAAACTTGAGAGAAACAAATGTTCATTTCAGATCAGGTATTTTAATTTTTGACTTGGAAAATGTGTCCCTATATCCATTTGGAAGACAAAAGGCAGAACCAGAGTTGAATATTTCCTGCATCGATGATCAAACAATACCTTGGAATACATGTTCTCTAATTAATAAAGAGTCATTGATAGCTAATAGCTTTATTTAGTTTGATGACAATGATAAGTACAGAGTGTATATTTAATTGAAGTGTCAAAAAATTGGGATATTAGAATATTGTATAAATAAGAGGTAGCTAGGGATACCTGGGTGGCTCAGTGGGTTAAGCCTCTGCCTTCGACTCAGGTCATGATCCCAGGGTTCTGGGATCGAGCCCCATATCAGGATCTTTGCTCAACAGGGAGCCCGCTTCCTCCTTCTGCCTGCCTCTCTGTCTACTTGTGATCTCTCTTTCTGTCAAATAAATAAATAAAATCTTAAAAAAAAATAAGAGGTAGCTTACAGGTATCAGAAGGTACTAATTTAAAAAATGTTAGCAAGGGTATGCATTTTCTTCAAAACATACAGGAAAATTAAAAGCAATTTTATTAAAATGAATTGGAGTTCTATTTACAGGTCTATTTACATCATTCAAGTATAAAGGTATTACAAAGTAAATTGTCTTCCATTACTAACACTTGTTAGTAATGATTATTTAAAAAATCTCTTTAGGATTCTTGAAGAAAATACTTAAGATTTTGCTAATAAAGAACATGTAAAGCTTAAAAGAAATATACTCTCTATAAGCATTCAAATAAAATGAATCCCTACCAAATATTTTTTAGGTCCTTCTGCATAATTTTGAGACTTTGTCACTCTAATATGATATGGGTGGCAAAATAACTTAGGACTGAATAAGTGACAGTTCTTATTAATTTTGTCTATACATAGAATTATGCCTAAACTCCATAAAAATAGGGAAGACCTTGAGGGTTTATCAAGTCCAACCACCTTTCACAGGTCAAGAAATTTAATTTCCGAAGATATGAAAAGAAGAAGGAGATATTCTTCAGAAGCCACCTATTTTTAATCCCTATATCTAAAAATCTTCCTTTAGGATTTTGACTCCCAGCAGCAGGTTTGCAAGACTGAGTTCCCCTTGACCTTCTATGTGTAGCTCTGAACTCTGGAGTTGTCACCATTGCCCCTTGTCTCTACCTGAGTTGTACCATCCATAATTTCTCAAATTAATTTGACCTCACAAGCCCTCTCCATAGTTCTAATGCAGCTGGTTCTGAATGTGGAAACTGTAAATTTCCTAGAGACAAAAAATTTGTCCAATGGAGACCAAAGGACCATACATAGATATGTTGTACACGAGTATTTCCCAGAATGTATAACCTTTAGAAAATTCTTAAATATACTGTCTTTGAGAATTTATTGTTTGTTTGTTTTAGCTTTCGTTTCAATGTTGATCCCTAATAAAACCTTAATATAAGTTAATTCTTGGTGAGTTAAATAATCACCTTATAATGGAGCAATGCTAGGCAATTTCAGTTTTTCTGTTTATATTCATCCAAAATTGAGTTTGCCAAGTGAAATTTGCTATAGGTGCTGAAGTCAATGGTGCTGTAACTAAAATTTGAAAACAGGACATTATATGGATAGTGTTTGTGTACATACCACTTACTTAATCCATTACCTCTGTGCAAGTAAATAAGCAATGAAGTCATTTCTGCATCTCGTTTCAGCAGTAATTAAATTGCATATTTATTCATTCAAGTATTTATTTGGCCAGGGATTCGGTAGGTAGGAAGCTATGACAATAAACATGGAGCTTACATTTTACTGTGGGAGTGAGAAGAATCAGAAAACAAACAACTAAATAAATAAGAAAAAGGAACCACATGACATCCTTATCTTCACCTGAGACTTTTAAAGAGTTAAATGATACTACAAGAAAACCTGCTTTTGCAAATGGCTTACTAGCAGAATTTTAGTTCAGGGTGGAGTCTGATTATCATAAACCAGCAACAAAACCTTCAAGTTATGAATGTCATTTTGTAAAGCATGCTAATGTGAACAGGCATTCATTCTCTACATTAGTATAATTGAAGTGAAAACAAGGAAACAGATTAAATGTAGAAACAGACCTGAGGCTACATTTCTCTAATATTAACTCCAATGTCTGGTATCTGTTTTAGCACATCAGTGTCATCTGTCACATTGAATTAATGTTTTAATTGTGTTGGGGTTTTAGTGTATATTTAATTTGTAATCTTGATTTTTATTTTATAGTTGTGTAAGAGCTCTAAGCATGAGATATTTACACACTGTCCTACAAAAATGTATTAACATCACTTATGTCAAAACTGGAGTTTCCGGATTTAATTTTCTTTTGTAAGAATTGATAAAAAGACGGATAACTTTTAGTGTTGTTAAGATTATGAAAAAATACTTCATAGACCAGAGAAAGAATTAATTGCTATAATTTTTGGGGTTTGAAATCTGGCAGTACCCATTGATAATCAAAATGTTCACACCATTTAGCCCACTTTTGGGATACCATTCATCAGAATAAAGGTACCTGCATATATGGATATATGTGTAAGGATGATTGTTGCAGCACTTCTGGATATGACAAAGTAAAGAATCAAATTATCAGCAATTCAAACCCAGCAATTATAAAATAAAAAATACTTCCAAACCAATTGAGCTTTATCCCAAAATTATAAAGTTTTTTTTTTTTTTCACTTTATTCTTTTGTGACGGTTCAGTAGAGTTTTCCAGTGACTACATGATGTGTGATAACAAGGTAGTTTTGGTAGCTCATGAAATTTGTGCATATGTGTTCTTATATTTTAAAATTTCATTGGTTTTAAGTTATAATAAGGTAGTTAGTGGTAAATATAATTCACTTATCATATATAAAAGCTCTTTGGAGTCTTCAATATTTTTTCTTATTATAAATTTTCTGTTTTTTATTTTGAAACTTACATCCAGAAATTTCTAACAATTCTTATTGCTAGTATTTGTGAGTCTGAGTTCTGTTTTCTTTCAGTCAACTGATTTTTAGTTAACTGACTTCCTTTTTGGGAATTTCTGACAAAAATATTCTCTAAAATTGTATTTACTAGAAAATATTTCAAATATAATTACAAGTACAGAAATAACACAATGAAGAGGCTTATGCCAACAGCTCGATTCTAATCAATTTCTTTCATTTGAAAGATGAAGCAAATTTCAATTTGCTTCAGATTTTTTTTAGTTGGTGATCTTTTAGAACAGTTTATGATTTACAGCAAAAATTGGGAATATAATAGAAAGAGTTCCCATGTATTCTGTACCAGTTTCCCTTATTATTGACATCTTAACATTAGTAGGAGACATATGTCACAATCAAGGAACCAACACTGATATATTATTGTTTTGTACAGTCCATACTTTATTCAGACTTTCTTAGTTTTTTACCTGATGTACTGTTTCTCTCTCTGTCTCTCTTTTTTTTGTTCTAGGATCCCATCCAGGATACCACATTATGTTTTGTTTTCATGTCTCATTAGGTGTCTGTTGATTGTGAAGTTTCCAAGACTTTCCTGGGTTTTAATGACCATAACAGTTTGGAAGAGTACTGGTGATATATTTTGTAGGATACTTGTCTAGCAGAATTTGCCTTGTGTTTTTCTCATGGTTAGGTTGCAGTTACATGTTTTGGGGACAAAGAACACAAAGATGAAGTGTCGTGTTTGTCATATCATATCAAGGTACCTACTATCAATATGATTTATACTCCTTGATGTTGAGCTTGGTAACTTTGGTAAGGTTATACATACAGGTTTCTCCTATGTAGTTATCCTCTCCTCCCCCACCTTTCTATACTGTACTCTTTGGAAGAAAGTCTATATGCAGCTCACACTTGAAGTCTCCCCTTCATTGAAAGCAGAGTATCTACATAGATTATTTGGAATTCTTCTGCATGGCAGATTTGTCTCTTTTCCGTTTGTTTGTTTGTTTGTATCAGTACTACTCATGAACACTTATTTTATATGCTGAGTTATAATTTCTTCCTACTTTATTTATTTTGGTTGCTAAAATTGCTCCACAACTTTGATCATTGACCAATCTTTCAGTTGGCTCCTATGTGCTGAGGAAGTACTTCTACCATTGTAGGCTTGTTTGTTTCTTTATCACTCCCTTTAATCACTCCAGGATCATCTTCTATATTTCTTGCCCCAAGCTAGAATCAGCTATTTCTCCAAGGATACTTGGTTCCTTTTCCTGGAGAATAGTATTAGAAACTAGTAAGATCTAAGCACTACATGCTCAGTAATTTTTAAGAATTTTAGAGTCCTCAGACTAAAAGTTTTTAACTGCTGGTCTCCACAGACTATTATCCAATTAAAAATTATGGATAATTATCTTATATGAATGCATGGGAGGAAGCAGTGTATTAAAATAGGTACAGACAGACTTTGATTTGGGTCAAAGCTCCTTGTCTTTTTTTTAATTTAATTTTATTTTTTAAAAAGATTTTATTTATTCATTTGAGACAGAGAGAGAGAGAGACAATGAGAGAGGGAACACAAGCAGGGGAGGCAGGAGAGAGAGAAGCAGGCTTCCTGTGGAGCAGGGAGCCCAAGGTGGGGTTTGATCCCAGGACCCTAGGATCATGACCTGAGCCGAAAGCAGATGCTTAACCACTGAACCACCCAGGCCCCCCAAAGCTCTTTGTCTTAGAGGCAGTGTGACCTTGTACAAATTACCAACTTTTCTGGTTAGTTCCTCAGGCTCACTCACACTTGACAATTGGACTTGTATTTATTTGTAATTTCCCGAAAGTGCAATATTTTATATATCAATATATATGTATGTGTATATATACTTCTACCTTCATGGTATCTCATTATCTGTAGTAATTGTTTACTTGAGTGCTGTATTTTTAATCCATTATATCATTTACTTGTTATAGCAACACTACGAGGTTTGTGCTGTTTTTAATCCCCATTTCAGAGATAGGGAAACTGAGGCTCAGATGGGTTAAGTTAAAAGGTGAAGTTCCTCCTAATGTGCCAGGGACATACCCAGGTCTAATTAATGTTATTTCTCTGTCTTCTTCCTAACATGTAACAAATAATAGTTAAAGAGTAAACTTTTGGCCAGTTTCATAGGGCATGGGGTTGCTTACCTATGTTACTCATGCCAGGGTGTCTCACAGAGTCAAGCATGCTGTGGGCTTATTGAGTGAGTCCCTTGGCTAGAAACCATTTTCATCTTGCCAACATTAAAGTGGCCTATATCAACCCTCTTCCAGAGCTGGTGAGGCAAAGACATAAGAAACAACAACAACCAACAAAAATAACAATAATATCTGACAGCTCTTAAAATTCTACTCTGTCAACTACTGTGCTCAATATTTAATATTCATCATCTTCTTTCATTGTCACCATAAATTTGTAAGGGCTTACCTACTCCATTTTTTTAGGTGAGACAACTAAAGATCAGAATGATTAATTTTATTTCCCAAAGTGATGCAAATTGTTAGTGGCAGAGCCAGTGTCTGAAGCCAGGACTGTGTGATTCCAAAACCATTTACTTAGACATTATACAGGGGATAACAGCAGTTGTTGGCAAGTGGAGGCTTGCTCTGGGCATTTTTCAGAACTCAGTAACAGCAGCAAGCTTCCCTTAAGTCCTAGGGTTGCAAAGATTTGTGCAATGCAAATAAAGAGTAGGGCTTATGAGGGTTGTAGAAGGATATCTGTAGGCAGACTTAATGCTCAAAATCTAAACACTGTTTACTGAGAATTTTTAGAAGGAGGCATAGAAGGTCTGTTACAAGGAAGCCGAGATCAACTAGCCCAGGAAAGGGGATCACATACTACACAGAAGTAGGATAAGTGGTGAGAATTTAGGGAGGAATAAGGCAAAGATGTATTTCTCAGACATTTCTAGCAAAGTATATTATCATTTTCATACTGAGGACAGACTGGATATTGACATTTGATCTATACTCCCTTTTATTTGTAGTGCAGATTTTGCATTATGGCAGCTTACATTTTTTTTTTTTTTTTAAGACTGCAGTGATTAATTGTTTGTGTCAACTTGACTCGACCTCGGAATGCACGGACATCTGGTCAAATATTATCCTGGCATGTCTGCGAGGCTGTTTGGGTGAGATGGACATTTGAGTCAGTAGACTGAGTCAAGCAGATTTTCCTCCCTAATGTGGGTGACTCTCATCCGATTAGCTGAAGACCTAACACAATAAAGAAGGCTAAGAATGAACTCCAGTGTCTTAACTGCTCAGACCCCTGCCTCTCCCTGAATCGTCCTCATTGGGCCGGCACAGGAGATGAGAGAATGCCTGTGGAGAAAGTACAGATGTGCTTTACTGTGTTGGCTTGGCACTGTCCCCCACATCTGCTGGCAAGAACAAGTTGCCAGATTCTTCCTGGATGCGAGAGGGTTTAGCTCATGGAGGAGAAGAAAACATGCATCTGTGTAAACACGACGAGTCTTGGCCCCATAGAAGCCTTGGATTAAGGAGAAGCAAACAGAGAATTAAAGTTAAATATTGGGACACGAGGTTGGGCTGGCTAAGCTGGCAAATTGCTTTAAGCAGTAGTGCCTGATGGATCTGTTTCTGATTATGTGTGCAACGTGCTATATACAATCATGCTCAAGTGCTAGAATGGAAGACGAGACATTAACAACAGTCTGACTTATTGAAATAGTATAATTATGAATACCTTTTTTTCTTGTACTCTATTTTTCTATTATTCCTTTTTTTTTTGTAAAGAGAAGAGGAAAAATATAGTTCAGAATAAATAAAGTAAAAGGATTGCTTGAGTTAATGTTTGCCATATATTTATTTATAGAATATCACCAGAGTCAGAGAAACATTTCATTCTAAACCCAAAATATAACTTATCCAAGAATATGTCCTGAGGGCTCTTTTTCATTGAGTAATTTATCAAGAAATGAAAAAGCATTTTCATTGAGTGTACTTAAGAAATTAGAGAATTATAAACATACCCAGTATCTTATCTTGCTCTGTTTTAATGCCAGATAATTGGTGGATATCATTTACTTTAAGAAAGATAAGAAAAGTATTTGGAATTAAAATGAAGACTGAATCCACATCAACAGTATGTAAAAGAGTATAAAATTTTATTTTGAGCTATATGCATGCAGCCAGTATGCTCTTTCCCAACATTTGAGCATTTTTTTTTTTTTTTTTTTTAGTGTTTGTTGCTTTATTGACCTGATAAGTTCCATTAACCAAGGTCATTAGAGTCAAAAGGTCCCCAGGTTTGAAAACACAGAATATTGTACAGAGCATCTGGGTGGCTCAGTCATTGGACGTCTGCCTTCTGCTCAGGTCATGATCCCAGGGTCCTGGGATCGAGCCCCACATCAGACTCTCTGCCTGGCGGGAAGCCTGCATTCCCTCTCCTACTCCCCCTGCTCTCACTGTTTCTCTGTCAAATAAAGAAATAAAATCTAAAAAGAAAGAAAGGAAGGAAGGAAGGAAGGAAGGAAGGAAGGAAGGAAGAAAGAGAAAGAAAGAAAGAGAACACAAAATATTGTTTTGCATATAAATAAGACTCAGCCCCAGTGTAGAACACTTTTAGGAGGTAAGAATAATTAGAACTATCATTGGAGTGAACCACAGGTACATGGAATAATAGTTATAGACTGTTGAAAATTAAAGATAATACATGATTCAGCACAGACTCACTTTAGGACTGTTAAGGATGCTTTAATCAACTTTAAACTAGGTTGTAACTGTTAAACTTATTTTCTTTACTGTTTTTAGAGATTATATTTTTCGTTAAACAGAAACAACTCTGGTGAATAACTTGATACTCATTTAACTCTCAACTCAGGTTCTTAAATGTTTTTTGGGATTTTTTGCCATATAAACTTCAGATTAAAATGTACATGTCAGCATTGTACTTAGAATAAAAAATGGCATCAGCTTTAGATTTTGAAAGAACAACAATAAGTTATTTTGATAGAGTTGAAGCCACTGTATACTTTTCTCTGATCCCACCGCCTCCTCTGCCTACTCAAAAGTAACCGGCATTCTGAACTTGGGGCTTGTTATTTATACTATGTCTTTGTACTACTTTTTATATGTACACACATAAGAAGTATACACTGTTGTTTGGATTATTTTAAAACATTCAATGAATAGTACTATACTGTACAGTTATTTATGCAACTTTTTTCCTCCACATTATTTTTATGATCTTTTTCTCAATGATATCAGTGATTTTATTTCATGAATAGTCATTACCATATAATATTCCTTTGTGAACATACCAAATATAGTTATCCATCTCCTATTAAAAGCTATGTACAGCTGACCTTTGAACCACACGAGGGTTAGGGACATTGACAATCCCGACCCCACCATAACTTTTGACTCCCAAAAGCTTAACTCTGAACAGCCTACTGTTGCCTGGGAGGCTTACTGATAACATAAATAGTCGATTAATACATATTTCTTATGTTATATGTATTAATATTGTGTATTCTTACAAGAAAGTAAGTTAGAAGAGAATGTTATTAGAAAATGACAAAGAAGAGAAAATACATTTACAGTACTTTACTGCATTTATAAAAAAAACAAAACAAAAAACAATTCTACCTGTAAATGAACCCACATAGCTATAACCCTTGCTGTTTAAGGGTCAGCTGTAGATTGTTTTAAATTTTCTTTCTTTTTCTGTCTAAGTGGTGCTAAATGAATAGTTTAGTCGGATTTCTTTGTGAAAATGCAGGAGAATATCACTAGGGCATCTACTTTGATGGGGAATTATTGGTAAATCACTCTCCAAAGGTCAATAAAGATGATGCCACCAGCAGTGTATGTGAAAGCCAATCGCTTCATCATTACATGCTATCAGATGTTTAAATTCTTACCAAACTAGCAGGAGAGAAATGATATCTTCTTTTGTTTTAATTTGCTTCCTCCTGATTGCTCATGAATTTGAACCTCTTTCTCCACAGTCACTGACAATTTGAATTTCTTCCTCTGTGCATTGACTGTTCTCAGCCTTTGCTCATTTGTTTATTTGATTGCTTTTTCCTAATGATTTGTGGAAGTTATTTATAAATTTCAGGTACTGAGGTTTCTTACTTATATGTGCATTGAATAAATCCTCTCAGCTTGAGGTTTCTTTTTCAATCTTATTTACAGTGCCTTTTGTCATATACAAATTGTGTCCAAGGTTTTTCTAAAATTTTAAGTTTTTCCTTTTCAAATTTTGTTCATGAATCAATAGATTATTGTGTGCAATGTGTACAATGTGAGATATAATTAACTTTTCCCATGTAGTTGATTGTCCCAGCACTGTACACTGAACAAAATATTTCTCCACTGATTTGCAATGCAATGCTTATCATTTATCAGGATTCCTCCCTGAGTGGATTTCTTCTGGCCCTCTGTGTAACAGGTTGGGATGTCCAGAAGCAGTGCTGAGATGGAGTTCAGTCTGCAGGATATTTATTAGGGATTGGCACCTATGGAAGGAGGAGGAGAAAGTAAGATGAAGCAGATGGGAAGTCAGTCTGTGATACAGAGCCAGGAAAGCCTCAGCCAACCCTACGGGGGCTCCAGATAGCCAAAGCCCTAAAAATTGTCCCATGGCTGAAAAGCTCTGATTTTTATATCCTCCATGATCAGACCTTGGATGTGGGCCACTTGGGGAAGGCAGGCCTCTGCTGAGGCAAATCCTGAAGCAACTGACCCTGGAAGATGTCTGCCCACAGCATTGGAAGTGGAGGGAGAAGTCCCTTCTGGAGAAAGGCAGATTGCATGGCACATCTTGGACTCTGCCACGTTATTCCATTCCATTTGCTTATTACTCTATCTTTATAGCAAGAATTAATCCCTAGTAAACCAAATCTCCCTCCCTGAAAATTTTTCATCAAAATGAAACTATTTAAGAGTGCGTTGGTGGCTCAGTTGGTTAAGTGTCTGCCTTCGGCTCACATCAGGATCCTAGGTTCCTGGGATGGAGTCCTGCATTGGGCTCCCTGCTCCGCAGGGAGACTGCTTTTTCCTCTGCCCCTTCCCTTCTTGTGCATGTGCACTCTCTCTCTCCCAAATAAATAAATAAAATCTTAAAAAAACCCCCAAAAAACCCACCAATAAATTTCTATATTTAGCCCTATCTTTTCTATTTCAACTTTGAGGTTTATATACTAAGTTCCAAGGAAAACTCTGGATTTTTGTTGAAACTGCATTGAACTTTTCATTCAGAAATTAGTGATATACTTAGAGCTTCGTAATACAAAATATACTTCTGCTAATTACAGTTTATAATCTTTCTAAGGTTTCCCTGAAGAATTTTCATTCAAAAATTTTGAAAAAAAAATTTCATTCAAAATCAATTTCTACTTATGGTTAAGACTTCTGCAGCTATTTTAAATGGGATTTTATTTTCTTTGGCTGTTTCTAAAGTTTTAGTGCTGATATATTAGAACATTCTTGATTTAAATGTCCATTTTGTATCTGCAAACTGTGTTGAGCTTTGTCGGTTTTAGTGATTTGTCCATAAATTGTTTCCTATCTTCTCAGTGAACTGATATCACCTTCAGGGTAAACCCCCCCCTTTTCTTGGCCTACTTTCATTTATCAATTCTTTTACTTTTAATTTCTTGTCTTACTGTAATAGGTAACATTTCCAGTATAATATTGAATAGAAACATTGTTTATTTTTCCATTTTAAAAGGAGTGCTTCCAAAATTTCATCATTAACTTTTACTTTAGATTTAGGTGTTTCATAGGTGATTTTTTATCTTTATACAGCTGTCTCTAGTCCCAGGTTACAGGGTTTTCTTCATGGACGAGTGTTGTGCAGTGTTGTACACTTAGCAACATTTTCTGAGATGATCCCGTGGATTTTTTCTTTGGCCACCATCATGTTGTTTTCTATATTATTAAATTTTCGGATGTTGCACCCTGCACTCCTGGGTTACAACCGAGCTGCTTATGATTCATCTTGCTCTTTATAACTTTTATATCCAAGTTTTGTATAGCATATTTGCTTCTGTTCAGAAGTGAGAATGGCCTGTATGATTTTTATCTTGTACAGTCTCTGCTTCTACCTTCAAGTTATTCTAGTCCTACAAAATGAGGCACTTGAACTATTTTTAAAATCTTTGAAACAGTTTGTTGTGATAGGAAGTATTATTTTTTTCTTTGCTGCTTGACAAAAGAAATGTGTAGAAACAGGGAGAGCCTAGAGGTTTTGCAGGGGAGAATGAGGTCATTGGGGATAAAAGGTTTGGTTATCAATTTAATTGATTCAATGGTTATTAGTTTAGGTTTCTGATTTTTCTTGAACAGGTTTCACAATTTGCATTTTTATAGATAATTATTTTGCCCTCATTTTCAAATTACACACAAATTTTTTAATCTTTAAAAATTTTAAAAATTAAAAAAAAAATTAAAAATTGTGTCTTCCTTTCATGATGTTTTGTCACTTTTCCTTGATCAGTATCTATAATATTTGTCTCTATCAGTTTTTAAAAGATAATACCAAATTTGTTGAATCAATTGTTATTTATTAATTTTTGTTCTTATTTTTGTTTCTTTGTTATCTCTATTGTTCTTTTGCTAGCTGCTTGACTTAAATGTTGAAATCATTTTTTAAATCTTTCTTAATTAAAAAGTATATACTTAAAGATAAATATGTTCTATTTGGACTGCTTTCAATAAGTACATGATTTTGTAGGTTTATAGGTTTAAATTCAATTTTAAATACTTTTTCATGACCAATATGATTTGACCTTTATCAAGCAACTTACTCAGATTTGTGTATTTAAGTTCTCAACCAAATGTGCTTTCAAAAAGAACTATTGTGAATTAGCGATATTGCATGCTAGATTCAATAGATATGAGAGGTTAAAATCTGGAAGTTATGTGCTTGATGTCACACAATTATGAATTAGGTAAATACTAATGTGTTAATTAAAATTATTCTCTTTAGGGACACCTGAGTGGCTCAGTCAACAAAGCATCTATCTGACTCTTAAATTTGCCTTAGGTCATGATCTCAGGGTTGTGTGATGGAGACCTGCATCAGGCTCCATGCTCAGCAAGGAATCTGCTTGGGATTCTCTCTCTATCCCTCTGCTCCTCTCCACCCAAGTAAGTAAATACATCTTTAAAAAAATAAAATAAATAAAATTGTTCTCTTTATTGTATGACAATATGGCAACCAGTTATACATAACCATTGTGCTGGCTAATGATGGTAGTTTTTCAGGGGAAGTACTCTGTTAACAACGTTAGAAACGTGGCATGAACTCTTGGTGTTTCCAAAACATTAGAAACTTATTTGGCCTTAATTTTTTACACATGTGAATTGGACAGTCAGTCCTGCTTAATTATCTCATGATCTACTATTTTTAATTATCTCAATACCTCCATGCAAAGGAAGGAACATACATGTTTTTGCAAGTAAAATAGAAGGCAAAAACAAGTTTCTACAGGTTATTATAAATTTCATAATTTATAAAACTTTATGTTGTTATATAATTTATATTATGTATCATATATGTATTATAAAATATCTGAGTATTATATAATATATATTAAATAATTTATATGATAAATTTCATGGATTTAATATCATTTATTGAACAAGGTGTTGTCTTGCTACTGCACATTTGTAAAAAGTTATCACCAAACATCTATGGATTCAGTATAGTTTTTAAACCATATATAGATTTCATTCAGATTTTGTCAGCTTTTCCACCAATGTCCCTTTTCTGTTCCAGGATCTAATCCAAGATACCATGTTGCATTCAGGTTCATGTCTCCTTAGTCTCCTTCAGTTGGTGGCAGTCTCTCAGTCTTGAATTTTTTTTTTTTTTTTTGCTTTCCTTCTCCTTCCTTCCTTTTCTCCCTTCTTCCCTCCTTCTCTCCTTCCCTCCTTCCTTCTCTCCTTCCTTCCTTCAGGTCTGATAATTCTGAGAAGTATTGTTTAAGGCAGGTATTTTTTGCAACATCCCTCAACTTGAGTTCATCTAATGTTTTCTCACGATTAGACTGTGGTTATGTGATAGAATATTTAGATTTTATTTTTTTATCATAATAAACCATATATAGAAATAATATCATGGCTCTAGGTTCTTTTCTTTCATCAGAGTTTAATTTAAAACTAATTATAACTCTTCAGTGTAAATTGCTTGATCTAGATAGTAACCAAAAATTGAAGATGACATTTGAAAATTCATTCATTTGCCTGATTTTGGATATAAGCTAATAAATGTCCTGAAATCTCTTGTGAATTTAATTTCTCTAATACTAATGGTATTAAAACAAAATACACAAAACTTTTTAGAAGTTCATTGCCTTACCCCCTGTAAGGAATATTTTTGTCCATCCATTCTAAACTCGATAAGTTAATATGCAAGAAGCAAGTCCATTTGTCATATCCAGAACTTCAAATATTTATTGATATACTTTGATATGAAAATATTTAGGAAAGACAAATCGCTATTTAACTAATAACTTTGCAGAATTTCAAAAAGTTGCTAGTGTAATAGGGGCTCTGTGTTTTAATTGCCAAGATACAACTTTATAAAGTAGATGTATAAATTTTGAAATTATCTTCTTTTTTCTTATTTTTTGTTTGTTCTGATTAAAATTTAATTTTTAATTTAATTTTATGACTATCAAATATTATAAAAATCATGCTTGTATTTGACACATGTTTGGATTTGTATCTAACTTTCTAGTAATCCATTTTTATTTTACTTTATGAAAGTGTCAGATTGGAAAAAAAGTGATTCTTTAACAAAAACAATTTGAGAAACACTGGTCTAGATTTGATCTCATCTATTACATTAAAAAAAACCTTTAATGACAATATTTTTTACTTCCAAGATTCATATCTATTTGTTCTTGTTTTCACTTCTGCTTTTTCTTAAAAATTACAGTTCTACTTTAAAGGAATTTTGAGTTTTATTCTCTCTTTAAATATCTAACACAATTTTATGATTTTTTCAGACTTTCATAAAGTAATTTTGTAAGCTACTTGTTGATTTAAAAAATGAGCGTCAGAGATTTTGAAGTACTAGTTTTCAAGTCTTATTTTGAGTAAAAAAATTGCAATGTGTTTGCTTTTTCCATTTTCTTCTATTTCTTATTTTTCTTGCTCATTCTTGTCCTCTGTTGACATTTCTCTGGCTTTGAGTTTTATGATTGCATCCCTCCAGCCCCCCAGGCTGCTGGTCCAGAATCAGGTCCTATAAGTGCATCTGTGATCCTCCACTGTCATGGATAATGGGATTATGATGATCCTGGTATCAAACAAATGGGCAACTGAGTTTATCTCCTGAAACTATGTTTTTTGCATTTTTGGGGGTCAGTATTTTTCTACAAACCACAGCAGATTATTTCCAGTAACTCTTGAGGTCCTGGCTTCAGGCAGATTTAGGCTCTGGTTTTCTACCACTTCAAACTCCTACCCACCCAGAACACCTTCAGCTTTTTCTATCCAGGAAAGCCAAATGCCTGGCCCCAACAGCCTCCTCCTTGATGAGAAGCCAAATTGGTCTCTGCCTTCTGTTCTGCTCATCATTTTAGGTTTTTGTTCTATTCTGGACATTGGAGAAGTTTTGAGTCTGGAATTCCTATTTTATATCCATCATCACTATGACAACAACAGAGAAAATTAGACCAAAGTTTGAATTTATAGATCCATTTTGACAAGGAGTCTTCAAAGTTTCTCACCTCAAATGTTTTATTGGGAAAGCACAATTTCAACTTTATCAGGTCAGCATTTAATACATTTTTAAGGTTTCTCCAGTCATACAAACATCATCTTTAGTGGTACCTCTTCAGAATTTCCATTGTTTGGTCTGTGATGATAAATTTAAATAGAAAAAAAATTCTTGCTCCAGATATTGAAACTTAAATGAACTCTAAAGCCTGACCTCAAATTCTGTCTCAGTTTATCCTTCTCCCCTTTCAGTAACTGAGATAGTGCCATGTGAAAAAAACACAGCATCACAGGAATTCATTAAGTGCTCATTCCTCTCAGTCAAATGAGAAAAGTAGCAAAATACATTACTTTTTTTACACTGAAGTTTGCCTTCAATTATTAGTAACCTTTTGCTGCTGGCCCGTATCACATCACTAATAGTTTTCAATTTTTTCCTCTTTCCATGCCCCTATATGGAGTTTGGGGCTGCATACCCAAACTTAAAGATACTTGAAGTAAGGCTAGCCAACCAGAATTTTCCTTGTGAATGAGTTACATTACTCCTAACATGATACTTTCCTCTTTAAATATTAACAGGTCTATAAGTGACAGGTTCATTATTTGTGTTTTATGATAGAGGTCATTTTCCATGGCAAAGCAACCTAAACCTATCTTTTATCTATTTTTCTGTTCCTTCAGTGATTCTCCTTTTCACTTAGAGTTCCCGTATCCTCTCCCTTAGCCAACTTTTGATCACCCTCGTCTTCTGCTCATCTTCCCAAGGAGAGGAAGAGAGATAACTTTCTTTCCAGGGGAGACTTTCTTTCTTTTAGGGATAACAGCCAGTCCATGGAGCAATCAGAAGACACACAACATACATTAATAAAGTTCTCTGTCTGATATGGGCACAGTTCATGGTGCTGCAAAACAATTGTAATAGTAACATCAAAGGTGGCTAATCACCAGTCACAATAAGAAATAAAATAAAAATGAAAACATTTGAAACATTGCAAGATGGCTATGGCAAGATGGTGGAAAGGGAGGTGGATGGGGGATGGGGTAACTTGGTGATGGGCAATGAGGAGGACACGTGATGTGATAAGCACTCTGTGTTATGCATAACTAATGAATCATTGACCGTTATATCAAAAACTAAAGATGTAAAAAAAAAAAAGAAATATTGCAAGAATTACCAAAGAATTACCAAAACGTGACAAAGAGACACAAAGTGAGCAAATACTGTTGGAAAATGGAGCTTGCTTGATACAAAGTTACCATGAACCTTGAATTTGTAAAATATGCCATATCTGTGAAGTAATACAAAAAGGAATGTCCGTATGACATTTTTATGCCTTTTTTTTTTTTACAGTCTTATTCTTCCATTAACATCTGTCACAATGGCTTGTTTTCATGTATCTTCTCTGTAACATATTTTGTGTAATGTCCAGTTATCTGGCCACTGGGGAGTTGTTTTTTTTTTTTTCTTTTTTTGGTATAGCCTAGAGCATATGAGAGGTCTATGTTCTGAATCTAATTTGCATGTGGATATATTAATCTTATGTGGCAGCAATGGCTTTCATCCTATAACTCTTTCTCCTGAGCTATGTGATTAGAAAGAGAATTAAGAAGACTTTATTCCCATCATAACGTCAGGCCTTAAACTGAACAGGATGTGCCAATACCTTGGAGCCATTACTGTAAAATCTTCGCATGAGGAGATTAGTGTGAAAATATGACACATCTGGAATGGGAGAGTGAGTAATCTGTTATTCTGTTACTAAAAAATAGTGTTAAATTCCTTTTTGGTACTGGCTACTTATTTTATATAGCTGAATATGAAATGTAAAATGTAAGAAACAATCACCTAATTTACAGAGTCCATAAGAACCCCTTGTCATCTCCTCACTTGGAAACCTCATTATCATTATTTTAGCATATCAGTGGAAGTTTATATAGACAACATTATGACGTCAGTTTTCTGTAGCTCTTCTAGATGGGTAAATGGCTCTCCAGTCGTCAAGGGTTGAATGTGATTGCTAGAAACAATACAGGCATAAAAGTAAGAATTAGAAAACCTTCAACACATAATAAATTTGCAGACACTTCCCCTGAATGTTGATTTAGAGAAGAAAACAATTTAAGTAATTCATTAAATCAGCATTTACCTACATACGAGAAGTATGTTTGGTGAAAGACTGTTCTTCGTCCAGGGGGATACAAAATAGAAAATGGATTAGATCATTCAGAATGGGAACTCCCTGCTTGGAGCATTAGCCGTATGCTTTGGGGTTTGGTGTCAAGTTACTTTGTAATTGAGGCTGGAGCTGCCTCTTTAAATGCATGGCTAGTCTTTTTTTTAGACAACATATTGCTCATTAGTCTTTCTTCAGATACAATCTTGGTGCTCATTTCTTCTTTGGCTGCTGAGCTCTGCATTCCGTGGCACCGATTATGGGATGGGTGACCTTAATTGTCTCCTTCATGTTGTCTAGGCCAGAGGGCCAGCTGGATTGCGGGACCGGTGAAGTTGCCCAGGGATGAGGGTCATGGAAAATTGGAAGCTGGGACTCTCACCGAGGCAGGAGAGAATGTAGACTGCAAAAGTGGTCTGATCCTGAAAAGCGCGCTTGCAAGGGACAACATACACATACTCTGAAGCCTACGTGTGGGGAACCTACCCCCATGCTGCATTATTGGCTATTTTGCCAATACAGTGAGGATCCGTTGGCTTTAGCAACATTGAAGTTGGATGTTTTTGGAACATCCAACTTTTAGAAGTGTGAGTTATTTTAGTAGACTGGTGGAAGCAGAATCCAGAATTAAGTGGGATGAGAAATTGGGGCAATATGAGAAAACAGAGACAGTAATTGCAAATATTTCTTTGAAGAAGTCATTAAATCAAACACAAAACTTGGATGCCACCAAAAGCTGTTCCTCTCACTCACTGACCAAGGAAAATCAATCACCAAAATCTGGCAGCTCTACTTCTTCTCTTCCAGATCTGTCCTCACTATCTCTACCTCTTTTGATTTTTAAGTGATACTTCTCCCCTGCAGCCCTCTTCCAGTACATTGTTCAACAGTCACCTGCATGACCTTTCTAAAATTGAAAACTGGAAACCCTTTCATGTTTCCCCTTGCCCTCACTGATGGTTGCCCATCTCTCCAGCCTGCCCGCCTGCTACCTCTGGTGCACACCACAATCTAGCACACTACTTGAACTTCCTTTACGTGTCTTCTTTGCTTGACATGTTCTGTCTATTTTCTGAAGGTGCCTTTAATCCTTCCCTCATCCCACTTCACTAGGCAGAGTCTTCCTTATCCATCAAAATCAAGCTCAGATTTCTCCTCCTCCAGAAAGTCTTCATAGCTTGCCCCCACAGACTGTGCATGGTGTGTTCATCAATTTTAGTGTGAACTATTTGCTTGTCTTTTATGCCTTATCCCTAGAACTGTGTACGGAACCTGAGACTCACTGATATCTGTACCCTGATTGATTGATCAGCCATTGATGTGTGCTGAAAGAATAAATGCATGTTTTGGAGACAAAGGAAAGAGATGTGGATAACCTGTCACTCCTCCTGCCCTACTCGTCTTATCTATTCATGTATTTGTTTATTTATTTTTTTTTAGTGTTAAAATCAGGTAAATTGAAAGGGGGGATAATCAGTCTTTATGTTTCAGGTAAATAATTTAATATTTCTAGAGATATTGACAACAAGGCTTCCAAAGTAATTTTTATAACACGAGTTTTAACTTATGTAGAGTTTGTAAGTCAATTAAGATGACCTCAAAACAAATATTTGGGATTTCATCCTCTGCTGTCTTTTTTCATAAATGTTGAAAATTTTTCTAGACATATGTAATTTTAAATCCTATTAAAATAAGGCCTCACAATTAATTCTATGCAGGATTAATTCCATGCAGGAATATATATATATAACTTTAACACATCCACACACACAGGGTTTAATGGTTCCTGTGTAATTAAATAGGTTATGTAGGCAATATGAGGACTTGTGAATCAGTCTCCAGCTGTTACCATGGAAACCCAATTTTTAGAGTTGCTCCTCAGAGTGGTGTGATGCTGATTAAAGAGTTGAAGCACTTCATTTTAAAATTAGTCCAGAGTCGGCCAGGAGGAAACTCCCAGTTGTTGGGCTGGGCTGGGCTGAGCTGGGCTCCTCTTGCGAGGCTCCCATGGTCCACCACTCTCCTTTTCAACCTGTTTGATATTGGGGGCTGGGAAGAGATTTACCTACCACACGATGGTTCTGGCCATCCTTGCTAACAGGTTCAGGATGAACCTAGCAGTTATAAAGTGCAGGGGTATTCTGCCCTGCAGCTGAGGGGTGGGGGGTTTCTGCCCCCAAAAGCTCGATATCCTGGCACTGTACATTCTGGCACAAAATTCATAAGCATTAAAAACAACTGCTGGGAAGTTAATGGCTGTCAGATCTTTATGAACTTGCAGTGAAATATAATATCACTTTCGTTAAAGTACTTTACTGAAAAATGATGGTGAGAAAGACATGATTAGCTTGACAGCGATGCTGGGAGAGGGTTCATGGCTGCTTCTTTGATGACAATGGCCACTGGGATTAAACACACACACACACACACACACACACACACACACACACACACACCCCACCAGTGGTTTTTGGTTTAGAAAATGATAGAGCATAAATCTACTTGCTAACTAATTGCAAATTCATACTCTTTAAAGCAAGGTGTTATTTTTAGTCACCCCTCTAAAACTGAAAATTTAGACTCCTTTGTTAGAATGACAGATGCATTGGAATTCAAAATAGTCTAAAACATGCAGAAAAAAAAAAAACCCTTTTGAGTAGCTGATTTTTCCCCCTTACCTCTCTAAACCTCAGTCTCTTTGCTCTCTTTAAATTACAGAGAATATTGTGCAATTTATGAAAATTTCAGTATTTGTTGCTATGAATCAAAGTAGTAATATTTGACAAACCATTGAAAGAGAAGTTAGTTCTTTATAGTTTTAAAGGGCTCTAAAGCTGTGTTTCACAAAGCACCCAAGGGTATAAGAGTATAATGCCTTTTTCATTGAACATGGTTGAAAAGACCAAGTCAGTTAGGACTCTCTTCTATACAAGGCTTCTCAACTTGAACCAAGCTGTATATCAAATGAACAAATAAACAGATACAGGTATGTGTGAGTATTTATAAATAGATAAAAACAAAGAATGCATCCATGCTGGGGCACTTGCTATCAGTAAATCAGAGTAGGTTGAATTACATTCTGCTGAAAACATACTGAACTCTGAGTTAAATTAGTTCATATATTCGTTAACTATGTAAACACTACTATTTCTTTGTAACACAGTAGTAGCAATGCCAAATTGAAGCACTTTTGTATACATACCCACCTTTATCTTCAAACACACTTTTTGCCTCCCCAACCCACTGATGATGGAAACTGTGATTATTGTGTTGAAATGAAAGATGTTTTGGTTCTAAAGTCTTATAATTACCTGCATTCTATGGCTGATGAATCAATTTTAATGATGATTAAATGAAAGAAGCTGTAGTTTCCTTTTTTTTTTTTTTTTTGCTTACTCTGCTCAAAAGCATAGTGTTTTCCATTTAAAGTAAAATCATTTTTAATGATTTTTAATCTTTGGATTTTTAATCTTTGGATAAATAAAAATGAAAAACTCCTTATTTTTGTCCTGCTTTTAGTCTTCATTTTTGCACTAAAAATTTCTTCTGTAAATCTTTTTCCAGGAGGTAGCTAGCCCCTGTGTGTTTCAGATGCATCTATTAATTTGTTGTCTTCTCTTCTTTTGTTCTTCCTCTAGGTTTGCTTCCCCCATCACATCAAGAATAACAGCACATCATTTCAAATATCAAGGCAGGATCATGCTTTTTAGCAGGTGTCTCTGGCCATTCCTTATGTAGTATTCTCTCTTCTCTCAGAGCTGGGAGATTCCCATTACTTTCATGGGAAATCCACATTTATAAATATGTACCACGTGCCTTTCAAGTGGCCCTGTCCACTGATAGGCAGAACCAGGCTGAATTAGCAGCAAATTGTGTGTGGCTTTTTACCAAAATGCTTACTTGAACCCCAGTTTAATGATTTAAGACATAGTAGTGATAACAGTATTCATTAAGCTGGGTTGCTGAGAAGACTGGATAAGAAAACATATATGCCTGGCTACCCAAATATTTGTTTCTATCTTTATTTTTCCTTGCTTTCTTTTTTCTTTATTTCTGTAATCAATGTCGTCTTATTTTTACCCAAGCTAAGAGCTCAGGATAGGCTTGGCATAGCAGCTCAAACCAGATAGCACCTCTATTTTTATGCAACCACCACTGTGGCTGGCAGGTTGGCATCTTGTTTCATTTGCAAAACAATTCTCTAGTTCTGGGCATTCTTGCCCTTCGAAGAAAGAAGAGGGCAGTGAGAAAAGTAGGATCTAGCTGTATGTGTTCTTTTATATAATATTTTTTTTCTTATTTTGAAAAAAATCTCAAGTTCACAGAACAGTTGCAAGTATAGTACAAAAAACTTTTTCTTTCCCTGGAGCATTGGAGAGTAAGTTGTTAAGATGAGGCCCCATCATCTCTGAATACCTTAGTATGTATTTCCTACAAATAAGGACATTGTTCTGTGTAACCACTGTCTGACCATCTTAATCAGGGAATTAACACAGGACACATCACTACCGTTTACTTGTCAGATTCCATTAGAGTTTTACCAGTTGTCCCAATAACATCCTTTATAGTCGAGAGATCCAGTCTAGTATCCCAAGCTGTATTCAGTTTTCATAACTTGTTAATTCACTTCAGTGTGGAGCAGTTCCTCTGTCTGTCCTTGACTTTTATGACCTTGGCACTTTTGAAGATTATAGGTCTGTTATTTTGTAGAACATTCCTCAATTTGATGTTGTCTGATGCTTCCCCATGATTAGATTCAGGTTATGTATTTTTGACAGAAATACCTCAGAAATGTTTTCACTTCTATAATTTTGATCTGTACCACTATAGTGATACCAGCAACATAAAGGCAGGTGAACTTGATCAAAGTGGAATCTGACAAGCTTCTCCACTATAAAGTTACTCTTTTTTCCTTTGACTTAGAGTATTGAGATAATGAGTATTTGGGGGAAGGTAGTTTGAGACCATGTTTGTAGCCAATTTCTCATCAAATTTTCTGTGTATTTAATTTATTTATTTAAGTATAGATTTCTATTTTATCCAAAGGGCTATAATCCATTATTATCATTTTGCAGTTAATGTGTCAATTGTCCTATATTAGGCCAGTGGGAAACTTTTCAGGTTGGTTCCTGTGACCTTTGGATATGACTTCATCTTTGAGGATGTCTCAACTTTTTTTACTTTCTGGGAAAAAAAAAATGAACAAACAAAAAAACATGTTCTGGAATCATCTTGTATTTTCCTTGCCCTAGTCCTAGAAACTGCTCTTTCTTTCACAAGTCCCAGTGTTTTTAAGTTGAAAGTTGTTTGGAAACTTCGAAGTCATCATTCGGTGTGTTTTTTTGTTACTTGGAAATTACTGTTCCCAGGATCTCTTGGGGATTAGAGCTAAGTAATTGTTGCAAACGGACTGTGTTACTCCAAAACTCTTATGTTGAAACCCTACCCCCCAAGGTGATGGTATTAGGAGGTGGGGCTTTTGGAGGTAATTAGGATTAGATGAGGTCATGAGAGCAGAACCTCCATGAATGGGACTTGTGCCCTTATAAGAGTCACCACAGAGCTTGCTTCTCTGTGCTCACCACCATGTGAAGATACAATGAGAATTGCAACTCAGTCATGAACCAAGAAGTCACCAGAACTCAACCATGCTGGCATCCTGCTCTCGGACTTTTGGATTCTAGAACTGTGAGAAATAAATTTCCGTGCTTTATAAGCTGTACTCAAATCTACAGCACTTTGTTACCGCATCCTCACTTGACTAAAAATAATACACGTATACATGTGTACCTGTGGATATATGCATTTCCGCACACACATCTACAACTATATTTATACTTTATCTATCTATCTATCTATCTATCTATCCATCCATCAATTATTGAAAACCACATGTTCATACCAGTGCCTCCAATTTCAATCCAAAGTCACAGACTTATTCTAGTTTTCTTCCTTTCCATAATTTCAACTCCCATCTCCAACAGTGAGACACTTGGCTCCAAACATTCTTGATATATTTACTTCCTGATCAGTCCCCTTGTAGGTAACCAATCTGAAACAATCCCACCCTGTTTGGGCTCTCCTTACCCTGTTGGGCCCAGATGCTGCATATTGGGCCACTCTCTTACTCTAATAGCCTCCTTAGCCCTGTGGGCTCCTGTGCTAGCCTGCTTCTGTTTGAGCTTCCACACTCTTCAAACTGTTACCTCATCTGAGTTGTTCTTCCTCCTCTTTCCAATGTCTACCTTGCCCTGCCTCACCTAATGCTTGGAGGACTAAATTGTTTAGGAAGTGAATGAAATCAATAGAAAGGAGAGGAAAGGAAGAGAAAGGGAAGGAGAGCAGAAGGGGAAGAAGAGGAGGGAGACCTATAACTCTGTATGCTTTCTCAGTGCCCTTCGTCCACTCCCAGGAGTTGTCCCTGGGTTTGCGCCAATTATGTCACAGGTGACTTTCAGCCTCGAGTAATCTCATGTTCTTACAAAATGGGAAGCCTCTGTTTCTCTGCCACTGTTTTATTTGTTTTTATTTTCTCCACTCACATTCTATTCAAATTTTGATTTGTTTGGGAAAGGAAAACAAGCACCACCACTACAACAGCAATAATAATATGACGAGGATAGATGGTTCATAATATTCTTTTCCAAGTGTAGTTCCTCCTCACCCTTATATTTATTCCGATTGGTTTGACCGAAGAAGTTAATAGGACAAAGGTGTAGGAAGAGATCAATTGGTTAAAAGTAGATCTTGTAAGATCTTATAAGAAAGCATTTTGACTATTCAGGATAGTTTAGGCTATTTGTTTAGGCTATTTTGACTCCTTCACTAAGAAGAGTGGAGAAAATAACTTCTTTAACTCCCTTATAAGAAATGTCTAAATGGGGCATGTCCCACCCCCTGGGCATTAGAAAGTGGGTAGAAACGAGCTGTTGTGACTTTAGCATCGTCCTGTTCATCAGTCCTGAGTAAAGCTGTCTCTCAGACAGATTATACTGCTTTAGAGGAAAGCACTCACTGGTAATTTCAAATCGGGAAAATATGAAAACTTTAGAAAGATGAATGTTTTTAATCTGTTGGCAATGAGACAACACATAACCTTAGATCAGATGGGGACCAAAAGGGATAAACTTTGGCCAGAGGCAGCCTGGGTCAGAGAGGCCAGCCAGGTGTCTGGGGATGACGCCAACATTCTGGGAACACTTACACCTCTGTCGGCTTTTCTCCACTATATTAAAGGAGGGTGGGGTAAGAATTGAGGCCCCTTGTCCAAACCCTCAGCTTTTATAAAGCTTTTTCCTCAGAACTCTTTTTAAGATTTAACTCCTAACATTTCAAGTTCTGTTTTCTACAGGAAACTGTATTTCTGTATTATTTTCATGACACACACTGATATTTAAATGCAAGGGAAAAGCACACCTACACCTTAAACATGTGAGAATGAAGGGAAGGAAGATACTTTCCTTCTGGGAGTGTGCCAAGCTGGGGCGGACCTTAGAGTACCTGCATTTGTTGCTCCCCTAGCTGGAAAGCCCCACAGTAAATGTCACCTCTTCACTGAAACCTCTTTGATTGCCTAAAGTGAAGTCCCTTAATGTTACCCTATCAGAGCACTTCCCACTTTAGGACTTATCACTATGTATTATATTCCTGCTGATGTATTTATTTTTTATCTATTTCCACCCACATGAATGTAAATACTAAGTAAACAAAGACCTTGACCGTCATATTTATTGTTGTATTAACCAGTATCTTGAATGTCTGGCACATCATATGTAATCAATAACTATATTTCTTAAGAATGAATAATAAGGAAGCAATAGTGACTGAATAGCATGAAATCTATTTAGTTGAATTACACCAGACCTAAGAGAAAATAGCAGGGATATAAAATGAGTTATAATAGCTATTTAAGTAAGTCTTTGCAAAATAGTTCAAGAGTATAATTTACTTTACATTGACCAGTCAAAGGTAATAACAATCTTCTCTCTAGCTAAATGGGGTTCAATCAATATGGTTTTTTTGGACCAATTAAATTAATTTTTAACATTAAGAGTCTTGTAGACATTTAATATGTTTAATATGTTCTCTCCATAATGTACTGTAGGTCATTCTTTCAACAGTCATGGAACACTAAGTACCTGCTGGGCTCCATTCAAGGCACTGGGAATGCAGTGAAGAACTAAGAAGCATTTGCTTCCCTCAAAGAACATAGTCTAGTGTCTAGAGTCCAGGGGAGGATCTATATCATGAAAACAGAGGTAAACCTTGTGCTGAGTGCTAAGAAATTGCTAAACAGAGCATGCTGTGAGAGTACATTGGCAAGGCATAAAAGGTTACAAAGATTTCTGTGAGAATGTGAAGTCTAAGATAAATAACTTTGCAGGAGGTTACAGGTTAGTTCATCAACGGGATGATTAGTGAAAGGGGCCAGTGATCCAAATATGTATAAAAAGAGGGAAAAATTCCAAGATTATTTAGAGACATTTAAGAACAGCTGTATGTTTGTGTAACAGACCATGAGAGGATACAATAAGCAAATCCTACTCATCCAAATGATTGTGCTGGTGCTCCCCTAGAAATGATTTTGTGCATCACCACATTTACCAAGGGTTAGTGAATTAGCCTTTCTTTCTGTAACAGAAAATAAATTCTCAGCGGGTCATATGAAAGACCAAGTTAAGTTCACTTGAGAATTTTGTAGTTCCTCAAAAATGTAGGTGACTTAAGAAAAGCAACTAATGTTGAGAATCTTTCTCTTTTATTCATTGGATATCATCTGCTTTCTGGCAGGTGCTAGAAGGAAGGTGGTTGTTACTGAATTTAGGATGGAGAATAAAATGGACGGAATGCATACTGCTGTGGACATTGAAGCCTGTGCGTTTGGAAGCACTTCTGGCAGTGGCTCTGGCATTGTTCTGTGGGGTGCTGTCAGCAACAGCAATGATGAAGTTTCCCCATGGCCTTATGGGCAGTCGACATCAAGGAAGCAGGCAAAACAGATATGGCAGATGCCATGCCATACCTATGGCATAAAGCCTGGGAACACATGTGAGGCCCCCTTAGTGTTTCTTGGAAATACTCAATGACTTCATAGTGGGGTGACTAGGTAGTGGAGATGACTGAGGTTCGTATAGGCAAGAGCAGGAATGGATGCTCTACTAAGTGTTGAGTATTGAGTATTGACTATCAATGTTAAGGTCACTTCATTCACACCCAAAGGTTTGTAAGGCAAGGTGGTCTGTGGATTATTCTTGTAACCAGGTTGTGATGAATCCTGACACTTCAGTGTGCTGTGATGCCACAGGTGAGGATAGTATTATTGTCAGACACTCAATCATAGACACCTTTGCTGGATTCTGGTGCATGATGCTGGTGCAGTCATTTTCCCTAGTAGAGTTGCATGCTCATTCTCTGGGTTGCAGTAGACAGACATTTCTCCTCCAGAGTAGCCAGGAAAGTAACCTACTAAATCTGCTGATCCATTCAGGTTTGTGGCTATTCACGAGATAGTAAAGGTTCACATGCACAATTTTAGAGCCTTAAAATGAAGCAAGACTGAACAAGAGAGGATGCCAAACACACAAATGTTGATGATAGTATCTTCCTTTCTCTTGAAAGCCGGAAGGGAAGGACTTTCTCTAAGCAAGAATTTAAAATTTGAAAGTCAGTTGAGGTGTGCTGGAGAAGTCCCAGAGACTGTATTTCAAATATTACTTTATAAACTTGAAAAAAAAATAGGTGGTCTGATAGAAAACTTCTGAAAAGGTATTGAAATAGGACTATTGGCATGATTTCATTTGATTGCTTGAATTAAAATTAGCTTACTTAAGAGCTCTATTATCTTTGTAACTTAAGCCCGTCAGTTCAACCTTACTTGTCACTTATCCATCCCATCTTTTGTTGAAAAGTTTATTGAAAATAAGCTAATTCATTTTAACAAATGCTTTCTGCTTTCAGGAACTTAAAGAAACCCACTTTCATTAAATGAAAATGCTATTATTACTGCACCTATAATCATTTCTGTCATGGGAAAATGGTGTTTCTTCAAACCCCTAATGAGATCTGTGTAGGTGTTTGTGTATTTACCATAAATCTGTACCCATGCAAAGTTCATTTGGCTGCACAAAAATAAATCATCTCATTCAGGTGGCACTGAGCTTTGACTCAGGAATACTTCTCACTTCTCTTTCCAAAATGAAAGCAACACTTTCGTTTCCACTGCCATATGTGATCTTTCTCAGCTGTTGAACTGCTTATTTTATATATATATATATATATATATATATATATGGTCCTTGTCCTTCTGTTTTCTCAAAGACATGATAGAAACTGGAGCATGGAAATGTAACTCCAACTTATATAAAGCCACTGAACAGTTTGCTTTAAAGTGCAAAGGAGAGAGGGCTTATTCTGAAGTCAAGATTAATCATCACACAGAGGCCTCTGACAGACCTTGCTGTCATATAGTATTTGCATTTATATAAGCTGAAATTTTCCTTCCAAGAGGTTTATAATCACTTCAATTTTTAATTGGAGCCTTCTCCAGTAAAAAATGCACACACACTATACATATATAATCCCCCCCCCCAATTGAGTATTCTAGGGATACAACACTTGCTTTCCCAAGATAGTGGAAGGAGAGGCAGGATATGAATGTTTATGATTATTTGTTCCAACTACCTGGATTTTGGAATGTGAGAACTTCTGGTTTCTGCTTGGCCAGTCACTTGCCTATACCTGTGGGGCAGTTGTTAGACTCCTTGAAAATTTCAAGCTCCCATTTAAGAAGTGGTGGAGTTGGATTGGTATTAATTTTGAGTCATATCATTAATTGAGCTATTTTTACATATCTGAAAAGTTGCAACTATAAAGGCTGAGAACCTTGATAACAAGTAGATGGAATCACTTGCTTTATACCTGGAGGTCTGAGACTACAAAGACATGAAGCAAAATCCCAACAGAATAACAACACTCTTTTTCAACTCCTTCATGGGCAACCTCCCATGTGAAGGTAATTTGTATTTTGCCACTCTCTGTCTAATCTCAAAGCAACACATTCTTTGATATCTAGGAAATTTAAGAGAAATGCTGTGTCTGGATTGTTGGCAACATATTGGGGTACAAATGCTGACGTGTAGATATTTGAAAATATTAACTTTTAATTTTATTAGAAAATGCCTAGGGAATATTTTTATTGAAAGCCAAAAACTTTTGGTATTTAGAACATATTTTGAAAATTAAGAATATGTGGAAGAAATCCCGAGGCCAGGCTGTCTAGCATAGTGGATATCATATAAATACAGAATAAAATTTCTGAAAATTGTTAAAAAGTCCTTCTTCGGCACTTGACTATGTATGTTATTGTTAACAAATTTTAAGAGATAGGATTTAGTTAGAAATCTACAGAAATATTCTTATGCCTTGCCAAGTGACTCCATGAAAGCACACAGTTACCGCATCAATAAGCATGTGTAACTATAGAGTTCCTTTTCTTAGTTTCCTGCTCTTTATTCTCATTCCAGAGGAATAACTCAAGGTGAGGCAGTATATAGTATTTCATGCCCTTGCAGGTATGAAGCATTTTCCATGAAAAAAATTGTCAAGTTCAGCTCTCAATTCAATCATGCAAGTCCTTTTCCTCTAAACAGACTTGTACTTTGACTGCAGCCAACTTTCTCTATGCATCCTTCCCATTTTCTCACACAGAATATTAAAGACCATGCTCAAGGTTTGAGATTTAATAAAATTAATAATCTCTCCTCAAGGATACTTTTAAGTGAAACTGGCTTATTTTTTAACTCAAGTGCATAGCTATGAAGAATACAGTTGGTTGTATTCGTACTAAGCTGTCAGCACGGTTTTCACCATCAGTGCAAGTGTCAACATGGTCAAAATGACAATGTCCTTGGATTATCGTGAAAATAGTTTTGACCATCCAGACTCCCTGGAAGTGTCATGGGGGACTTCGGAGATTTGCTGACTACATTTCAATAACTACTAGTTTTCCTTTTTGGTGTCCTTTGGTTGGACTTTGCAATCAGTGGTATATTAATAAGAGATTTTAGAAACTTTCCTTTCTTTCCTATGTTCTGGACCACTTTGAAGAGCACTGAAATCTGTACTTAAAAGGTTAGGAGGAAACACCTATAAAACACCTCTTCCTACTGTCTTTTGGAAAGATGTCATTTTATGATGACTGTCTCTGCTTTTTTCCAGAGCAATTGATATCTTTATATTTTCTAATTCTTATGGGGTTTCTTCAAGTAATATATACTTTCCTAGGAAACCATTTTATTCAGTTTCTCACCTCTTGTAATTTTTTTCATAGTAAAAGTGGACACTTAAGATTCTATTAATTCTTTCATTATTGATATTTCCTTTTTACCATTTTATAGCAAGTTGGCCTTTTTTTTCCTTTTTATCTTAGTTGTTTGAGACAACTTGATTGCTTCGTTATTCTTTAAATTAAACATTACTTGGTTTTAAAAATAATTCTACCATTTTAATGCTTCCAATTAACTGCTTTCTAAATCTTCTTTCCTTTTTTAAAAAGGTTTATTTGAGAGAGAGAGGGTGCACTTGTGCATGCATGTGGGCACACATGAGCTCTTGCCAGCAGAGGGCGGAGGAGAAGAGGGAGAGGGAGAAGAAGAGGGAGAGTATCTCAAGCAGACTCCCTGCTGAGGGCAGAGCCCCTGATGCCGGCTAGATCCCATAACCTTGAGATCATGACCTGAGCCAAAATCGAGAATCAGACGCTTAACTGACTGAGCCACCCAGGCGCCACCTAAATTCTTCTTTTATAAGTTTGTTTGATTGTTCATGCTCTAAGATCTTTATTTAGATGTTTAATGTATTTATTTAAAAGGATTGGATTTTCTTTGTAGCCTTGTTTTAACTAAAACATATATTATTATTTCATTTTTTATTTTCTCTTGGACACTGGAGTTAATCAAGAGAAGACTTTTGTAGGTGGGTGGAGAGTGATGATAATAAACTTTGTAAGTAGTAGGTTTTATTTTTTAGTTGGTTTTTCATCTTAAAATTCTAGTCTTTTTACACTGCAATTGTGAAAGCTGATTATATATATATATACACACACACATATATTTATGATGCATATGTTTATATAAATATCACATATATGTAAAACATACGCATTTATACACATATATATTTATTTTTTACCAATTGTAAATAATTATCTCTGTGAATATTCCATGTGACCTTAAAAAATTGTCATTTCTATTTCCAAGATAACAAGTATGATGTATGTCAATTAGACCCACCTTAAAAATCATCATGCTATTTATATCTTCTATTTTCCTACTAATTTTGTGTTCACTTGTAGTATCAATGACTGTCAGAAGTGAATTAAAGTTTTCTAGTATTAATATAGTTCAATTTCTCCTTGTGTTTCCACCCTTTATTTTTTCATGTATACTAACACAGTACTATTTTGTATAGATACATTCATACTGTTAGATATTCATGAGGTTTGAAACTGGAGTCTAACCTCCATCTTGTTTAATGGCTTTTCACCTGAATTCAGTCTCATCTGTTAAAATCACAGTCTCTGATTTCTGTTTACTTTTGTCTAGTATGTCTTTCCAGTTCCTTAGTTTTCAATCTTTCCAAGTAACTGGCTTATTCAGCTCCATAATGGTATAAGAAACATCTAAGTAAAATTGCTTTGCTGCCTACTTGTATGTAAACCATAGTTGAGATTTTATTTTTTCTTTTATTACTGGTTGTTAATGTCTGTATATTTTTATGTGATTAAGAGGCTTGGTTTTAGTTCTATTATTATAGTTTATCATGTTTTCTATTTTCCCAGTTTGTACGTAAGTTGTAGAGGAGTTTTCAAAAATAATTTTGAAGTTTATATCTTTGCCTAATGGTTTTGTTATCATTTTTACTTTTTAGTCATAAAACTATTGGTTTCCTACTGAAACTTTGCTGAACAATGATGAAGTTGGTATATTTTCAATTTCTTCCTCTTCCCCTTCTTTCCCTTTCCCAGAATATTTTCATTAATTTCTATATTTCATACTTATTTCCTATTTTAAACCTACTTCTATTGCTTTCTTAATAATTTTAAATGATCTCTTTTGATCCTCTTTTTGGTATAAAAAATTATGGAATTTGGTATGTTATTACTCTCTTGCTTCTTTCCTTCTTGACTTCCATCAGCTGTTTCAATTCTACCAAGATTTTATGTTATTTATAGTCTGTTCTGTCATCTTAATCACTGTATTTGTTTCTGCCTTAATCCTAGAATTAAATCACTCCTTTTAGAATTATCAGTTTTTGAAGTGTATTTTTCAGTACTTTCTTTGAAAGGACACATGGAATCTGTGATACATGAGCTTTTGCTTATTTATATAGGTTTTCCTTTTGACTCCAATCTTACACATATTTTTTTTTCTGGGCAAAAATGTGTTGGGTTTTGTTTTCTTTTCTTGTTGGTTTTATAACATATTACTTCATTTTCTTCAAAGTTGACTGTTTCATGGAGAAACCAGACACCCCAACCAGTTTGACAGTATTTTCTACAACAGACACATACCATAATCATTTGTCTGTTTAGTGAAAACATTTCTTTATTATCTGTGATATCCAGTAAATATTCTAAGATATGTCTTGATAGTGATCATTCTACATTTTTGAGATATAGTATACCCTTTCAATCTTTAGAATCAAGTTCTTTTTGTTTGTTTGTTTCTGGAATACTTTCTTGAATTATATATTTGAATAATTTTCTTCTGTTCCATTATTTTCGACTTCATTCTAGGACTCTAATTACTGAACTTTTTGCATTTCTTAGGCTTATATTCCATATATAATAATTTCACCATAATCCACTTAAAAACTTGCTTCATTTCTTGTCATTTACTTTAGTGAAATGCTGGCCTGCATGTCTCTTCCTATGTTGCCAGCAATACATCTTTCTTCAGAATAGATTCCAGTGTGGGCTTCTTCTCTCTTTTGTTTTTCTCTTCCATTTCTTTAGTTCAGCCAAATTATATATTTTACTTTCCAATAGCCTCACCATACTGCCCTGATCACTCTTAGTTCGATCTTTAATTATTATATTATGGAAGTGACTGTTCCAATAAGTTTTAAAAATATCATTTCAAAGCTCTATGTTCAGGTACAGTTTTCTTCAGTACCATACCAATTTTAGCAACTTAAAAAAAAAGTCAACATTTATTATTTACCATTTGACTTTTTCTGTGTCTTCTTCTTCTTCTTCTTCTTCTTTTTTTTTTAATTTGTTTTTAGTATGCTGCTTTGGCTCTTTTGATTTGTTGTCTTTAAATGAGGTTCATACTTCCTGGACTAGCTATTTGAGAAGGATGAGGAACATCTTATGGACAAATAGAGAGTTTCCTTACAGTAACAGTTCTTAGTGCACTATTTCCAGTTTATTCCTCATTAGCCAACTGGGACTAGTGGCTCCAGGCCTACTCATATTGCCATGTCTGCCTCCTCCATCATCTCTGCTTAAGTAAGAGCTGTCTGTGTGTTTTCCTGCTCAGCTCCAACTCAGCTTTTCCTCATAACCAAACCAGATGTGGTGAGGCTCTCAACAGCAGCAGCCTCCTCACATGTTTTCCATGTGGCCAATTAAATTTTATTGGTTTTGTACTGTAGCAGTTTTAAAACATGGCTGCACATTCTTTGATACTCCTCTCATCAAGACTTTGAGGTTTCACTTAAATCTGGGCGGGTGTGTGACTGTTTTGACTTACCGAATTCAGAGAAAGTGATGCTGTATGACTCCTAAGGTCTGGTCAAAAAGGCCACGTGTCTTCTGCCGTGTTTGCTGGGACACTTGTTCATAGAACCCTGAAGTGAGATGGAAGAAGTCCAGCTCCTCTGAGGTCACCACAGCGGAGAGGCTGTCTCAGGCACAAGTGTAGACAGTCCCAGCTCATCACAAAGGCACCAGACATGAGAGTGAAACTATTTTCAGACATGCCAGACCATTCACTGGTTGGTTACCATTGAATAACCTCTGTCAAGTTCAAATGAAAAGAAAAATAACTCAGATGTAGACTGCTCAAGTTGTTGACCAACAAATTCATGAGGTATAATAAAATGGTTGCTGTTTTAAACTGCTAAGTTTAGCTGGAATGAACATCTTTATGATGCTTGCCTGGACAAGGGCACTCTTGGTCTGATTTTTATGAGATTTGTAGCTACATGCCTCCTTGAACTATGTCTTCATATACCACTTTAGACTTTCAGATCTTCTGGAAGCCACTTCCTTGATATTTATATTGAGGTCTTAGCAATCCCATGAAGCTTCTGTTGTTCATTTTCACTTTCAGTTTTGGGTGATTGTAGAAGAAGGAGAAATCTACATTTTCATTATGAGATTAGAACTAAAAACCTCAGGTAACAAATTATATGGAGGGCAGAACTGTAACAAGCTGCTCCAGATGTGTGAAGCTTCTAACAGAATTCTCTATACCAGAGCTAATAATGAAAAAGCACAAGTCCAGAGTGGAAAATGACTTTTCTACAGATATGAAACTAGCTGGTATTAAATTTGGTAAATTTTCCAAAGTTTTGATCTTGCTTTCTTTGCTTTGCTCATTATGCTATGAAGACTGTAAATTTTATATATAAAACTCTAGATTCAGTATCTGGAATTCATAAAGATAGTTTGCTTTCTCACGTAAATAGGGAAATTGAAATTTAAAGGATAAAGTTACAGTGCATTAATTTATGACATTCTATATACAAGCTTTCTTTTAGAAAAAATAAAGAAGTTATCCAAGTTTAACAATTTCTGAAATGGCTTAACAGACAGCTATCTATAAATGAAGTTGGATATATGAATAATCATGAACTTTCCCAAACATTCACATGGTAATCAGTGAACAAAGAATTCACTTTTACTCATGTAGTAATATTTCTTTTGTGTCAATTGATTTTAAATGTCAGTTTGGCACAAATGTCTTCATTTATGTATGAGAAATATCCTATTTATAATCCATGAAAGAAAAATAAAAATAGATTTTGTTAATTTCAGGAAGGTTTATATTTTATTAAATGTTAATATTATTTAATATGTTAATAGTAAATGTTAACAAGCATATAAATATGCCTAATTTGCATTTCTCATAAAAAAACATTAAATCAAGGATTGATTTCAGTATTAAATTGTATTAGTATCTAATAGTGGTAGAAATCCTGGGAGTGCTCAGTAATTTTTTGTTGGTTAATGATAACTATAATATATATCAAAATTGATTTAGTTGGTGGAGGCATTTATTTATTTTGTTGTAGGTATTGTCCTAGTGGCTTGTATTACAAAACCAGTAAACAGAGATCCTTGCCTTAGACAAAGTTTCAAGGTACTAGAACATAATAAATTTACAAACTTAATTTACATTTTTGAATGTGACTTTGTAAGAACATTGTGCCATATTGCAATTGGCAGAAGGACATGATGAGTGGGGAGGCTGACAGTGAATTCAAGGTTTCCTGCTTAGGGAATGGTGACTTGGGACAACATTAAGCAAAAAATTCAAGAATTCAGAAGAACTTGGTTTTATGGGAAATGCCCCTTTGGATAGTTTTAAATTCCTGTTTGATACTTGGTAGTCAATCTGTAACATGAATTTCTAGTTTGATAGAGAAGAGATTTGAATTGGAGATATGGTTATTCAAACTGTTAGAGGTAAAGAGGTGCCACAGGTCCTCCAAATAAACTTATAAGAGGACAAAGAATGGAACACAGGGGATACACAAAAGCCAAGGGAGAGTTAACAGACTGTTAAAGAGATCTTAGATTTAAATATCAGATGGTTCTGATGATTTCTGCTGAGTGGTGAAGCCTGAAGTCAAAGTGTAATGAATCAAACTAAGGAATGAGTAGGAGTTAAAGAATTAGAAATGAGAACAAGAATTTTGGCCATGGAAATGTAGGAGGTTGGCTACCCAAATATCCATCATCTAAATATCCATTACTAATCTTTGTTTTCCCTAACCACCTTCTACTCTTACTGGAAAAGACAGTAACAGATTTTCTACTAGGCTTTGCAGAGGATGCTATTGAACGGTAGTTATGTTTCCCATTTTGAAGATCAGGAAATTGAGTCTTAGGGAAAGTGAAGTGATAAAGTGGAAAATAAAGGTCAACTGGGAGAAGGGTCACCAACAATATGTTCTGGTCTGCTTCCAAAACCTTTTCATTTCCCCTATGCCACAATACCTCAGAGATGTGACAGAAGGATGAGGTGATAGTGAAATGAGGAGACTGGGAGGTAAATATTTTTTGTTTGTTTGTTTTTGTAGGCTTAGAGCAAGAAATTGGGGATTTGTGGAATACTGATGGTGAGAAGGTAGGGATAATTCATAGAGTGCAATTAATCCAAACTACAGTAGGAGATGAACTCCATAGCTCCTTTGAGAGAATAATGTTGCACAGCATTGCTATTTCCTGACTTGAGGCAGAAAGGAAGAGGGAAGACCAGGTACTAAAGTAAGTAAATCTAAAAGTGATACAGAAAGAAGCAGAAAGAAACTGTCCTGTTAACTTCCTTTTCTGAAATAAGACCAGGGCTACACACTGACAGTGAGAAGGAGAGTGTGGGTGAGGCAAGGATTAGGGGTTTAAAAAGGGAAGTGAATATTCAGAGGATCAGCAATCCTGGGGTCTGGGAAGGTCATCTGACCAGGGATCTTCAAAGAACCACAGAAGAGAATCAAGAGTTTTGATGAACCTGGGAGTGATTAACTATATCACACATCCATTTTGATATGGCTTGAAATCCTGAGTTTGTCTTTGAGTTATTACTTCTCTCTAGACATAACCAATTTGTTACTGACTCCTGTCGATTTTCCAAATTATTTTCCAAATACTCCTTTGTCATCGTTTTTCAAAGACCTCAAAATAAGAAATCATGTTTGTAGGAATCATTACCAATTACTTCAACATGCTTATTGAAAAATGCTTAAGTATATTCCCAGATTATATATCAGACAATCTATAATTCATGTATACAAAACAGAAAGATACTCATTTATGTAAAAGTTCAAAACTATATAACCAATTTCAGTTTGGTATTTAAGAACAAAAATTTGAAGTTAGAATTTGGGCAAATCTATTTGAGGTTCTCTTTTAATAATACAAGCTCTACAGACTAATTTAAGGTAAGTTACTTAACTTTCCTAGTTCATTATTTCCTTAATCAGTAAAATTAATGCACTCATCTCTTTGTTGCAAAGATGAAATGAAAAAAATGCACATATTTAACAAAGTGGCTGAAATGCTGTAAGATACATGTCTGGGTATTATATATGTGTATATATATAATTAATTTAAACATGACTAGAATGTATACTTCAATCTAGAAATGAAACAGAATTACTAATTCAAAAAAGGAAAATTATAGTAGAAAAGGACTTGCAGTAAGCATTGATATCATACAAACGTAGAAAGAGGTGTAAATGAAGCTTAAATGTCATTATATGATAGAAAGCAAATATTTCTCTGAAATCACAGATGCTCCATTCTTTTAGCTAGAATTATCAGCTATTCTTATACTGGACCTTTGCTCTTAGTGAATAAAATCCATTTTCTCCCTGTACATTACATATCTTCTATCCCCATCATATCTTCTCTATTGTTTGTTATAGATTTCATGATCCATCTTTTCAGCAATTTTCTTGGGAATTTCTGAAACTTTCTTTCTCCACTGTCTTTCCATCTTGTCCCCTTAGCAAAAGTACCAGCCCTAGATTAATAAATATAATTGGTTTTAGCTTCCATTGATAGCTCTAGGAATTGTAGCTGTGTGTGACAGGAGAAAATGTGCGATCAAACTGATTGATTCCTCTGTTAATCAGACTTATTTCAGGTCCTAATGCCAATCAGGCAATCTGGTGCTTTTTCTACTTTTTCAGCTTCCTCTCCAGTTCACCACAGAGGCAAATTTAAACTGTCTTCTCCTCAAACATCCAGTCCTTTGCTTCAGCCCTTTCTTATTCACTCTCAAAATCTTTAAAAGACCTCAGTCCTACAAGCACAACTTCAAAACTTCAAACTCTCAAAAACTTCAAAGACCTGAGTCCTACAACCACAAAAAAGTGAATTCACCAACAAGAGTAAACTTGGTTTCAGCTTTGTGATATGCTGAGAATAGATCACGGTCATGCCATACCTGACTTCTAACTTGTAAACCTATAAATTAATAAGTGGGTGTTGTTTTAAGTTACTATATTTTAGTGACTTGTGCAGCAGTAAAGAACTAATCAAGCATCTATCTGAGTTTTGAGAGTCAAAGAATCCCAGAAATCATGATTACTCTCTTTATTCTTTTTTATTTTTATTTTTATTTGACAGAGAGAGAGAGAGAGAGAGAGATCACAAGTAGGCAGAGAGACAGGCAGAGAGAGAGGAGGAAGCAGGCTCCCTCATGAGCAGAGAGCCTGATGTGTTACTCAATCCCAGGATCCTGAGATCATGACCTGAGCTGAAGGCAGAGGCTTAACCCACTGAGCCACCCAGGCACCCCTATTCTCTTTATTCTTATTTATAAATTCAGTCAATGAGTTTTGCAGATTCTCTGTCATATATTTGAATCTATCCACTTTTATCTACTTCCCTGCCACCATTCTAGTCTAGTTGTTATTTTGTCTTGAATGAACCCCTGAAATACGCCCTTAATCTGTTGCTCCCAATTCATGCCTGCCTTAATTTAATCCATTCTCTACAAAGCAACCCTTGATCACATTATGCTCTCCTCAATGCCTTCATCTCCCTGCAGGTAAAACACTGATAGCTACATTCTAAATATTTCACTGATCTGAGAGGCACCGCATATTATCTACCATTCTACCCAGCATCACCTTTTACCACTGGCTCATCTCACTCTGCACCACAGCCTTGAATGCTCTATTTCAGCTCCTCTGGTGTGCGGTGCTCTTCTCACCGCCAAGCTCAGAATTACTCTTTCTTCCACATATTATTTTAGTTCCTCCACCACTCTTCCTTGTTTGGTGAATTAGCAGTCATTTCCTTATCTTAGGGCACATAACACGTTATCAGAGCAACATTCCTAACACCCCAGGATCAGTGAACCCTCTGAATTTAATGTGTACTGTTTGTTTCAGTCCCTAGACCACATTATTATCTCCTCAGTACATAGGCAAACAGTAAAAGACATATTTAATAAATATTTCTATGTATTATTTTAAAATAACAAAATACTTTAAAATAAGCTGATAACAATTGTAACCCATTTCTCAAGGAACCATATACTCTCCCTGGTGCTTATTGAGTATTTCAGGTTGAGAATTGTATGAGTAATAGTAAGGATCGCTCAGATTTTCTTATCACAACTCCTCAAATCATATGAATGAACTCCAACCACATTATGATTCATCTACATATTTTATAACAAACTAATGTTTAAAAAAATTATTTCATACTTTTCTTTAAGGTGAAAATCTTCTATATTTTCTTCAGAGCGCTAATTTGTATTTAGCGATGACTTCATGGACTCTACAATATGACAAAAATCTGCTGGGGGTCTACTTTAGCTCCAAATGTGTACTTCATAAACCACACGGGAAACATTCAAAATGTGAACTCAATTGTTCACCAAAAACAATACTAAGCAGTGCCAAATTGAAATGGAAACAAACAATACATCTTATGTCAGTAACACATGTGGAAAGAGCAAAGTGAAATTATATACTTATCAAAGTTAATAACAAACTTTATATTTTTGGAAGTAACAAGACCACTAATAATCATAGCATTGAACACAGGGTACAACTGAGAAACAGATGTTTTAAGTGAACATGCCTTATAGCTAAATCCACTAATGATACGTATATTAAAACAACACCCTTGCTCTCCAACGGTTTATTGTTTTTCCAGATTCTGCATAGATCCTGTTTTTATAGCTGTCTTTATGACTTACAGAATAAGTATGCAAATGCATGTTAATAAATATGCTAATGGCCATTATGATAGTTTGATGTAGACTTTTTGAGTTACTTAAAATGAATCTTGGTATGCAATTAATACAGCATGTATGGTGATAAATTAGTCATAAATTGTAGCATGTTTTCTATATTTTTTTGTGCATCTCCAACCACATTTTAGTATTAATAAGTCTTACATATTTTTTAAAAAGTTAAGACTGGAACCTTTCCAGTTTTTTAAAAACTATTTCCTTGCATTTATTTTTTTTCTAACTCACTGTTCTCAAAGATGCTTGCAGGCTTTTGGGGTCTGTATACTACATATGAATTTTATCATGCATATTGGAAACTCAAATTATTATATTTAAGAAACAAAAAGAACTTTCTAATGTATTTTTCAGTCATTGTCCTTTGGTCATGCCAGAAAAAATATTTAAAGATTGCTATGAATTAGGAAATTATGCATTTAGCCAGCCCCCTGATAGTCTCCACTCCCCTGTTCCACTGGAGTAGGGACTCCACATCTGTACTCCTGTAAGCATTAGAATCATGTCAGAATTTCTGTAGAGTGAGAGTCAACAGACTTATCACCGAAAGTTTTATTAAAGACCATTGCTTTATTTGGATATCTTCCTTATCATCTTTATTCCTTATTTTAAAATGTTGAAGGAAGGTAAATTGAAGAGACATTGCTATTGGAAAAGACAAATAAGTCAAATGTAATCTTTGCTATACATCCTTAGAAAAGTTATATATTTTAATAAAGCTAAGTCTGATGGTAAAAATATTTGCTTTCCATAAGCAGATGGAAATACTTTCCACATTTCTTGAGAGAAGTTTTGAAAACAAAGGACAGATTCTTAAACTAACTAAGAGATTATAATGAGATTAATCATCTGCCTAGGGCGGTGAGGTTCATGGAGTGTGTCTCACCAGGGGATAACTGGAATGTAAGCTCACATTTACAGATGGTCTTGTGGTTACATGAATCTCATTTGGGCAGCTTGATCTGGAAGGCGGTGGTAAATCAGATTCGAAACCTGCAAATATGCTTGTCCTGGTTCTGCATGAATTATCAAAGCCCTGGCAAGAGTAGAACAAGCCCTTTTCGTTATCATTTTGTACAGTTTTACTGTGCGGATCAGTCATGCCAACTTACTCTATTACTTACTGATTTTTGCCATCTCACGACCAATTTGAGCAGGCTGACAAAAGTTTGAGAATATCCTGTGATCTATTACTATCCTGTATTTTGCTAGCAATAATCTTATGTTGTCTGTATTTACCTGAGTTCAAGTGTAGAAAGTCGTACTTCAACCCAAATTTTAATATTCACAATTAAAATTAAAAGTGCTTTCTTCAGTAACATATTATTTAAACTATGTACATATATTTAAATTTCTATTTAAAATGCTTAAAAGTTTAGGGGCGCCTGGGTGGCTCAGCGGGTTAAAGCCTCTGCCTTCGGCTCAGGTCATGATCTCAGGGTCCTGGGATCGAGCCCCGCATTGGGCTCTCTGCTCAGCAGGGAGCCTGCTTCCTCCTCTCTCTCTCTCAGCCTGCCTCTCTGCCTACTTGTAATCTCTGTCAAATAAATAAATAAAATATTAAAAAAAAATGCTTAAAAGTTTAAAGTAATTCGTTGCTAAAATTCCAAACTCGGTTTTTACAGATGATTTTTCTGTTACTTTCCTAGTGTGATTTTCTAAGTTTTATACACTTGATTCTATAAATCTTATAGATTATATCTAGAAATAGATATATATCTAGAAATTTTTCTATATATATATATCTATATATATATTTCTATATATATAGAAATATTTCTAGATATAAGATTTATAGTGAAAATCGCTATATGTTACAAAACCAAGAAATGTAAAGGAATGAGATAGGTCATTATTCTCAGCAATTAATGCAGGGAGAGCACTGATCTTGAATATTTCCAAGTGAGTACTGACAGATATCAGATCCTTAAGAATAAACTGGAAAAATGGTTAAACATTTCTCAAATTAACAGGTATAATAGCTTTGATACTCTATATTAATTCCTTCTTTAACCAATCGTGGGGTTAGACGTCTATTACCTATTTTTTTACAAGTTTATCGGTCACTGTACAATTTATTTCAAAGCAGGTTTACTCTATTCTTTTTTGCCTCTGTTGTATGCCCATGAGAAAAATGGCTACAGGACCCATTTAGTCACTGAAGAAAAAAATTATTTACTTGTTGATGAATTATAAGAAAAGAGCAGCCTTACATTTAATTGATCTAGGTAAGTAAAATATTCTCTCTTTGAAGATTAACTTTTAGTCAAATTGAAATAAACAGTTGCAATATATCTTGGAGTATACCATTTTAGTTACAAGATGATCCTAGCACAGTAACAGCATTTTCTTTCAAATGACATATGCAGCTTCATAGTGCAAAACTTTTAATAGATTTTTTTATAAGTCAGGTTTGTGGAGGTATAATTTACACAGAGTAAAATTCACTCCTTTCAGATTCATAATCCCATTCATTTTGACAAATGTAGAGTCATATACCCAACATCACATCAAAGATATAGATCATTTCCATCACTCCAAAGAGTTCCCACCTCCCCTGTTGTAGCCATTCCCCTTCCCCTATGCCCACTGGCAACCCCTGTTGTCTTTCCGGGATTTGGTCCTTTGAGAATGTTATATGAAGTGGAACTACATATCCATAGCATTTTGAGTCTGGCTGCGTTCACTCAGCACAATGCATAAAGATTCATCCATGTTATTGCATGTATCCATACCTTACCCCTTTTTCTTGCTGAGTTGTATTACATTGTAAGGATGTATCACAAATTGTTTATCCATATACTAGTTGATGGACATATATATTGCTCCCAGCTTTAGACAGTTCTAAATAAAATGATATTATAAATATTCATATTCAAGATTTTATGTGAATATGTTTCCATTTCTCTGGGCTAAAAATACCTAGGACAGGAATTGTTGGGTTGTATAGCAGTGGATACTTAACTTTATGAAAATCGCTAGAACTGTTTTAAAAAATACCAACCCTCATTTCCACTAGCAGTGTTAAGAATGATCTAGTTTCTCTCCCTCTTCATCACTATTAATATTGTTATTTTTAAAATGTTAGCCATTCCAATAGATATGTAGTAGTACCTAGTTGTGATTTTATTTTTCATTTCCCAGAATGACTAATGATGTCAAATATTTTTCTACGTGTGTAATTGTCATCTGTGTATCTTTGGTGAGGGGTCTGACCAAACCTTTTGGCCAAAAATTTTTTTTTAAAGGAAAAGTTATTTATCATTATTGATTTTTGAGAGCTTTTTATTTAATCTGAATTCCAGTCCTCTCTCAGATATGTTTTTTTTCAAATGTTTTCTTTTAGTTTGTAACTTGCCTTGTCATTTTCCAAACATTTTTGAAAGAATGGAAATTTTAAGTTTTAATAAAAATGATTTAAAAATAGCTTTCTTTTTTCTTTGCCTTATATCTAAGAAATCACTGTGTAATCCAAAGCCACAAAGATTTTCTCTTATGGTTTTCCTCTAGAAGGTTTCTAGTTTTCGGTCTATATTTAGAGTTAAAGGTGTAGTTTAAAATATATGTTTAAATTCTTTTTTTTTTTTTCAGGAAAAACATGGACACACACACACACACACACACATATATATATATATATATATATTTTTTTTTTTTTCCCCCAGAACAATTTGTTGAACTGAAAATCCTTCTTCTTTGAATAGCCTAGAAACTTTTGTCAAAAATTAGTTGTCCACATGTGTGGGTCTATTTCTAGACTATCTATGCTCTCTTCAATTCATCCGTGTGTCTGCTCTTTCACCAATAGCATCCTGTCTTCATCTCTGTAGCTTCAGAGCAAACCTTGAAATCAGCTACAGTGAGTTCTCTAACTCTTCTTTTCCCCAAAATTGTTTTAACTATTCAAATGCCTTTGCTTTTTTATATGAATTTTAGATTAGCTTGTCATTTTCAATGCAAATCTTAGGGAATTTCTATTGTATTTGTATTAAATATAAAAAGTCATTTTGTAAAACTTGACTATATTGAATTTTCTACTCATGAACAGGGTACATCTCTTCCTTTAGCTGTTTTTGAGCTCTCATAATCTATATTATATGGGCTTAAAAAAAATTTTTTTTTAGGAACTTGATGGTTTTGCTGCTACCATGGCTATGTTTTTTCCTAAATTTCCAAATATTCATTGCTATTATCTTAAAATATGATTGATTTTCCTATATTAGCATTAAGCCATGATGAACTGACTTTTCATTTCTTGTTACTTTTTTGAGGATTTTTCCAAGATTTTCTATGTAGGCAATTATGTCATCTGATAATAGAGAAACTTTTATTTCTCTTTTTCTTGTCTGTGTGCCTTCTATTTCTTTCCCTTTCCTTCTCATACTGGCTAGTACCTCTGGTATGATGATGAATAAAAGAAGTAAGAAAAAACATCCCGGCTTTGTCATTCTTTCACTTTTAAGCATAAGGTTAGCTGTAGATTTTGCACAGATGACAAATTTAGTTAAGTTGAGGAAGTACCATTTAATTTCTAGTTTGCTTGACTTTTACCTCTTTTATAATGAATTAATATTGATTTTGTCAAATGTTTTTTCTTCATCTATTGAGATGATATTGTCTTCTGTGTAAGTCTGTTAATACAGTGAGGCATATTCATTGATTTTTGAATTTTGCACCAAATTTATATTCTTAGAATAAATTCCACGTAGTTATTAGATATTATATTTTTTAAACATGTCTGGATTCAATTTGCTAATATTTTATTGAAAATTTATATCTGTGTTCTAGAGAGACATAATTTTCTTATTTTTCTATCTTCACTTTCATTATGTTCTGCTATTCTTTTTATTATCTGTTATTTTTGTCTTTCTTCTGTCTTTATATTTAATTTGCTCTTCTCTTTTTAGTTTCTGCTATACAATACATGTGACTTGAAGCTCAAACATGTGAAATGCTTTGGCTGATGGGATATTAGAAAATATGATGCAAGCAAAACCTGGAAAAAAAAAGTTTGCATGTTTTCACTTTTCTTTTCCCTCCGTGATCACCATGAAAGAATGCCAGCTTGCTGGAACATGAGACACATGAACAGAGCTCAGGTCTTCCAGTTAAGACCAGTGGTAACTCAGTCTGCATCAGACTAAACACTCATGAGCAAGCCCAGACAAGATCAGTAAAACTACCCAGTAGATACCTAAACAATAATGAATAGATGTGTTTTAAGCCACTAAGTTTTTAGGTGGTTTGCTTATCTATGCTTCCTCTTACATCTCTGAAATCCCCATGAGAAGATGTTTTTGAGTTCTATACTGCAAATATCCCCAGGATAGCCAGCTGGAGGGCAATATGTTCAAAGTAAAATTAGGTAGACAGTAAAACTCAGTTGCATAGTCAAGGTCCTCCTATCCCAGCTGACTTACAGTTGACCTCAGATTGCAGGAGATAACCCAGCCTAGACTAGAAAAACTTCCCAGCTAACCACAGCCTCAAATGCTGACCTGAGACTTACGGGCTAAACAAACTGCTGTTGTCTTAAGCTCATGAAATTTTGGGTGTTTTGTTACACAGCATTATTGCAGCAATAGGTAACTGATTTATAAGTGAAGAGTCATTTGTCCTATATTTAGAGAATAAAGAGAACTATGGAAAAGAAAATGGTATGAAATTTTCTCAACTTTTTACATGATTTCTCTAGAGAAGTGAAGAAAAAAAGGAAAGAGCAGGAATAGTTAACTTGATCTAATCATATCTTTCTCATTACTATTCCTCCAAAATAAGAGAGCCTACATTGCAGATTTTAATGACACAAGGGTTAGAAAATGTAGTGTTCACATTTTATTAAACTTGTAACATCTCTAATCATTATTTCTTGTATTTGTAGTTTCAGTATTTGTAGTATTTTATTAATGATAACTGTAATTTTGTTATGCCTTTTTAGATATGATTTTTATTCTCCTAGAGAAGCACATACTTTACATGGAAATACATTTGCAGTTTGATAATGAGGACCCTGGAAAAATAGCCCAGGCATGCAGTAATTTACCTGAAGGCAATTTTTCTGCATAGTTTAATAGAAATTGAGAAATTCTTACAATACAAAATGAATTCCATCTCCCAAAATTTGCATAGGAAGCATAAGGTTGAGCTTTTCCTCTGATTAGATCCTTGCACAAAAGCTTTCTCCAGAAAATCTTAAATGTTATAATACAAAAAGATGGTTAGAATGGAGACATTCAGTTACAGAGTGTAAGTATTGCATTTTATTTTTATATAATGATATAATTCATAATTGTAAGAACTTTTAACTTATTGGCATAAGAGAAAAACCTTTGGGGAAATGAAAATTTACTCTAAAAATTTTGTTAAGAACTGCTCAAGTTTCATATTGGTGGTCTTTTTCTATCTATTGCACAAGCCAAAAATAAAGATCAGTTCCTCGAAAGGTTTCAGTAATGAGCATTTGTTGTCAGTCATGTTTTGACAGATCCAATTAATTCTATAAATTTGTGTTAGCCTGAACAAATAAACTGGCCTTCCTAAACCTTGTCCCTTACGTAAAATCATTTCTATTTTACATATGCAAATTTTCCTGTAAAACACTAATTTTCTCTTCCTCTGAAGAGCAATTCTGATTTATGTGGGTCATTATACTCAGGAAAATCTTCACAAGCTTACTGGTAAGCAGAGCAGAAACATCAACGCTGATGTGTTCAGTGCTGGTGATATTAAAGGGACAGGGTCATATTGTAAAGAGATTGGACTTCAAAGGGAAGTGTCATTAAAATTAAGTCTTAAGATTTGATTTGAATCACAGTTCAGATACTTCAGGTACTTACTCACTGTGTGATCTTAAGCGTTTGGTTTACCTTCTCTCAAACTTCAACTTTCTAGTCTGACTATGGGAATAATGGAAATACCCATATCAAAGGATTAATTTCAAGGTTTATTGAGGTAGTATTCAAGCTCTTCTCCAGATTAAGAATGAATGGCTGGAATAGAGGCAAGATGTTGCCATTTTAGGAGCCTGGGAGGACAAGGGAGTGGCATTGACTGTGGAGCATGGGATAACCAAAGGGATCAAATGTAGTAGAAACAGAAAACTGTGCGATAGTCAATAACATTAATAGCATTTGAAATAATGACATCTTGTGCCCACGCACCAACACCTGTTGAGTCAAATGCACGTTCTCATTTAATCCTCACAAAAATCTCATGAAGTGAGTAGAAGGGTTTGAAGGAGAAAACTGAGCAAGAAAGATGATCTTATCTTACAGTCATCAAGCAGTAGATGGGAAACTTATCCAAAGTGCATTGACCTCTGAATCTGCGTTTAACAACTAAGATATCTTGCCTTTACACACATCCAAAGAGGTGCAAAGAGGAAAATCCTGAGCCTTGAGGAATGTCTTGGATTGCAATGACCCTAAGGGATCAGGTAGGTTCTGGATTTTGAGTGGTAGGAGAAAGAGCCAGTTCATATATTCATTCAATTACTCATTTAGCACACGAATGAGTTTCCTTTTAGAGGCTAGGTGTCACGCTGAGAGGGAAAACACAAAGCCAAGTAGAAAGGTCTATGGCTTCCTGGCACAAATAAGTACAGGAGACAGGCAGTAAGCAGAGAGACAGCATCATTGTAGGAAGTAGGGAGTATCAACTAAAGTAAAGAAGGGCAGGGAGATAGAGAATGGCTGCTTCAGAGGGTGGTCAGGGAAGGCTTCTTTCTCTGAGGAGACTGACATTTAATCTGAACTCTGAATTATGAGACGGACCCATTTATTGAAAGAACCGGAAAAGCTCAAGAGCAAAAGTCTGAAGCTGAGAACCCACACACACTAGCAGTGTGGCCTTGGGGCTGAGGAAATGGAAGGCAGGGCTGAGAGGAGGTTCAGCCTGGGCACAGAGAGATTCCCTGAGGCACCCTCTGACAGAGCCAGAGAGCCACAACTTTTTCTTTAATAGTCCTGAGTAGAAGATTCTAGTGTGTACAGGGGAGAGACATTTGAAACGTCGTGGAATTACCCTTCTTACATGTGTCTAACTCAAAGTACGCCATCAATAAATCACCTGTTTGCTTTTCATGGCTTATTTATTTCTATTTTTTGGACAAACTTTAGTCAACAAATCTTGAAACCTGTATTACCGAAAGCACAATGAAGTGGACATTCGGTGTAGGCACCTGATGCTGGGTAAACACTGCTATTTATTTTGGTCTCAGTTTCCTCATCCTTCACTACCAGATTTCCAATTTTCATGTTTCTAAGACCTGGATAGACAACAGAAGTAACCTCTCAACAATTCACTTATTTTTTCATTACAAAAAGAAAGAAAGAAAGAAAGAAAGAAAGAAAGAAAGAAAGAAAGAAAGAAATTTAATGCCAGCAGTTCTCAAGACAGCATAAGGAGTAGATAATATCAGAAAGTACAAATGGATACACAGAGTATACATATTCTATTAATTGTGGACCCTCCCCCACCCTCTGCTGACACACAAACTAGGTTTTGATTAGTCAAATACTCCTGTTAAGATATCTTTTTATTACAGAAAGCAAAAGGCACAGATCTTTATCTAGGAGGCTGTGATATATCAGCCAGTTTGCTTTTTTCTTAATGTGAAGCGGGTTTATTGGCCATTCCCTCTGTATTGTTCCACTTACCTGCTATTCAGTTATCGGCCGGCCATTAACAGGTCCTTGATGAGGAACCCTGTCTTGACGCCGAGACATCAAATTGAACAATTTCTATCACAGGGAATTAAACCTCAAAAACCTGCCACCTTCACTAAATAGAGGATTCAACAGAGCTTTAAAAGTGAGTTCCCATTGATTAAAGGATTTATTTTGAGCATACTTAAAAGTCACCTTTGACAGAAGTGTCAGAATATTCTGTTGAACAGCAGGTACACACATCAGATAGTAAGCCGAAGCTGATTTTTTAAAGAAGAGAGCTGTAGTTTGTTAGGGACTGAAGAAAAACACATTTCCCATCTACAATGTCGCACCCTGCCTCCAGGAGTGTCTCCTTTGGAGTGAATTGTATTTCTGAAAAGCTAACAGTTGTTTGAATTGATTTTGCTCAGTAGGAAACCTCTTGGTATTCTATACAGTGGCTTAGCACTGTGGTGTTTTGTGAAGCCCGCTCCCTTAGCAAATCTTCTAGTGAAAGTGTCTTCCAGTTTTTTGGGTTATTTTGTTGTTGTTGTTTTATTTTGTTTGTTTGTTTGTTTGTTTTAAGTAGCTGGAGAGTACCATCCATTTACTTTCAGCTTAAGCACTATTCATTTGAAGACCACAATGGTCTTGAATTTTATTTTGGTTACATTATCTGTTTATATCACAATTAACTGTATTTTCTCAATCAGCACATCAGGTTGGAAGCTTCCGGGAGAATTAAAGCCAACTTTGAATTTGAATAAATTTTATTTTTGAACAAATCTTTTTAAGAAAACTTCTTCCCAAGAACTAGCAACATTGACTTCCTGCAAACTCATCTAATCTGGGCTCTGTTCTGCACGAGCATAGAACTTGGAAACTTAAATAAAAAAATAGGGCAGACTCCTTTATGATAGCACCATCTGAAGCTCCCTGGGGACCTCACCCCTTCCCAACTAGAGGAGTATCACTTTTACCCGTTTTCCCAGTCAGGTGCTGCCAAAATAATTTAAAAACCACAGTCCTGGAAAAACACAGTAGACTGATGACCCTAAATTCAGGAGTCACACAAGGCCTGAATTTAGTAGTCACACAAGACCTGCCTTTCTTTGATATTGGCCACATTTCCACCTAGGTCTTCCTGGGAGCAATCTGAGTGACCCCACCTACTGCTTATTTTTGCGACCTCTTTGAATTTTTGTGAAATTAAAATACCGGGAAGTTTTGTTTCTTGATGACTTAATTTCACTCTGAAGTTTTCCTTAATAAAAACTCTTAAGACTGGTTAACTTTGTTCTTAATATTCAAGAACTTCAGTGCTTTTGTCACCTAAATTCCATAAATAGGCAAACACTTTTAGTTTCTATGATATGTTATACATATAGCTCACATTAAACAGATCTGCTTTTGCCCTATTTGTGCATTTGTTCTTGTTTTTTTTGGCCAGTCTGTTTCTCTAAAATTAAATCTACTTATTTCTAAAATACTAGTTGAATTAGAAGGCACCAATATATTATATTCTCAATGTCATTCTCCATCATTTTATTTCCCAGTGTATCCTTTTTAGTGCCATCCTCCTCTATCCAGATCCCCTTCTCTTCCTATCTGTTTATTTTGCTAGCCAAGTTCATTGTTCTCAGGTCTGCTCTCTGTCCACTCACCAGGTTCTCTGCAACAGATCCAGTTTCTGTACCCCAGATCTGCTTGTGCTGCAGGTGGATTTTTGGAACCAGGTGTTGTTGCTGTTGTGGCAATTGCTAAGGGTTGAGAAGCTCTGCACAGAATGCCAAATGGCAAAGGCACACCTGCAGGCCTGCTCACTGGCCATAGTGACCTGCAGGGCCTTTGGCTTCCTTACCACTTTCCTTGAAAACGCAGAGGTCATTGATCATCAGAAGTGCAGAGGAGTAACATACTACCATGGTATGAGAACGTTGAACAATGGAAGCCATGAAACATAGAGATCCAGCAAACAAATATTTTCCCCTGGTTTGTCTGTCCTGAGTACTGTTGGTACAGAGCTCTCTGGAAACATCCCGAGTCATCAACTATCCAGCTTTGTAATACCCATTTAATATTTACTCTTCCCTTCCCTCTTTAACCTCCCTTTCCCCTTTGCTCATACTTCTCTAGGATTTTATTCTCCAGTAAAGTGTGAGGACATACACTTTTGCTTCAGGCTTATTTTCTAGGCAACTTAGCCCAAGATACCGCCAAATTTGTATATCTGTTTCACTTCTCGGTATTCCAAAGCCATATAGCCAGCACTCAACCGTCTACTTGATTTCTCCACTTGCACTTCTAGTTGCAACTCAAACCAGCAGATCCAAAACACTTCTACCCTCCATACACCCATAAATACTTCTTTTCTCAGTGTCGTTGTCTTAATCAATTACATCTTCAAACGCCTAATCGCTCAAGCCTGCAGACTGGGAGTCATTAATGTTTTGTCCTTCCATTAATAATACTTACATATGATCGGTCCTTAATTGCTATTCATTGTATTTGTTAAATTTCTTTCTCATCTGCCCACATATTTTTATCACCACTGGAGCCACAGTAGTTCATGTACCACAAGCTTTTACTTAGACTATCGTAATAGGTTCTCAACTAGTCTCCCTGAATCCATGCTTGTGTCCTTCAATTCATTCCTTAAATGTTAACACAAATACTTTTATAAATGTGAATCTTCTATTGTCAAGCCTTCATTAGCTTCCCCTTGTCCTAGAATGCAATGAATCTTTATTATGGTGTACCCGGCCCTCCATGTATACCATGGCCTCTACATAGAGCCTCAGTCTCATCTTACACTCCTGTTCTTCTTGCTGTCTATATTTCCAATCACACCAAACTTCTTTCCTTTTCTCATTCAAATATACTCTTTCCCACCTCAGCACCTTCACACATGCAGGAATGGTTATTCCTTATCACAGTAACCTGGAAAATTCTTTCAGTTCTTTTGAGCATAGATTTTATGCTAATTTCTTTGAGAAGACTTTGATGAGCTTCCAATTTATATTAGGGATTAATTTCCTTATATCCCAAACTTGTCCTTTGTAGCACTCAGCATGCTTTTGATTATTTGCCAAATTTTTATATTCCCAACTAGACCGTAAAGCCCATGTGGTCAGGTTTGTTACTGTTATACCTAGGCTAGCTAGATATGACTGTCCCCCATCCTGTTCTCTCTGGCAATGTTGCCACTGTTGGTGGGGTCAAACAACAGGGACAAATTGAAGACCCAAGCCGAGCAGTTAAAATTTCCAGAAATTTAAGTCTACTTATAAAAGCTACCAAAAGAATAAGACCTGCCATTATTAGGGGCATTTTTGGGTTTACTTTGTTTTTCTTTGCTTTATTTTTCTATTTGTTTTTAATGGGCAGAAGTGACACTATGGATAGAGGAGTTCATCTGAAGGTCAGAAGAATCAGAGCAGAAGATGGAACCAAGATAATCTCCAGCTTGCAAGTTCAATGCACTCTTTTTAAATTCTACCTCAAAGCATTCTCCCAACTGATTTTAGTGTCTCAGTCAGCAGGCTTCTTGCAAATTCTCCCTTACTTCCACTCCAGTTCCTCCCTCTCTCTTGTTTCATGAATGTTAAAGCTACAGTTTCTATTTCTTTATCATTCTTATGTCTCTCTGTATCTTTCTCAGTAAGATAACCTCTTCTGATTTTATTGTTTCATGTAATTTTTATTGTTTCAAGCCATTTTTTTAGGATTTTTTTCTTCAGTAAAGTATATTGAGACATGCTTTTGCTTCAGGCTTATATTCCAGGGGCTTCACACTAAGAAATTTGTAATTCTGAGTTCCAAACTATATATTCAATATCCAATAGTCTACTTGGTTTCTCCACTTGGACCTCCAGTTGCAACTTAAAAAAGCAGTTCCAAAACACTGATTCTATCTTGAGCCATAGAACAAAAACTATAGAATATTAATAAAAATACCTGACTCTCAACAATACCTCATAAATAGTACATTTCCCATTAATATTACTTAAATGAATGATTTCTTTCAATTCTGCATCATCAGTGCTCATGACCATTTAGCATGTTGCCCAACAGTAAATGAGCATTTGAGAATGGGTATGTGTGTGTGTGTATGTGTGTATGTGTATATATATATATATATATATATATATATATATATATATATATTTCAGTGAAGATGAGGCAATAGAATCACAACTATGAGAGTGAAATGGTATCCCCCTTCCTCCCTCCAAGTCAATCAGCTATCATTAACTGGAGAATTTTTGGGTTTTATGAAGCTAAATCAAGTTTAGAAATTAAGATGATTAATCTCACCTATAGAATAAAATGTATGTGTGTGTGTGTATTTGACTTTTGGGTAATGTAGAAGAGAACTATTGCTGAGATATAGCTTACCCATTGTTGATCTGGTTTGATAGAGTGAATCTGACTGATTTAATATAGCTTCACTTCTTTCCTTACAGCTTCACATGTGCAACCTATTCAGTCAAAGAAGATAACTTTCAGAGATCGAACAAATATTTTTTAATCACTTATGTATGGTTAATATAAGTCCACACAAGAATCCCAGTGATATATGGTTGAGCAATCTGGTAAATGGTTAAAATGTAAGAAGGATGGAGGAAATTGAAAGGGAATAGATCTTGGTAGAGTATAGGGAAGCATTAATTCCATTTGGTGATTTTAAGATTGTGGAGCCAATTTTATGGAGAAATATTATATAAGCAGTTTTGTAGTAGAGTCAGATATTCATGGGAAAGATGAGGACTAAAAGTATAAATTAGGAAATTATTGGTCTATAAAATTGGCTTTTGAAGTCATAGTATTCAGTTTCCACTTAGAGCATAAATGTAGTTAAATCAGAGTCTGAGAATCGAACGTCCCAAAACTTAAACATCAGGGAGAAGAAGCAGATCCAGGAAGAGATGTCAGGAAAGAGTGGTCAGTGAGATGGAAGGAAAACCAACCAAATAAAATCTGTCCTGACAGTGAAGTGAAAGAAAATCTCAAGGAGGAAAGAGTGATCCACCAGTGGATGGATCAAGTGAGGAGAGGATCAAGTAAGCAAGGAGTAAGGATTGACCTGTGGATTTTTCAAGTGGAGGTCATCAGTGACTTTGAAAAGAGAAGTTTCAGTGGACTGATGAAGGTGCGAGCATGACTGGAGAATGCTCAAGAGACAAGGGGAAGGAAGAATTGAAGACAAGAGCAAATTCACTTTTAGTCTAAAGGGATTCTGAGAAACAGGTGGCAGCTGGAGTGGAAAATATGCCTAAGAGAGTTTACTTCATAGTTTCAAAAGTTGAGATAGAGTTTGAACATTATGAAGTGCACAGATCTAAAAATTGCGGTTTACTCAATTTTGGTAAATGTGCATTCCCGTGGGACACAGGCTCCTAACACAGATATAGAACAGTGCTATCATCCCAGAATGTCCCCTGTGCCCATCCCGGTTAGGCACATCTACCATTCCTCTCACCCTTATCAAACCCCATGACACAACCACCATTCTGATGTTTGTCACGATAGAATATGTCTGCCTCATCTAGAGTTAATGTCAATGGAATCACATGGTGTGTCCTATTTTAGGTCTTGCTTATTTCACTCAGCATAATGCTCTTGAGATTCATTCATGTGGCTGTATGTGCCAGTAAATCCTTCTTTTAAATTATTGAGTGGAATTCTGCTTAATGAATATGGTATGCATTGCTTACTCACTCTCTTATTCCTAAATACTTCCATTGAAATGGGATGTTCTATGATTATAGTAAGCCCATTTAATCACTCTAATAGCTTTCTTGGTAAATAGTTCAGTCTTGTATGGAAATAAGACCATTTCTCCACAACTTCTTGTCCTCCTTGCAAGACCCACACCCAAATAGAAAAACTGTAATTTTCCTTAGGTTTCCTCGTCCAGTATAAGCTACCTCAGTTCTTTCAAGTGTTTGTCAGATAGCACATGCCTCCTTTAATAACTGGTCTTGCTCCTGAGAATGTTGGAATAATAATGCTAAGACAAGCAAACAAATAATTGAATGATACAGGTATGGTTTGGTCAATATAAAGACTAGAAATATCACCACTTATTGTGCCTGGTATATTTTCAATGTAACCTATGATCACATCAGATTTCTCTCAACTGCATAGTTCCTTTTAAATTTTTGAAATTATTTTCAATTATTATATTTGAATTGTCATGTCTCCCAAATTCTAATTTTTAAGTCAGTTCCTTTCCGCAATTAGTGATTCTTTACATTTATATTATTAAGCCTTATTTAAAGAGACCTATTATAATGTTCCAATGGGTTGAATTATTTTCAGGATTCTAATTATTTCACACAATATAGTTCTTGCACCATTCAGTGTCATACCATCTTCATACATAATCAGGACACCACAAACTTACTTATCAAAATCATCAATAAAAGTACTACATACTCTGGGTGCTACAAAGTTAGACCTTTGATTCAACTAAATAATTTTCTGAAGATTTGGTTCAATCCATATATTTTTAAAAGATTTTATTTTTTTATTTGAGAGAGAGAGAATGAGAGCAAGCATGAGAGAGGGAAGGTCAGAGAGAGAAGCAGACACCCCACCGAGCAGGGACCCTGATGCAGACTCGATCCCAGGACTCCATCATCATGACCTGAGCTGAAGACAGTTGCTGAACCAACTAAGCCATCCAGGCACCCTGCATCAATCCATATTAAGCATCCTTTGTTTATAGTATTCAAACAATTCCAGATTCACAAATTTATACCATTAGGTCACTTACACATGTCCCTTTTAATGACTATAATGAAAAATGATGCCTTTTTGATATTCAGGTTCATGATTTCTAAGTGTTCTTCTGCTCTATCTCTTCAGCATCCTTGAGAGGCAAGCAAGTTTGGAATTACTTCTCCTTATTCCAAATGCCAAGAAACATTTTTTAAATCATTTATTATACAATCTTCTTTTTCCTTTTTTTTTTTTGGTGGTAACCTTTTTAAAATCATTTATTCTACAATATTTTTTTTTCCTTTTTTTGGTGGTAAACAGTTTATTTTATTTTATTTTTATTTATTTTATTTTTTAAAATTTTTAAAACATTTTTTCAGTGTTCCAAGATTCATAGAATCTTCCCAGACAACATGATATATAAACAGCATCATGTTGTAATGAAAAATAAAGAAAAAAGAAAAAAAATAAAAAGCTTTAAATACAGACAGACTTGACTTCAAGTTCCTGCTATATGACCTTGAACAAATCATTTAGGTTTCTTCAACTCTCAATTAGGATCATCATTTCTATCACAGTGTTTCTCTCAGGATTAAGTAACAGTGGGAACACAGACCAAGTGTTTGTTAAAATTTGTGTTGCTGTTGTCTGATTCACCCCCACTGTGGTGTGCACATACCTTGAGACAACCAAGAAGATGTACAGTCTGTGAGGCTTCATGGTGCTTTGTGGTAGGATTTATCTGTGACGAAAAACCTCAACCTTTTAAAAGAAATTTCCTGAACAATATAATTTACCACTTTCAGTTATTTTTGAGCTTGAGTTTCCTCATACTTGTTCTGTTTTTCAGAATTATTTGCTTTTAATAAAATCATGCTGTTTTTAGTGATTGCTATTTCTTTTCACATGTACTGTGAATCAAATTTTAATAATTCTTTTTAAAGGAACTATTTCAAACAATATAGCATATACTTAATTGTTTTGGCTTTATGATAGAGGGAAAAATGCAGAATTCTCATGCTATTAGACACTTATCTTGCTACCTTAAAAAATAATAATTGTTTAAATATTTTTAAAGCACTGGATCCATGGGAAATGATAAGATCTTTCAGTAAACTATCATAGGAAAATTACTTAGGATTGCAAACCTCTTGCCTTATGGGTTCTCTATTTAATTTGCCAAAGTATTTACAGTATTGGTCAGATTTGAGACCCTATTTAAATAATAATAATGGTTATTGATTATTGTGAGATTAATCCTAAGGATTTCTCATAATTTACCTGGTTTAATTCTCATGAGAAAAATCTATAAGGTGATTACTATTTTATTCCCATTTTACAAAACAGAAAATTGAAGCACAAATTGGTGAAGTTGCTTACCTTGATCAAATAGCCTGTGAGTGGTGAAGGCTGGGATATGAACTCAGACATCTAAAGGTTAGCTTATTTGCTCTTGTTAAAAGAAGTAAAAGTAACCCAGAAGATACAGTTAAGAAGAAAAATTGTGGATGAAATAGGTATAAAGCAATTTTACATGGTCTGTTTTCATGAAGAACTGAGCTCCCAAAGCTGGCTCACAAGGTCTGGAATTATAGCAAGCATACATCCAAATGCCATGGTTTATGCACTGGGCTCTGGTCCTATCCTGGTAGAGTGGGAGTGCTCCATCGTCTCCCCTTATATTCTGTGAGTAAAGGCAAGATTTTCACTCTCTACGTGTAAGAGAAACAACTGTCCAACAACCCGTCCCCGTGAGAGGCAGTGTGGAGGACGAAGAAGAAAATATTGTACACCCATTCGGGACACCGTTACAAAATATAAAATACACGTGCACTTTTTATTTCATAAGGGTACCAGGGATTTTGTGAAATTAATCTAAGGTAGTTCAGGGGCATGCTGCTTATTTGTGGCAATGGCCAAGGCCCTTGCCAACCCAGATCTAGAACCACAAACTTCACCTATCTGTCCATGGGTAAAGTGGAGACATGCCTTTGCCATGCTTTATTTTTCTGTCTTCAGACAAAAGCCTCCATGAACTTGAATTACAGATTTGTGACCTTATGACAGTGGATAGTACTCTGTCAAGACAGGTGGTCACCTCACATAGACAGACTCACTATGGCAGCAGACTTTAATGTTTTGTTGTGTAGTTACAACTGCTTGTGTGGTGGTGTTATGGCTGGCTCTTTTCCCCCACCCCAACACAAAGACACACACACACACACACACACACACACATAGAAGAGTTAATACAGTCATTTAGGTATAAGTTGGAGCTATAACATTTATGGAAGAGTCAATTGCTTTTGAATCAGACATTCCAAATGAAATAAATTAATAGAGCAAGTGGTGTCTTAGCTTCCATTCAGTGAGGCAAACTTTTCAGGGATTTTAAAGGCTTTTTATCTTGCTAAGCATTTCTTTATGACACATTTCATAGTGAATTAAATTACATAAAAGGAAGCATCTTTTTCTCATACAGATCACTGTTCAGGTAAAGTGTTTAGTGCACCTTGCCACCCATCAGATTCTTGTATGCTTGTACAAGGTTAAGTTCTCATGGTAATCTCAATATGAAATTCAAGATGAGATTTTCCCATTTTGGTAGAAATTTTGTATACTTATTTCCTGTAACTTGATAATTTATTAAGATGAAGAAGGAAGGGATTGAGTGTTTTGAGCACAAAACTGAGTTTTTAGAATTCAAGGCGGTATATATTCCTAGTGAAAGGGAGTGTAATGACTCACTGTTTACAGAGGCTAATGGCTTATCCTACACTTTGATGAATGAATTAATCACCAAATATTAAATGTCATGACACATTAAAGAAAAAAAAATCCTATTTGGCTTGATGTGATAAAACTTCTATTCAAATTAATTCATCCAGTGAAAAATTATGAGATCTTATAAAAATCTGAGTTTGCTCTTGGTTGATACAATGTGTTGGCTTTGTTGAAATCAGGTGTTCCCTATACACTGAATGATGTTCTATTATGTGTGTTGTGAGTGATGTTTCAATAGGCTAAATGTATTTGCTTCACAATAGGTTTTATGTATAAAGTATCTCAGAAATAGGGAAATATTAAATTCAGAAAGAGAGCATTTAGAGATAGACAGATTCTAGATTTTCAATCATAAAATTTTAAGCCACAAAAATAGAATCATTTATTCAAAAGTTATTGAAAAGAGAAAAAAGAAGAAAATACAATTTACCACAATTAGGTAAACCAGGTGTCTTTTGTGCATGGTGACTAGGCAGCAAGACAGTGTCAATTTGAAAAACGATCTTACAATAAGAAAGAAAAATCTCCCTTTCTATAGCTTATGACAAGGATTTTTCCTCCTTTTTTCCCCTTTCTCTGCTGATCTCAGTATACCACCCTCAAGCTTCCATCAGACTGACATTCTCTGATCTGTGCTGACCATATAGAGTGAAGTGGCTTCTTTGAAAGGGTCTTCTTATTGAGAACTTCTTAGAACCATTCTGGAAGGATGAAGCCATTGAAGTGGGTACATGGTGAACTATGGAAGGGGTTGGATGAAAGGATACTCTGCTTCCCATTTAAATCTTTTATTTTAGCAGAGTCACCCTGTTTAGGCATGGTATATCGGTCTCGTCCTACAATTGTGGACTGTGGTTCAACAGTTTAACTTTCAGAGGCTTTATGGTATTATTCTGATCTTCTTGGTATATCTGGTGGCATGGAGGCTCCTACTGGTTCTCACTGGTGTTGCCTGGCAAGGAGGAAGGAGTGCTCTAGGCCCAACTGCTGGAGTCTCTAGCTGGAGAAGAGAGTCTCTGGCCTATGAGGGGAGAAAAGTATGTTTTCTGGGCTGGACTATGTATTATGGCAAGATCCTCCTTGCAGAGGCCACATGGCTACCTCATATTTCTAGGTGGGGGAAATGAAGCCAGTGAGGGTGAAGAGGCTCCTTGTACTGCTGCCTATTGTGGCAGGATTCCTCTTGCCGTTGCCCTCCAGCTGCTCAGCCTCTCTGGGTTGGGGTGGGCTGTGCTCAGGCTTATGAGGAAGGACAGCACTGCCCTTGGTTGGTGCTTCTTGTCAGTAGAGCCTCTGATGAATACCTCTGCTTCTCCTGCCAGTCTTGCTTGGTGTCTCCAACAGAACTCCTGTTCCATCCAGGAGAGGAATAAACCTACCTGGGCTCTTCTGTTGCTGGGTTGGGAGTCAGGGTACACAAGGATTGGATAGACTGGGATAGCCTTCTTCTATGGGTGAGCGGTCATAGGATGACCTGTTGCTATGCTGTCTCTAAGCAGTTCTTTCTACCCTTCCGGCTTCTTCCTTGATTTCCTCTGCATTATTTTCAGGGTGTATAGTTGTAATTAGCAGGGCAGAGCTGGGAGAAATGATCCTATGCTATCTTGTGTAGACTGAAAGTTCACCGTAATTACCTTTTGAATAAGATAATTTATGTTAATATAAAATTACATGATTTTAGTATAAATGAATTTAAAAATTACCTTATCTAGAATTCTAATCTAGAATCTAAATCTAGATTTAATCTAATCTAGAATCTAACCTCCTCCCCCCCTTTTTTTTTCTTATTTTTGTGTAGAATCAGGTTCTTAATACTTTAAGAGTGTCCTAAGGTTGAACCGATAAATCCTGATTAAGATTGCCAATATATAAACTCTAGTGATGCTCGTCATTTGTGCATGGAACACCTCCTTTTATCATACCAGATTAAATAGACAAAATGAGTTTAAGTATGATACATTAATCATCCAGACAGTTGTCTTAATTTTTCACATAGCTAGTTCTATCTCGAATTTCTTCACTTAATCCTGACCCAATCCCAAAATGTATATAAATAATTTACTTATGTAGAATTTATCTCAATGGCAAAAACAAAAACAAAAACAAAAAAAAAGCCTAGGAAGACTTTGAAAAGGAAGAGATTTCTATTATTTTTGTTTCTAAACAGGAAGAGATGATACGATTTTTAGTCTTTTCTCATTAGATATGTAGCCTTGTTACTTTTCCCTGGGGGTCACGTGACTATGGCAGTTATTATCAAAGCTTGTGTTAATCAGCTGACAGTCAGAAGCTTTTTTAGGACATTGTGAGGAGACAAGGGGAAAATACTATGTTTCCACTGAGTTTATTTTCTCCCATGTTTTCATTCTTTCACCATTTGAGATTTGCTTGTAAGTGCTGTTTCTGCCTTTCACCTGCCATTGTTTTAGTGTTGCTGCATTTATATAATGGGATTATGGATGTGGTGGCAGTGAAGGTTCTATACCTCAGAATCTTTGACCAATCACAAGGCAGGTGATGAGGACCTACAGGATGGAACTTCTTCAAAGCCCAAAGAGGATCTTCTTTATAAAAATTAAAATGGAAACAAATGAAAAAAATTATAGAATACTGATACCAATAATAACTTTGTGGCAAACAATGGTATCAAATGAACTCCAGTAGATAGAATTTGTATGAAAAATATACCACTCTTGAACTGTGACTACACAGAAAATTATATGCATCATATTTCATGTGACTTCTGATGTTGGAGGTGCTTAATACTTTTGTCCTGCGGGATGAAAATTTAGGAATATTCTCAATAATGTTTATAATTGTGAAAGACTTATGAGAAGTTTTACCACACAGAGGTTTCACACAGGCAGTTCTTTAAAATGTATATACATCTATTTTTAAGGATGTCTCAGATCATTAAAATTCAAGAATAACAATTGAAATGAAATAATTCCTTGTATTATATGTGTGTTATTTGTGGTTCTGTGAAAAGTAATTTCATTTTCATTGCCTGTGTCTTCATTTGGCAAGAAAAATTTGGCCTATTTAGGTCTTTTAAAAAATGAAACAGAATACTGGTCATTTATACTTTTACAGCACTTTGGTTTTCTTCACCGTCATGCTTCTGAAAGAATGTAAACAGAATTTATTTTTAAAACCCTATTAATTATAAATGAGTAGAAGAAAAGATGATGAACTCATCGGTCTTAGAATATCAGTGTATCTCAGAGTTTCAGTGTATCAGAATTTCTCCCAGCCAACCAGGAAGACAAAGCATGAGGAGTGTATGGAAAAATTCCCAGGGAAATATTTATTAACATTCTTTGGGAGCTTATGAGCTTAATTTTGGGTCTAAGAGTCTGTTAGCATATCTCCCAGACACAGACGATCCTTATTCTCATTCTGAATCTCTAAATTCAGGAAAGTGTAAGGCCTAGGATGTGTTATCCTGGGGAGGGTGAGGATAATAAATGAGGACGGGTTCATGCTGATCCATCATACTGCGTCCAGGAGCATTGTGTAATACCGAGATTTATGGGCTGCACCTGGCTCAGATGAAGCACTCCTTCTGGTATATTCAGCCTGGTGTTCATGCAGAACTACTAGAGACTTAAAATTGTAAGACAGGGCTTAACAAGGGCAATGGAGCTTCCAAAAGTTCTGATGCAATCCTTATTCAGAAGCTAGGATCTATAACCATGTATTTCCCTGGAGAGTCTTGTGGTACTCAAGTTTCAGCTTCCATTCTCTCCCCAAATTCCTTTAGTAAGTAAACCTTATTTGATTTAAAAGAGTGGAGTCTCTATCTGTTCTCATCTTCAGTGCCTTCCACAATTCAGGTGTGCTGCCATGAGTCATACTCCATATTTTAGAGCAAAGACCTCACTCTTTTATACATATTTTAAGACATTCGACAGTGGATCCAACTCTGCTTGGTGTTGTGTCATGATGAAATTAAGACCAATTGATTGACAACCCTTTCAGCTAGCAATTAATAACATAATACTCATGGGGCTAGAAAAGCTAAGTGAGACCAGACTTTAATTAAAAGATGATTAAAATTATTACATACTCCTGAGAGAATTAATATGTGTCTTCTTCATAATATATGTTAAAAATAACATTGTTAAAATATATGACATGAAAAAATGTCTAATTTCTAGTTTTCAAATACTCTTTTATTTTAACTTCATTATTTAAGAAAATTTAAATTAGTTTACCTAAATACATAAGTATCAAAGCAATAGGAGGAAATGAGTTAGGTGATTTAAAATGCATCTTTATTAATTTTTATTTGTAAAATTATACAAAAACAATTCCTTGTGATCAAAAAAGATGTATTTTGTTAATCAAGTACCTCTTCAAAAATTTCTAAGTGTATTATAACTTTTTTTCTTAAGTTTTAGCTTTCAAATTAGTGAAATTTGCTATGGCACATACTAATTTGATTCGACTGAAGTTCTGCTGCAAGCTTGTTCAAAATATCTAGTAAGGTTTAGGAGAAAAATAAGATAACTTTTCCTGAAGACTTCTTAAGTCTTGCCAGGGAGTAATACTCAAAGGCAGTGATTTTAAGTACTCTGATAGAACTTACATTTAATAATGTTAATATGTTATATGCTGTGATCTCTACTTTGTGGTGACAACATATATCCTTCATAATTTCAAGCAGAAATAGTAAATCTCATACTTTAGGAGTTGTCATTTCCTTATGTATCTCACCGTATGTATCAGATCTTTTAAGTCATTAGTCATTACCTATTATCTATTAATTGTATTTAATGTTACCTTTTGACACTTTCTGAGTCAATTCAGAAAGAAGTATGAAGAATTCTAAGGAAAAAATAGTAATAGTTAATGTTTGTTGACTGCTTACTCCGTGTCCAGCCTGGTTCCAAGGGCTTGATGTGAATTTCCTCTTGGTTGCTGCTTTTTCTCTGATACTGCTGAGTGGCAGTATCTGAGGGGCTTTGAGGACAGACATTCAAATGCTGACTCTCTTGGGGCACATAAGGGAGTTTTTCAGTGTATTACCTTGGGGGGGGGAGGTGGTAGTTATGGATATGAGGTGTTCCCAAGTGTGTGGTGGGAGATCTCCTGCAACTCTGTCTCAAAACCATTTCACCTTTGCCACACATATACCCAATATTATCCTGCTTAACCTTTTGCTGTCAGACTCCTTACCCAGGAAATTGCCCTCTTGGATGAGGTATCAACAGGTCAGCTCAAGTCCAGATATTGGTATAATGAACAGGGGACAGACAAGGAAAACTACCCCTTCAACTGATATACCACCAAAGAACAAGATGCCAATGTCACCTTCTAAATGTCTCTATGGATAATTCTCTTGTATGTATCCCTTCCATTGGCTTGAAAATGGGAGGAAAACCCACTAAATATCCTGCAAAATTGGGGAATCAAAGGTCTGGAAATTCCTTCTTCTTTCCCCAAATTTCTGCTTAATTGGATTTACAAATGTGTATGTTTATGCATATATTTGTATGTGTACGTATGTCTCTCTGTGTGTGTGGTGGGGATAGGGTATGCAGACTATGAGTGGGGCAGCTGTGTCTGAGTTTCCTTTTAAGGTGAAGAGCTTGATGTTTCTTGTTCCCAGCTATGAGCCCTAGTCATGGATACCAGGGCAACAAGAAAAATCCCCCTCACTGTTTTGATGTACTACCGTGTGGATGAATTAGCAAGCTCATGAAGAGGAAAAATGGGAGAGAAAGTTTTCAAGTTAGATTGAGTTAGATCGCAATTCAGTGTTAAAACTAGTTCAGGTGACTTATCCCATCAACAGATGGAAGAATAATGTAATATTTAAAAATTAATTTGGGTGATTTCCATGTTAAATTCTGAAAGATACGTTTTCTGTTCTCCCTCCCTTTTCTTTTTTGGTGATGGCGATGGCAATATCAAAAGAGAATTATTTCTGTCTTGCTTCAGCAGGGGATCTGGCTTTTTAGTATAATGCTAGTTCTGGAAAAAATAATGTCTTTCTACACCAGGGTGATATCTTTAAATGTTATAGTTGTAGTTCAGATATACAAACTGCTTATGAAGAACTATTACTGATTGTTTAGAATTTGTGTTTCTCAAAGTTATCTAAATAACTAAATAACAAGTAACTGCAGAATGTAGTGTTGAAGTGGCCAGCAAATTGGGGCTGACCATGATGAATCATGGTGCTTCTTATGGGTACAGTACGTATTGAGATAAATTAGTTTGATCTCACTAGAAAGCAGAATGAAGTTCAAGGACCTCATGCTTGTTTGCTTGTTTGTCTATGCTTAATCACATGGTCCAGGTAGTTCAACAAGATGATTTTCCAACGTTAACTAAAATTAGAATGCCTGAACTTGATTGTTTTCAAATCGTATTTACAGGTAGTTGGATGGTAAAGACCAGGGGCTTTATGCAAGAGGGAACTGAGATTTCAAATATAAAGTGTCTACTTCTTCATAGCAGACAGTGTCTTTCAGGATGGTTACACAGTCAGATCTCTGCATTTGCTGTCCAGCCAAAGTGTTTCCAGTTGGGATATACAGCCATGGCAGAGTCTTATTTACATTCTGAGAAAACCTTGGTTCACCTTTGGACTCATGTTATTCTGAAATCATTTCTTTGTAACTCTGCCAGGTGGTGTTTCATTCCGGCTTGTCTATGATTCCTACTAGTGTGGAACCATGATCTTCCTGGTTAGTTCTTTTTAGATATCTAACCTTACAAATTCAACAAATCAAATGTAAAAGAACATAGAGTATGAAGAAAACATAAATATGCCAATCCAAGCGCCGTTTAACACATTCCTTGCAGCCAAGACAGAATGAAGACATACGTCTTCTCAGAAAACCAATATGTCAAATGAATAGCTCATTAGTAGTCCACTACAATCTCACTTTATTCTGCAAATGCTAAGTGACAATAAAAGTGACATCCAGTTGAAAGCTCTCAATCTTCTCCTCATATTCTCTTTCAGTCTTTTCTAAAGATAGGGGAATGTTAATCTAACTGGCAAAATTTCAGGGCATAGCACTATCTTTGCTAATGGATAGGGCACAGGGCGCTTTCTGGTAGGAGAGTTCACTAAGGTTTTTTTTTCCTTCTCCTTTCTTTCTTTCTTTCTTTCTTTCTTTCTTTCTTTCTTTCTTTCTTTCTTTCTTTCTTTCT